>NW_026294555.1:0-345341 GCF_007827085.1 Peromyscus californicus insignis
AGGGGCAGTCTGTTGCCATTGTTCCTTGAAGAAACATTGTTTCTAGGAATGACCTGTTTACAGTCCCTTTTCAAATGTCGTTGTTTTCCACATCCAAAACATCTAACATTCCTCAAACCTTTTGAAATTGCTTCTCCTACCCACGTATCATCATGCTCATGAGCTTCAACATTAACCGTGTGTCTAATCCAATCTTCCAAAGGTGCAGATCTTGCCTTTAACGGCCTGATTATTGTTTTGCATGCTGCATTCACATTCTCAAAGGCCAAAGATTCAATTATTATCTTACTAGCATCTGAATCTGGGACCATTTTCTTTAATGCTGAAGCCAGTCTTTGTAAAAAAATCTATGAAAGATTCTTTTGAGCCTTGTACAACCTTTGTAAATGACTCAGTTTTTTTCCTGGTTCCTCAACTCTGTCCCATGCATTCAAGGCTGCTGTTCGACATAAAATTAGGGTTTGGACCTCATATAAACATTGTGCTTGTGCTGAAGTATATTGACCTTCTCCAGTAAGCTGATCCTGGCAGACTTGTATTCCTTTATCCCTCCACTGTTTTTCTATGTTTTTAGCTTCATCCTTGAACCAAGTTAGCCACTGAAGCCTTTGACTGGGTTCAAGAACAGCTTGTGCCAGCTCCTGCCAATCCTGTGGTACAATCTTATTATATGTTGACCAAGAGTTTAACATTTTCTTTACATATGGGGAATGCATGTCATAAGATACTATTGCCTCCTTAAACCTTCGTAAATCTAACATTTCAATTGGAGCCCAAATATTTTGTGTAGTCATTTGATCAGGCAACTGCTGTATGGTTACTGGACAAACTAAGGGTGACTGTGTGAAAACAGGCTTTCTTTCTGTAACCCTATGATCCAATCTTGAAGCAACTTCACTGTTAGTTTCTTCTGTCTGAGTTTTTACAGGTTTATCAAGTTTTTCTAAAGCTGTCATCCTGGCACTTAAATTGACTATCTTTTTAAATAGTAAAATGAGAATAAGCATAGTAATAAAATGCATAATTCGGTCAACATTAATCTTCTCATATAGCTGTTCCATTGTCAGACTGTCTAAAATTGCAAACAAAGCCCAATTTTCTTCCAATGAACACAGAAAACCATTTTTTTTAAATGTGGAAAAAAAATTCTCTTTTAAATAGTTTCCTTTAAAATATTCGATATGTTAAGTGACTTACCAAGTCCTCCCAGAACAGTACCAATCTGAGGGAATTTCAAAATAGCCTCCTAGTGTCTGAGGTGTGAATCCAGAGAGAGAGAGAGAGAGAGAGAGAGAGAGAGAGAGAGAGAGAGAACATGCAAGAACCGTAGCCACAAATTCTGCCTAAGAACTTGAATCCAGCCACATGTTCCCACTTGAGCCTAGTCAAGCCTTGGCTCTGGCTACCTTAAGCTCCAACCATGTGTGTTGGCTTTACAAGAAGGGGCCCTGTTCGGCAGGGCAGGCCTGAATTGTCTGTAGCACTGGCTTAAAGCAAGTAGCTCAAAGTTAGTCCGGCCTGAGGCCAAGCCGACCTGGGCCCGGGCTAGGGAGCCGGCTGCCCTGGCAGGAAACAGGACCTGCCGGCCGCCCTGGCGGGAGAACGGACCTGCTGGCCGCCCTAGCAGGAAACCGGACCTACCGCCAAGCCAAGTTAAGCGGTTTTTAATGGATTCTTGTCATGTTGGGTGCCAAATGTAGATGTAACCAATGGTCTTATTAAATAAGAAACACAGAGCTGATTCAGAGAAGAAAGCCAAGAGGTCAGAGCTAAGAGCCTCACCCTTCCTGATTCAGGGATCCTCTTCAGCCAAGAGAGCTCTCCGAAAAAGACCTACTTCCTGTGTGTGTCTTTATATAGTCTAGCTGTTCTGCCTTCTCATTGGTTGTAAACCCAAACATGTGACTGCCTCATCACTGCCTGAATGTACCGCCCTCCAGGTCCTTAAAGGTGTGCGCCACCACCGCCATGCACTTGCTATGGCTCTAATAGCTCTGACCCCCAGACAACTTTATTTATTAACATACAATTAAAATCACATTTAAGTACAAGTAAAATACCACCACAGGTATATGCCCAAGAGTGGTATAGCTGGGTCTTGGGGGATATTGATTCCCAATTTTCTAAAAAAGTGTCATATTGATTTCCAAAGTGGCTGTACAAGCTTGCATTCCCACCAGCAGTAGAGGAGAGTTTCCCTTGCTCCACATCCTCACCAACATAAGGTGTCTTCAGTGTTTTTGATCTTAGCCATTCTGACAGGTGTAAGGTGGTATCTCAGAATCATTTTGATTTGCATTTCCCTGATGACTAAGGATGTTGAGCAATTCCTTAAATGTCTTTCAGCAATTTGAGAATCTTCTGTTGAGAATTCTCTGTTTAGCTCTATAGCCCATTTTTTAATTGGACTGTTGGGTATTTTGATGTCTAATTTCTTGAATTCTTTATATATTCTGGATATGAGACCTCTGCCTGATATGGGTTTGGTGAAGATCTTTTCCCATTCTGTAGGTTGTTGTTTTGTCTTATTGACTGTGTTTTTTGCCTTTTAGAAGTTTTCAGTTTCAGGAGGTCCCATTTATTAATTGTTACTCTCTGTGTCTCTGTTATATTTAGGAAGTGATCTCCTATGCCAATGACTTCAAGACTACTTTCTACTTTCTCTTCTATCAGGTTCAGTGTAACTGGATTTATGTTGAGGTCTTTGAGCCACTTGGACTTGAGTTTGTGCATGGCAACAGATATGGATTTATTTACAGTCTTCAACATGTTGACATCCAGTTATGCCAGCACCATTTGTTGAAGATGCCTTTTCTTTTTCATTATAGAGTTTTGGCCAAAAACTGTGCAACACTTCACATCTCAGGATAGTGCACTATCCACAATGGATAAAACACTTTAAAGCACCTTGGGCTGCCAAGGCAGAAGGAGCCCTGCAGTTGGTAGTTTTCCTGTGTTCTGTGTCCTGTGTTCTGTAGCTGGTCAGTCACAAATAAACACACAGAGGTTCATATTAATTACAGACTGTTTGGTCTATGGCTCAGGCTTATCATTGATTAGCCCTTTGATCTTAAATTAACCCATTTCTATTAATCTAAGCATCATCACCTTATGGGTGTTCCAAAACATCTGGCTACCCCAGCAGACTGCAACATCTTCCTGCATTCTGCCTTTCTTCTCTCTGTATATTTTTTTGGATTTCCTACCTGGATATAACCTGTCTTTCCATAGGACAAAGCACCATCTATATTAACCAATGGTCCTGACACATATACACAGCAATGAGAAAGACCATGCCAGAGCACTTTCCCTTTTCTGTCTAATCAAAAAGGAAGTTTTTTATTTTAACATAGTAAAATTACATGTAACACAATAGTTATCGAGCAAGAATTATAGTTATAATAACTAGTCTATTTGTATTTGGCAAAATTAAAGGAAATATTCTATCATCTATTCTATCTTTGTGAGTCTAAAGTTTTATACCTAATTTACCTTTTATTCATAACAAAGGAAAATTATAATTATAAATACCTAATCTTCAATTCCATCAAAGATCCTAGAAGAATATTATCTGAGTAAACAGCAAGTGCATTTCAAGCAACTTCCAAAATTCTAAAAATGACAGTGACATTGGGCTGCTTGGTCAGTCATCCGAAGTTCCTCTGTAACATTGGGGCATCCATCTTCAGCCTACTTGCTTAGAGTCTCTGTCAGACTTTTCTGTGAAGCAGAAAATTTGATAAACTGTTCCTTCTATGGTCAAAGTTCATCAGTCACTTTCCTATGTGTCTTGAAGAATGTCTGGCAGTTTCTTCTGCAAATCAGGAACCTGAAGGACCATCTCTCCTTGTTTTGGCAATGTTCAGGGGTCACCTTCCTATGTGTCCCACATGGCAAGTTTTTCATGCAGTCCAGGGACAACAGTTTCTTGCTCAAATGGCTAAGCTTTTCCCTATTGTAAATAAACTCCATAATGAGTTTCTTTAACACCCATCATTCTCTTCGAAGTAATGGGTGCTGCCAGGAGCAAATGTGTCTCATTGTCCAGAAAAGTCTAAGTTCTTAGAACATTTAAATATGCTATATTCTGTAGGACTTTGAAGTGTTTGAAGGTGACCTATATATCTCATATATATATTTCTGTATAACTAGAAAACCTAATAAACATGACTATGAGTTTGACAAATATAGATAACTATTAATTTGCATTATCTATACATTGCATTTTTAAATGAGCTACTTTAAAATACCTTTAAAAAGAGTTGAAATATACGCATACTATAGCAAAATTGACTTTAAATTTGTATCAATAAACCAAAATCCCTACCAATGTAAAGTATTTTGAGATTAACAGTTGTTTTCTTAATTAAAGAACATTCAATTATTGATCTTGTCATTGCTATATTATCCAGTTTTTCAAAGATTGACTTTGACCATTAACTATAATCAACCCTCTTTAAATAAAAACAAACATTCATATATAATATTTTGTGAATTTGGACATAGTTTTCTATACTACTTCCTGGTAATTAAGGGTACTGGTAGTCTGTGGGGATCCTAAGGAAATTTAGAATTATGGTCAAGTCTTGATTGGGGTTATTTATGTGGTTAGTCAATCTCAGCCAGTAGCATTGAAGCAGTTGTGGATATTGGATCATCTTGGTCATCATTCCCATTGGAGATTTTTCAGGGGTTCTTGCTCAGTCAAGTCATACTAACCTAAAAGCAATCCATAGGTTCTCATCTTCTGTGGAAACAAATTAGAAACTTTTTTTCAAACCAACATATCCTTAGACACAAATTTTGAAGTCAAGATACATTTAAAATATATATGTTGGTTTAGCTTAGCAGCCCCATAATCAGGTGTGAGTGTGTAGTTACTTCATTAACAGTCAAAGAATTCAAAGAAAACATAATACTATACATAATCCAGGTGCTTTGTTTATTTTTTATTTTGTAGTCTGTTTTATTATATTATTATTGTCTCTTTAATAAAATTTTAAAGTATTTATTTCATTTGACACTGACCTATACTTTTTTCCTTTTCTTACTCAAACCTACATTATATTTTTAAGTACATGATAACCCATTTAGAGTCTTTTCTGTTTGAATTTGTTTTTACTGTGTTTCTTAATCCTTTGTATATGTGACCAAAATGTTGACCTTCCCACAGCATGATGGTTGCTGGTGCTTTGTGGGCTTAACTTAAGCCTGCAGGCAATTTCTGGGATAACACTCTCTTTATAGCAGCATGGCCCATGTAAGAGGCTGTAGGATGAACAAATAGTGTCTCCCTGAGACACAGATACTGCTTGTACTGATTGGAGAAAAAGATGGGAAGGTGGATGTGCAAGAATGCATTCAACAACAAAAAAAAGCAATATAGTACCATCGGAACCTAGCGGTTCTACAACAACAAGACTTGAATAGCCCAACGTAGAAGAAGCAGAGCAAAGTGACCTTAAAATGGCTTTATGAAGATGATAGAGGCCTTTAAACAGGAAATGAAAAATTCCCTTAAAGAAATAGGAGTAAAGACAAACAAAAAGTTGGAGGAGATCAATAAATCTATTAAAGAAAGCCAAGAAAACCAAGAAAAACCATCAAACAAAGAAAACAGATCAAGTTTTGAAATTGAAATTGAAGCAATAAAGAAGACACAAACTTAGGGAATATTAGAAATGGAAAATCTGAGTAAATGAACAGGAACTACAGATGCAAGCATAACCAACAGAATGCAAGAGATGGAACAGAGAATCTCTAAGTTTTGAAGATGCCAGAGAAAAAATATTTTTTCAGGCAAGGAATACATTCAAGTCAACAGAGTCATAACAAATAAACATCCAGCAAATGTGGGACACAATGAAAAGACCAAACTGAAGAATAATAGAGATACAAGAAGAATACCAGCTTAAAGGCACAGAAAATATACTCAATAATATGGCTTAATGTTAGAATTAAACAACAACACAAAATTACAGAAATCATACAAAATAATGGAAACTAAATTAAGCCCAACTGAATTACCAATGAGTGAAGGACAAAATAGAGAAATTAAAGACTTCTTAGAGTTCCATGAATAGAAGTGTACAATGTACCTAAACTTATATTACACTATGAAAGCAGTAGTAAAAGGAAAGTTCATACAACTAAATGCCTACATAAAGAATTTTGAGAAATCTCATACTAGTAGCTTAACAGCACATCTGAAAGCTCTAGAGCAAAAAGAAGGAAATTCAACCAGGAGAAAAAAAAAAGGTCAGAAAATAATCAAATTGAGGGCTGAAATCAATAAAGGAAAAACAAAGAGAACAAAACAAAATTCAATGAAACAAAAAGTTGGTTCTTTGAGAAAAACCAAGAAGATAGACAAACCCCTAATCAAACTAACCAAAAGGCAGAGAGAGAGAATGTCCAGATTAAAAAAATCAGAAATGAAAAGAAGACATAACAATAGAAAATGAGGAAATATGGATAATCACCAGGTCATAATTCAAAAACCTGTACTTGACAAAATTAGAAATTCTGAAAGAAATGGACAATTTTCGGAATAGGTACCAAATACACAAACTAAATCAAGATCAAATAAATAATTTAAATAGACTTATAACCCCTAAGGAAATAGAAACAGTCATTTAAAGTTTGTCAACCAATAAAAGCCCAGGGCCAAATGGTTTCAGCACAGAATTCTACCAGAATTTCAAAGAAGAGCTTATACTGATACACCTCAAATTGTTCCACACACTAGAAACAGAAGGAATACTGCCAAATTGCTTCATGAGGCTTTAGTTACCCAAATCAAACAAAGATACAACAAAGGAACATAATTACAGAATAAACAACCCTCATGAACACAGATGGATATATACTCAAAGAAATACTGGCAAATTAAATTCAAGAACACATCAAAATATCATGCACTATGATCAAGTAGGCTTCGTGAAAAAAATGCAGTCATGGTTCAACATACAAAAATCTGTGAGTGTAATCCATCATATAAACAAACTGAAAGAAAAGAAATACATGATATTCTCATTAGATTCCGAAAAAGCCTTTCACAAAATCCAATACCCCTTTATGATACCCTCAAGGTCTTGGAGAAAGAAGAAATACAAGGAACATACCTAAACATAATAAAGGCAATTTACAGCAAGCCAACAGCCAACATGAAATTAAAGGGAGAAAAACTCAAATATCCAAACTATACATACTGTACACAAGAAATTAAATAAAAGATAAATTCTCATCCGATAAAGCTCTAATATTAAAAATATGTATATGGAACATAATTAGATAAATAAAACAAAAATTCTTATCCGATAAAGGTCTAATATCCCAAATATACATATTGAACACAAGAAATCATATAAACAAATGAAAATTTGCATATTACAAAGGTCTAATATGAAAAATATACATAAGGACACAAGAAATCAGATTAACAAAACAAAAATTCTCACCTGATAAAGATCTAACATTGAAAATATACATTAAGAAAACAAGAAATCAGAAAAACAAAAGAAAATTCTCACGTAATAAAGGTCTAATATGAAAAATATACTTATTGAACAAAAGAAATAAAATAAAACAATAATTCTGTTCTGATAAAGGTCTAATATAAAAAATATACCTATTGAAAACAAGAAATCAGGTAAATAAAAAAAAATTCCCATCTGTTAAAGGTCTAATATCCCAAATATCCATGTTCAACAGAAGAAAACATATCAATATACAAAAATTCTCACCTGATAAAGGTCTAATATCCAAAATATACATATTGAACACAAAAAATCAACTGCATAAAACACAAACTGTAAGTTCAAAATATACATTATATACAAAATATACAATATTGATATTATGAGATAAATAAAATAAAAGTTCTCATCTGATAAACGTCTAATATCAAAAATATACACAGTGAACACAAGAAATAAAAAGAAACAGAAAATATCACCTAATATAATTATCACCTAATATAATATCAAAAATATACATATTGAATACATGAAATCACAAATACAACAATAATTCTCACCTGATAAAGGTCTAATAGTCAAAATATACATACTGATATAAGAAATTAAATAAAAGAAAATTTCTGTTCTGATAAATGTTTGATGTCAAAAATATGTATATGGAACATAATTAGACAAATAAAACAAAAATTCTCATCTGATAAAATTCTAATATCCAAAATATACATACTCAACACAAGAAATTAGATAAATAAAACAAAAATTCTCATCTGATAATAACAAAATATACACATTGATCCCAAGAAATCATGTAAATAAAACAAAAATTCTCATCTAATAAAGTTCTAATATCCAAAATATACATATTGAACACCAGAATTCAAATAAATAAAACAAAATTTCTCATCTGATAAATGTCTAATATCCAAAAAATAAATACTGAACACAAGAAATTAAATATAACAAAAATATCTCACATAATAAAGAATTAATATCCCAAATATACATACTGAATACAAGAAATCAGATAAATTAAACAAAAATTCTCACCTAATTAAGGTCTAATATTCAAAATATACACATAGAACACAAGAAATCAGAAAAACAAAATTCTCATGTGGTAAAGATCAAATACGAAAAATATACTTACTGAACACAAGAAATTAAATGAAACAAAAATTCTGAACTGATAAGGTCTAATATCAAACACATCCATATTGGACATAATTAGATTAATAAAAAATAATTCTCATCTGATAAAAGTTTTATATCCAAAATATACATACTGAATACAAGAAAATAATTAAATAAAAATTCTCTCACCTTATAAAGAACTCATATCCAAAATATGCAAGCTGAACACAAGAATTCAAATATATAGAAAAAAATTCTCATCTGATAAAGGTCATTATCAAAATATACATACTGAATTCATGAAATAAGAAAAAACAAAATTCTCACCAGTAGGTCTAATATCCAAAGCATGCACATTGAACACAAGAAATTAAACAAAACAAAACTTCTCATCTGCTTAATGTCTAATATCCAAAATATACACACTGAACAGAATATATCAGACAAATCAAACAAAATTGTGATCACATAATGGCTTAATATCAAAAATATATTTATTGAACACAAGAAATTATATGAAAGAAATTTCACACCATTAAATTTCTAATATCCAAAATATACATATTGAATATTAGAAATCAGATATATAAAACAAAAATTGTCACATGATAAAGGTCTAATATCCTACGCATTTTATTGAACCTAATAAATTAGAATAAAAAATTTTCACATATGAAGTTCTCATATACAAAATACACCTATTAAACAATAGAAATCTGATAAATAAAACAAAAATTCCCACATGATAAAAGTATAATAAACAAAATATACATATTAAACACAAGAAAACAGAAAAACAAAACAAAAATTCTCATCTGATAAAGGTAAATATCAAAAACATACATAATTAACACAAGAAATAGGATAAAAAAACAAAAATTTTCATCTAATAAAGGTCTGATATACAAACAGACCCCAAGAAATCAGATAAATCAAACAAAAATTCTCAACTTATAAACGTCTAACTATAAAAATATCCATACTGAACACAGGAAATTAAATAAACAAAAATTCTCATCAAATAAAGGTCTAATATCCCAAATTTACATATTTAACATAATTAGATAAATAAAACAAAAATACTCATCTGATAAAGGTCTAATATCAGATGTACAGTTATTGAACACAATAAATTAAATAGCACCAAAATTCTTCTCTGATAAAGTCCTAATATCCAAAATATACTTATGAACACAAAAAATCAGATAAATCAAACAAAAATTCTCACCTGATAATGGTCTAATATCCAAAATATAAATATAGAATGCAAGAAATTAGAAAAACATGTTTGTCTTTCTGAGTCTGGATTAACTCACTCAGGATGTTTTTTTTCAAATTCCATCCATTTGCCTCCAAACCTCATGATGTCATTGTTTTTCTCTGCTGAGTAGTACTCCATTGTGTATATGTACCACATTTTCTTTATCCATTCTTCAGTTGAAGGAGATCTAGGTTGTTTCCAGCTTCTGGCTATTACAAACAATGCTGCTACGAACATAGCTGAGCTTGTGTCCTTGTGGTATGAGTGAGCATTCCTTGGGTACATGTATGTAGTCACTCATAAGTGGATACTAGATGTAAAGCAAAGGATAACCAGACTGCAACTCACAACTTCAGGGAGGCTACCTAGTAAAGAGGACCCCAAGAAAGACACAGGGATTGCCCAGCGACAGACAAATGGATGAGATCTACATGAGGAAATTGTATGTGACGGGGTGGTGGTGGGGTAATAAAGGGCAAGTGTAGGAGGAAAGAGAGCTTAGGGGAGCGGGATGTCCCACCTGGATCAGGAACAGAGAGGGAAAACAATGAGATACCATGATAAGTGAAGACCCTATGAGAATAGGAAGAAGCAAAGTGCTAGAGAGATCCCCAGAAATCTGCCAAGATATCTCCAAAATAGAGTACTGGCAATGGTCAAGAGAAAGCCTGAACTGACCTACTCTGGTGATTGGATGGCCGAACATTATAGCTGTCATGATAGAACTCTCATTCAATGACTAATGGAAGAAAATGCAGAGATTCATGGCCAGGCCCCAAGTGGAGCTGGAGCTCTTGGGAGTCCAATCAATGAGAAAGAGGAGGGATTGTATGAGTGAGAGATGTTGAGACCATGAATGGAAAAAGCACAGGGACAAATAGCTGAACTACTGGAAGCATGGAAGTAATATCAGTTCCCATGACATCAGCAGCTCTTCCCTGGACATTCTCTTGTATCCTGGAGAGCCCTGGCTACTTCTGTGATGTCACCTATGTTGTGGCAACACCAACTGCCCTTGGGAAGTTTATTCAAGGTCTTCACCATTTACTGATGAACATGATGGCATACTGAAGAGTCTAATTCAGAAAGAGATGGAGAGGTTAGAGAGACCAGAGAGTGACAGAAGAAAGCTGAACTTCAGACTCAGTGTAAAACATCAAGAAAGAAATGGTCAAGAGAATGGTGTAATGAGTTCTGTGCAGGAAAAGGGAAGCTTCCTGGAGGAAGTGGGCTTGAGCTGAATCTTCCAATAATGGGGCACAAAAAGCTGGAGTCTCTGGGAACCAATAGATCTTCCCTGTTTGTCATGGCTCTTGAAATTCAAGCATTCCAGGATATTAAGTGTTCTGGCTCAGAGGTCAGGAACTGGTAAGGCCAAAGCTTTATGCTGGGAACTCTTGGCTTTCATTCCTTTCGGAGGATAAGCACTGATGAGTGAAGATGAGACCAACATTAAAGAGAGAGGGATTAATGACGTGTGCCCATTTCAAGGTATGACATCACTCTACTTCAACCACACTGGCTAACTTTAGGTACTTCCCAGCTGCTCTGTGTTCCTGAGTTGTCAGTGAGGTGACTTGTTGAGTCTGGTGACCACGTTCTGCCCTTATATGTCTTCTCTATCAATAGTGATATGGTTAGAGTGACCTCTAAAGATATTTGGGAAACCTCTAAATGACTGGGGTGATTGTGAACCATGACAATTTTTTCCTGACTTTTAAACCCATAGGCTTGTGGACTCTGCAGCCAAGTTAAATTCTGAGTCTGCAACTGTGAATGAGCCTGAAGAGGCTATCTCCATGGTTACTTGGAGCATGTGCTATGACTGCAGAGAGAACCTAATAGCTGAGATAACCATTTCCCTTCAAATAGAGGAGACAGCTGAGTTCCCTACAGGGGGCATCTGAAGCACAGGACAAAATAATTTGGGGTGTAACGAAGTCACTGGTAAACAAGCTTTCTCAAACATTTGATCAGGACTTATGGTGGTCTGTCCATTATCTTTGCCTTGTCATACTGCAAGTTAATTTGTGTTCATCTACCCACAAGTAGCAGCAGGGAGCCACCATTCCACCAAACCTTCCTCACCAAGATGCAGGTGCAGCAGAAGGTCCAGAGACTGACCAGTCAGCTACAGCAAATGAGTGTTGAAAGAAATTAGCAGTAAGATGGCCTGATCTTTATTACAGAAGAGAGCATGAAGAGACCTGGCGGAAAACATACCACTGCCATGTTGGGAAGCTGAAGTGGGCAGAGCCATCAGCCACAGCACCAGCGCCGTTTCACGCTTAGAAGGCTGCAGTTTAAAGCAATATTCTCAAGCTAATATAAAAAAATAAGACATGAAAAGATGGCTACCACACAGAGAATCTGGATTATGTTCTCTTTGATATTCGTAACTTAAGAAAAACATTTGATTACAAAAGCTGTTGAGTTTATGCCAAAATGTATATTTTAAAGGTAATTTGACTTCAAAATTTGTATCTAAGGATATGTTGCTTTGGAAAGGAGACTCTGCTTTTGTTCCCACAGAAAGCCAAAGGCTATGGATTTGTTCAAGATTAAGATACATCAGGTTTGACCAGCCAAGACCCCCTGAAAGGTCTCCAATGACACCATGGCCCACATGATCCAATATCCAGAACCATTTCAAGGTGACTGGCTCAGATGATACACCCTCACGGACTACTCCATAATCCTAAAATTTTCTTTGTATCCCCATAAGATAAAGCGCCCCCCTCCAGCAGGAAGTAGTAAGAGAAGCAACGCCCAAATTCCCAAATATATCAAGCTGACTTTGGAGATGTGTAAAAGTTAAAACCTTCCTTTTTAAGAAAAGAAAAGGGGAAGTGCTGGGGGATGGTCTGTATGTCAAATGTGTTGCTGATTGGTCAATGAATAAACCACTGATTGGCCAGTGGCCAGGCAGGAAGTATAGGTGGGACTAACAGAGAGGAGAATTGAGAGAACAGGAAGCTGGGTGGAGGAGACACTGCCAGCCGCCACCATGACAGGCCGCATGTGAAGATGCCGGTAAGCCACGAGCCATGTGGCAAGGTATAGATTTATGGAAATGGATTAATTTAAGCTGTAAGAACAGTTAGCAAGAAGCCTGCCATGGCCATACAGTTTGTAACCAATATAAGTCTCTGTGTTTACTTGGTTGGGTCTGAGCGGCTGTGGGACTGGTGGGTGACAAAGATTTGTCCTGACTGTGGGCAAGGCAGGAAAACAATAGCTACAAATAGGTATTCATTCTTTCAAACCCTGTGGTTTCAATCTCAGGTCCACTCTGTCATCATTAATTCATTTTATATGAGGTCTGTGTTTCTGGTAGGCTGCATCTTCAGGATATGCCTTGGACTATAATCATGTCTCTGAATTCTTCACAAAGGCAGAACCTCAAATGTGAACAGGAATGTCATGAGGACATAGACTATTCTGCTTCCTCTAAAAAGAAACAAAAACAGAGCCTGTGGCATGAGTCATAGTGCTCATGGACTGAGGCAGTAGTATGTGAGTTCCCAGCATGCATTTGATGAGATTCTATCAAGTGCTGGCTAGTGTGAGATGTTAGTTGTTGTGAGTTTGAGTTTGTTACTTGCTTTAAAAGGCCTTGTGCGTTTGATTGCCCAAGCAGCACTTGGAGAGGCCTGGTCACACATGTAAATGTGTGGATACAAGAACTGAGACTAATCCCTGCTCCTTTTGTTCCCCTCTGAGAGAACATGCCTGCATGCATTTGTTCAGCATCCAATTGGTAGAGTTCTCCCACTCTCACTCAGTCTCTCTTTCTCTGTCTCTCTAAGTATCTTTCTCTGTCTTTCTGTCTCTCACATACATGTGTATATGTTGTATATTTTTCTATGTGTTTGTGCATGTATCTCCCTCTAGTCCCTTCAATCAGGGATCTGTGGTTGGGCATGAGCAGTTCCCTAGCTCACAGTTCCCAGGTGTCCTGACTACCTGGGGAGTCAGGCAACACCTTGATCTGCCTAGGACTGCTCTGATGGCTGGAACTGCAAGGAGACAGTTTAGCCCTGGAGGACAAAGTATCCCACACACCTTGAGCTGCTCATAACAGCAGCTCTGCCCTGAAGGTGTCCTGGACACCTGAAGTTGTTTAGCACAGACCTGATGGCTGAAACTGCAAGGGACCATACAGCCCTGGAGGGTGAGGTATCCTGGATACCTCAAGCTGCTCACAACAGCTCTGCCCTGAAGGTGTCCCAGATACCTGGAGCTGTTGTGCACAGCTCTGACAGCTGGAACTGCAAAGAAGCAGCCCGACCCTGGACGGGACAATTTTCTGACTTCTTGGGAAATTCAGGCCTGGAACTGATGGGTGATGATCTCCCTGCAGGATACAACAATCCTGCTCTTCTCCTGGAGAGCTGCTACAGCTGAGCTTTGCTCAGTCCCCTCTTAAGTGGGCTTCCTCCTTGAGCTCTGCTTCTCTTGCCTATGCTGTGGCTTTCTTTTGCTTCACTCTGCAAAAAGGGAAAAACCCCTGCAGAAATGTAGCAACGTACTCTGGCTCTGGAGAAAAGTTTTACTTTTTAGCTCTTTATGGCTCTGTCTACTGAGGGACGTCTCAGCAAAGATCTTCTTTTCAGCACCTCCTTGCTCTGCTCTTTCAGCTTCCTCTTGCTCTGTCCACTGGGGGACATCTCAATAAGGATCTTCTCTATGCCAGTGAATGAAGATCATCACACCCAAAATTCTTTTGAGAAAGAGATTTATTTGGGAAGGAGGAGTCCAGGAGAGTAGCTGCCTATTCCATGTTGGACAGAACAGCCTTTTTTTTAAACTAACCAGGCAGGGCAATTTGCACTTGATGTTTTGGGGGTGCAGTCAACCTTGGGTTGACTTGGGGCCCAGGGTTCTACAGTTCTGCTCTATGATTGGTTGATTTCACAAGTCAGTTGGCCAGGGGCAAAGATGACTCTGATCTGACTGAGCCAAACTATGTTTCTTTCTGCCCTGATCTTAGTCTTTCTTTCCTAGGTCTGGGCTCCAGGGTCAGGGTGGGTTTCTTTAGCCAGCCCCTTGTCTCTACAATAGCAAGTTTAATAAATACCCGAAATTCCCAGTACTTAGGAGACAGGATGTGGCATCCCATGACATCCAGTAGTCTAGAACACACCCTGAATTCCTGTGATACTTGAGGACTATGTTCATGGAGTTCATTACCTCTAGGTCCAGGAACTACCACCAGCCAAATCCTTTCTATGAAAAGCTCAAGATGAGCCATGAGCAGGTCATGTCACACATGCAGAGCTTAAAGAATGAGAACACCAAGGCCTCAGAGAAATTAAATGGTCTGGCTGAGGAGTCAGTCTTCCATTGTTAAGTGCCTGTTTTTCAGGGGACCACAACATTGTGTAATGGCCATCTCTGGCTTTCCTTGTTGCTGTACTGCAGAGTCTGAAGCTCTGGCTCCAGCCTTTCTGCCTCTTGGCAAGCTTCCTTAGAAAGTAGTGCTTTGTCTTACGCTTCTTGTTCTCAGCATTGCCAATAGTGAAAGAGACTGTTAGCTACTCCCAACACCAAATTGTCATACTTAATAGTCTCTGGAACTACTATTTTTAACTTTCCTAATGGCATGACCATTGAAGTACAATTCCTCATGTTTTGACATTTCACCATAAAATTATTTTTCTTGCTATGTCATAACTGTAATCACTACTGTGATTAATCATAATGTAAATATCTGTTATGCAGAGTATCTGAGATGCCTCCCCTTTGAAAGAGTCATTCCAACACCAAATGAGCTACGACACTTAGAAGTCCAGTTTGCAACATGAGATGGGTATCATGTATGGTCTTGGGCAGGGGTCTACTGCAATAGAACTGCTACACCACTCGTGTCTCCTACCCTCACTCAGACAGGATTTGTCCTCTGCTTGCTGATGTTTCCCAATTTACATGGTCAGAGAAGGGCAAATGGGGAATCTGTTTTCTTACTATAGGTTCTTGGATTTCTTTTGTTGTTGGAGTTTTCAGAAATAGTATGATTCTTTCTGGAATTCCCTTTCCTCTACCATTGGCCAAGAGGAATATGTCAGAGACCTCCCAGACACAGAAAGAGCAGGTAAGAACAAGCAGCTGGGTCAAGATTAGGTCCAGCACCATTTACACCTGTAACATTAGCCTGTTTAACATTCAACCCACTTGTGTTTAATTCCTCACTTTACTCATACACACACACACACACACACACACACACACACACACACACACACACACACATTCAACCCCATCACCACTTTCTTGACAGTCAACTGTTTATTTTTTGTCCATGCACCAGTAGTTCTGGGAAGTGAGTTTTGTGGGAATCATTTGGCAATCAATCCCTGCTTCTCTGACTAAACCTGCAGTCCAATGAAGGAGATGGATCAGCCATACATCACACACCTTCATGTAATTATGAGGAGAGAGGTGCTATAAACTGCTTTGAGGGTGTAAGTTCAAAGTCCAGCACCATTTGCTTTTTGCACATTTGCTTTTCAGGGTTAATGTATGATCAAGGTAGGGATAGCAAGTAGGAGAGCAACCTGCAAAAGTCTTTGTCACCTCATTGGGTGGCATGTTGCCTTCTTCCTCCCATTCTCTGCATGCCAAGGTGGTCTCTCCACTTTGAGAAGCTGTTGATTCACACTTATAGAGACCTCAGTGGGAGTTGGGCAAAAGTGTTTACTGTGTGTTCTGTTCTCTTTTCTTTTGTCCTGTCCCATAGTAGTTGACCAAATTCCCTATTTGATACTCTCCAAAATGTTGGAACCACAGTGTCAATAACACTAGGGAAAGACTGAATGAATTGCCACTTTTGAACGTGATGCCCATGTCATACCTGAGGGATTATACTACTCTCCAGGTCAGTATGTAGCTGTGCCATGCTGAGAGATCTTGAGCTCTGCCTCTGACGCAGAATCAGTGATTTTTGTTTCTGAAGCTTCTGGACCCTGTCCAAGCTAATAGTGGGGTTCCATATTCCTTCCATTTGTGTGTTCTCTTAACTTGAAGTGTTGTCATTCTTACTACAGGAGTGTGTCATACATGGTGATCCTTTTATAGAACTGAGTGTTTCATTGATTCTTTTGTACGGTTTGTTCAGGTTTGATTTTATTAGTATTGGCTGAGTATTCTCTTGTACAATACGAGTTAAGATTCAGAACTAATTTACGTGAGTTCTGATCTTTGTTGTTTCTTGCTGACTAATGACATTTCATTTTTATGTTTTTAGCACACAGCTATTTGTTTATAAATTCACAGACATAGCATTCACTCAGCTGTGCACACACTGTAACTCACATGTGGATGGTGGATGGGAATAGTTTACTAGAGTTCAATGCCTTTGTTATACCATGTTTCCCAGGAGTTGAGTTCAGACTTGTTGGCATGTACCTTTACTTGCTAAACCATCTACTAGTCTCGAATTTTTTAAATGTTTACCTTTGTACCAATAGACTTCAACTTCCCTCTTGCATCACCTTTTTTTTGTAGAATCCAATGTTCTGTTATTTTTGTACATTTGAAGAATGTGATGCTCTATTCCTACTACCATTTGTGTCTAAGAACTTTGGAACCTACTCCCAATTTCTTTAGCATCTCACTGATTATTCAGTGCTTTATTTTCTAGCCTCCATGTATTTGTATATTTTCTATAGTTTATTTTTGTTCTATTTTGTATTTTTTATACTGTGGTCTTAGAAAAATAAAAGTTATTTCAATTACCGTGTTTTTGAGAAGATTTGCTTCACATAAAAACGTTTTGAAAAGTAATTTCTCAGGCTGCTGATAAAAATTAATTCTGCTACTGTTCCATGGAAATTTCTGTAAATGTTAAATCAGTCCATTTATTTATACATCGGTTGTTCATTGCTTTGCTTTTGTCTTGATAACTGATATAATCATGTATTAAAGTCACCCAAAATAATGTTGAGTTCTATCTGTTAGCTCATATTTAGTAGTGTGTGCTTTATAAAATTGGGAACATCAATGTCACAAGAACGTGTGTTTATGGACTCTTTTTGAATATCTCACTTTATCAATATGTAGTGACCTTCATTTTCTCATTCACTAATTTAACTTTAAAGTGCACACTGTGGACTATCAGTATGGTTATACTTGTTTGTTTCCAAATGTGATTTTCTGCCTATTTCTTTGGCACTGAAGTTTATTTGTTGCAGGTACCAAATATGTAATAGAATATTATTTTATGGTGTACTGCTTTTGTATATGTTGGATTTTTTTCACTTTATGAAGCTATATTACTGTGCCTGTGTAAAACATCTGATGATTTAATAAAGAACTGGCCAAAGGCAAGAAAGTAGAAAAGATAGGTGGGCTGGCAGGCTTAGAGTATATATAGAAGGAGAAAACTGGGTGGAAAACACTAAAATCAAGGAGTCAGAGAATGAGGAGGGGTCCAGGAACCAGCCACCTGATACACAGCAAGCCACAGAGTAAGAGTAAGGTTTACAGAATTTAGAGAATAAGAAAAGCCAGAGGTAAAAGATAAAAGGGTTAATTTAAGAAAAGGTGGCTTGAAATTAAGCCAAACTAAGGTTGGGCACTCATAAGTAAGAATAAGCCTCTGTGTATGATTTACTTGGGAGCTGGATGGAGGTCCATCAAAAAGAGCAATGACCTCCAATAACAGCTCTCTTTCATTTATGTAGTCTATTCTGTCTGGCTATTTCTTCTAATTGGAATGAAAGACACTTAAAAGTCAGAATTATCTCAAGTTGTAAAATAATTACTGTCATTTTATTGTATCTCCTTTACTATATGTTTTAATTTTTCAAGATAGCTTTTACTTAAATGTTTTTATTCTAATGATGTATTTGGACTCCCTCACATACATTTATACTCAAGCTTCCCAGTTCTCTTCTTTTTGCTTTGGTTATGGGAATGCTTTCTTCTACCTTATTATTTTTGTCTGTTTTTATAGGATACATTTATAGGATTCATTGCAATCTTTGTCTTAAGCTAAAGACATTTAAGGTAGCTACCTTAAATGCACCAAAGATGAATAAATTCTGAATGTAAGTTTTCTTTTATATTATTCAATACAACAATTTTTTAATGAATAGAGTTTTCAAGATAGCACTACTCAATTTCACCCAAGGAGAAAATGACATCATTGTAGGCTATGATACGCAAAACCAAAGGGTGTTGCATAATTTAAGCTACCTTATCCAAGCTTGTAAAATCGTATTGTGTCCATATTCTGTAAAGCCTTTTGATAGTGCTGCACAATTCATTTGTGGCACAATGACATTATAAGTTACCCAAACTATTGATTGTATTTGAATGACTGATATAATAGTAAAATTTACCCTAAAGGTTTCTCTTTTAATCACCAGTAACCTCATATGACAAATTATTGAAATTATCAGTGATTTTTAAAAAATTAATTTATTCATAATAGACATACAGCCTCAGGCAGGAAAAAAAATAACATTAGAAAGAGGTAAAGTAACAATGGCCTGAGTAAATAATGGGCAAAAGAGTGGGGTTGTTTCCATTTTCTTGATATGAGAGGTAGATTATATGGACCATGTCTTAATGTTCAACAATCTACTGGGATAAAAAATGATGCCTTCAATAATGCTTGGTTTACTACAGCCATATTAAAGGTAGAATGAAAAATACTTACAACTCACAGATAGACTTGTGTTTTCAGGAGTAGAAAAATGAGGATATAAAGTGAGGTCATGATTGGTTGGGGTTGATTTGCCATGGGCCTATTGTGACAGACTGTGAGATCAATATTTTTGCCTGGCAACCCAAGTGGGATTCTCTCTGCCCATATCATGAGACCAAGAAGCAGGGAGCAGCTGAGATGCAGGGTTTTCTTAAGACACATTATTATCCAAAAGAAGTGGACCATAAAACCTTTATTGTGCACAAAGTGGGAGGTAATTCCAATCAGTCCATGGCCAAGGCCTTGGGCATTAACCTTGCCCCTGGCACTATTACTAATCCCACTGAATACTGCCTGAGCAATAGAGGTTCAGAGCCTTTTCTGGGATGATGTCGCATTAACTAAGAAATAAATTATGGAATAAGAAATAAAAGCCTCAGAGTTATCTTCCAGGGTAACAGCTATTTTATTGTTACCTTCTTTCTGCCAGGTTTTAAGCCATTTCTTATACTAGATTGATGTAGCAGTAGGACTTGCTTTTCTCTGAGACAGATGCCCAACTTGACCTATCTGATGCACTCTAAAACCCTAGATGAATGGGGACAGTACCACCTATGAAAATTGAAGGCATTGTGTGTCACTTTTGAACTTGGGGTCTGAAGATAAGTGAGGTTCCTGCCACACTGTGCAAGCTAGAATGTTATTGTTACTTATTGAGAAGTCTCAGTCTCTGGCTCTAAGCCAATGTTGATAATATTTATTCTGATGCTTCTGGACCCTCTTACTGCTAATAATGGGGCTACATTAATTTTTCAATATTTATAGTTACTGTAAATTGTAGAGCTGCCATTGACACTAGAAGAGTGACTCTGGTCTTGGAATCAAGTGAGTAAACCTATGTTAATTCTATGGAAATTCTATGCTGAAACCAAATTGTTTTAGTAATACACTCAGTTTTTTCCCCTTTGGTTTCATGTGAGAGATTGCAAGTAATGGAGTCTGCATTCTCCAGGACATCCAAGGTGACTTAAGATCTGTGGACCTGGTGGACAGTGTACATTCCCAAAGCATTCAGGGCTCTTGAATTCTTGACCAAACAGAAAGAGAAGAACAGTCTTACAGCTACAAAAGTTGTTGTATTTAGCAGGGAAACAAAAATTATCACCCCAGGAGTGCTCACCCCAGGAGTGTACACATGGTGCTTAGGTAAGAAGGGAAGTTACCTGGGCTTTCTTTCTTCACACTTGATTGAAAACGGAGATACAAATTCTACAGAGCCACACTCAGTGTCCATAGCTGTTCTTTGGCTCTGTAAACTAAACCACTCTGTAGGGCCCTGGTCTCCTCCCATATTGAGTAAAGCCTTTGCCTGCTTGCCAACCTTGACCAGATGTCCTCCCTATGCTAATTCCCTGCTGGGTTCCACCCTCTCGAATGCTTAAGGGAAGTTCCTTGCTTGTGTATCCTGCATATTGGGCATTATCAGCTTAGATACAAGATTGTAAACATCAGTAGGGAACTTCTGCCTCTGGGGTTCTCCGATTGTGCTGTAAGCCTGTATTTAAGGTTTCCTCCCTTTTTCAATAAAGGGCATTTGGCATTCTCCTCAGGCAAATGACCTGCTGTCTTTGTGTCTGTTTTTGATCCACAACCCCTCTCTCAGACATGGTGAATGGGTGGTGGTAGTGTGTGCTTTATTGCTACACCATTCCACATTTCCAGAGAACCCAACATATCCAGGTTGTTCTTCTCTCTTCCCATGAAGTTGAAGGAATACTGGTATTCCTCCTAGTGTTTGTTTTTATTTACTATTGAGATTATAATACAATTAGGTTATTTCCTCTTGATTTGTGGACTCACAAACATCCCATTTGTGTTTTTTGTTCTATGCATTTGATAAAAATTTAACAATATGAATACCCAAACAGGAGCTAAATAATCCAACAAATTGGCAATTGCTATGCCAATTTGCATGAGAAAAATACCAGAGGCCGCAGTCCTACATGATAATCTAGCAGAAACTCAGGGATGTTGGGCATGGGAGAAATTCTCCTCCCAATGGAATAGGACAATATGTTAACTGATATTGTTCTTCTTTTTAGATTGCATTATACTATATTAAAATCCTCTTTCCTACATGTTAACAATACCACATATATTCCTTTGTTTACACATTCAAGGATTCTTTTATCAGTAATTTTTTACAAACTCTAAATCATAAGCACAAAAATTTCTTATATCATAAATATTATCTTCTCAGTTAAATGTTCTAGCTTCCTTTCCTTTCTCCTTCCTTGATTCTTCTTTCCTACCTACTTTCCCTCATCCACCTTTCATCCTTTATCTTTTATTATTATGCAATATACTCATATACATTTTATTTTCCTTTACATATTTTTCTTTCTTCTTTACTTGCGTTCTTCCTTCCATCATTTATTCTTTCATTCTTCCTTCCTTTCTTTCATTTTTCTTCTATGTAATGTCCTTCTTTACAAGAGCTGATGATTTAGTTCACAGACCAAGCTCATGTCAGAAAAAGTCACTGCAAGTGAACCGCATATACATAATTAATAGGAGATGGTAAAAAAATTGTACCTTGCTTTGCTTGCAGGCATCTCTTTGAGTAGTGGATTTGCAGTATCAATGAGCAGAATGTAGTGTCTTTTCTCTGTGTGAACATTATCAGGAGACTTCCATGCTGTAATGGAATGTTATTTCAAACCTGTGAAATAAGAAAAGCTTCCTTTTTTCCAGTTTCCTTTGTCTTTGTGACTTACTAGCAAACATTCATCTTGAAATCATTGACTCATTTTTAACTTGGATGACATTACACACTAACATGTTAAAAATCTCAGACAGATTGTTCAAGGTCAAAGTTTAAAAATCTTCCATCCATGTTCTTCCATACAAATTGATATTGTCTATTTAAGATACTGTATGATCACAGGTGCAATAATGGGGAGCATAAGGCCTACTTATAATCTAAGATAGGGTTTAAATTCAGAGAACCCTTGAATTGGCAAAGAAGAAAACATTCTATATACTCTAGAGAAGAAGTCAGTCTTCAAAAGATTCTGAAGACATCACAGAGTGATTTTTGCATGTAGTAGGTATAGGATGCCCTATCTACTTTTAGCATTATCCAAGTTTAAAATAGGAACAAAATTGGGTTTTGGTGAAAGCCACATAAAACCACATGGTTCAAGAGTAGCTATTGTTATAGCAGGTTATAGTCCAGTGATCAGAAAAGAGACAAATCTACCCTTCTCAGGTTAATTATTTATTCTTTCAAGAGAATACATGGGAATGTTGCCTCAAAATGTAGAAATCAGATTCTCAAAATTTGAAATACATAACAAGCTCCCTTTTATACCTTATAGCTTGCTCTCATGAATAAAGAAGATTTGTCAGCAACAAAAGGGATTCCTAGACTTAGTTTGGTAAAGAGGGAGGATCTCATGTCTCCATATATGATGTAAAGCAAAGGATAACCAGACCACAACCCATAACGCCAGAGAAGCTAGCTAAAAAGGAGTACCCTAAGAGAGATACGTAGATAGTACACCAAAGAAGAAATAGATGAGATCTACATGAGCAAACTGGTAGTGAGGGGGGGGGTAATGGAGGACAAGGAGTGGTGAATGAGAACACAGGGGAATGGGATGGTCAAACTGAAACAGAGACAGAGTGGGAGAGCAAGGAAAGAGATACTACAATAAATGAAGACATCATGGGAATAAGGAGAAACAGGGTGCTAGGAAAGTTCTCAGGAACCCACAAGGATGACCCCACCTTAGAGTACTGACAATAGTCAAGAGGGTGCCTGAGCTGGCCTACTCAGTGTTTGGATGGTTAAATACCCTAATAATCATCGCAGAAACTTCATCAAGTGATCCATGGAAGCAGATGCACAGATGGACTGCCAGGTGCCAGGAAAAGCTCCACATGTCCAAATGATGAGAGTGAAGAGGAATTCTATAAGCAAGGGACATTGAGACCATGCTGGGAAAAAGAACAGAGAAAACTAGACAAACTAGTGGAAAACATGAACTGGGGACCAATATCTAAGGAGCCCCCATGGTACTGGACTAGGCCCTCTGGATAGTTGAGACAGTTGATTAGCTTTAATTGTTTAGGGGGCTCTCAGGCAGTGGGATTGGGACCTGTTCCTAGTGCATAAGCTGGCATTTTGGAGCCTAGTGCCTACAATGAGACACTTTGTGGAAGCTTGGTGCAGGGAGAAGGGACTTGGACCTGTCTCAACTGAATGTACCAGGCTCTGCTGACTCCCCATGGGAAACCTTGCCTTGGAGGAGGTAGGAATGGGGTGGTGGGTTGGATTGAAGGCTGGGAGGTGGGAGAAGGGAGGACATGAGAATCTGTGGTTGCTATGTAAAATGAAGAGAAATATCTTAATAATAAAAAGAAAAAATCTTAGTGTCATTACATTATCTGCCATCTCAGGATAATTTCCTTACAGGGCAATACTTCAAAGTGAAGTGCCAAATGGATAAGTGATGGGGAAAGGAAGATGCATGAAACTTCAAATTATCAAGCTATGATATAAGAAACACAATTGACTGCTGATTATCCTACTTTATTACATTTCTACCAGACACATGAAAATACCACTTTGAATGCACACATAAAGTGTTTAATGTTTCTTGTATTCTTTTCTATTAAGCATTTTAAAATTAACATTGTTGTTTTGACAAAACAACACACATTGGGCGTAGATTGTCTACTCTTGGTGTTGTACTCTGGAATTAGATACATGAAGATCATGAGTTCAAATGTATCCTTGAAGCATTCCTGAAATCCATGCCAGGCTTAATATAAACAACAAAATCTCAAGGGAATTTGTGAAAACATGAAATCAAAACCAAACACCACAACCCACCACCCTTTTCACAGACACTCTTACTCGGAAAGTATGATCATACACTGCCTGATATTTAAATAAACAATAGACTAGTAAGATGATGGGTTTCCCATTCTATGTATTATAGCATAAAAATACATATCACTAAGTAAAAACTCAAAGGAAGATGAGCAAAAGCCACAGAAGGAATATAAAGACCACAAAAACAAATTTAACTAAATGAATTTGCCCCACATATACTGCACCTTGCTCTCTACCTCAAATGTTTCAAAATGGAAACACAAATGCATTGATCTCCCCCATCAGTCTTGACTAAACATAGTAACTAATTTACTTCCTTCAAGGCTATACTGCAAAGAAAATGATGTAAGATTTTTTTTTCTTTAAGCTGAAGACAACTGTGACTTCTAAAATCTGTACCAAGTTGTTTACGTGAATAAATTTTTTCTCTTGTATAAGTTTGTCCCTATTTCCTGACTTTAATGTGTTATAAATAGGCTTTAAAATATTTTCACGGCTAGAGACATGATTGGGCAGTTAAGGAAAGTTCATTCCTAGGAATAAGACCTGATTTTGACAACTTCCTTCAGTTCTTGCTACAAGAAGATCCGAAAGCCTAACATTTTCACAAACTAGCATGCAAATTCATTATCCCCAAAAAACGTACTGACAGCACATAATTAAAATTAAAACAACTCTTTAAAACAACAATTTTTCATAGATGAAACTTTTTCATTTGTAAGCATGCATTGCTGTAGCACAGGTATTGAGACATTTAAAGGTTTACAAAGATTTTCTTCATTTTGAATTGGTTCATATAACAGAAAGCAAGCATGTACACTTGAATTCAAAGAAATCCTTTTCAGTTGGTGGTATCATTTGTGAAGGTTTGGGAAATGCTGTTCTGCTGAGGAAATATGTCATTGGGGGTAGGATTTGATAATTTACATTCACACATCATTTTCAGTTCTCACTCTCTGCTTCATGGTGCAAGCTAAGGATGTGAGCTCTCAATTTATCTGCTATGTCTGATACTTGATGCCATGCCACTTACATGCTGACCCTGGGGCCAAAAAAAACTCATAAGTTTACAGAGACATTACATAACAAGAACAGAAAAGGAACTAATACAAATCCATAAAGTTTGACACCTAAATTAGCTATTTCATGTAATTGAAGAGGAGTATAAAATCTAAAAATACTACATTATTATTTAAATTCATAGTGCAAGTGTTTAGCTCTGGAAGGAAAAGTTCCCCGAGTGTCAAAAGTTAGGCTACACCTATACTTGGGAGTAGACGGTATCCTGGATATGTACAATTGAAAGGAAAAAGATACCCTGGCTGTTGGGGTGTCAGGCTCTACCTGAAGCTGTGCAGAAAAGGTTTCCAGGATACCTACAGCTCTCAAAAAGAGCTGTGCAAGGAAGCTTGATACCTAAAGCTGTGAGGAGATAGGAATACTGACTTAGAAAGTTAGGCTAGTCCTGAAAGCTTTCCCAGTGTGGGATAGTTTACTTGAAGGATGTGGCAAACTTGCTCCTCTCCAAAAATGAGCAATTACAGATTAGCTGTGCTACACTCAGCTAAGAGAGATTTCCAGCAGATCTGTCCCTTGTTGCTCTGCTCCACTCCCCGAAGAGAATTTTTCTGCAGAGGTGTCCATTATTTCTCTGTTCCACTACACTAGGAAGCTTCCCAGCAGAGATTCTGCTCAGCCCTGGCAAAAGAAGATCTTCACCCAAATCTAAATCAAGAGATTTATATATGGAGAGGAATCCAGAATAGTGGCTGCCTGTGTCAGTGTGAAAAAGAGCAGCTGCCAGCTGAACAGATACAGGGCTTCTACGGGACTTCATAGTGGTGGAGACTTCCAGTGAAAAGATTTTGAGGATAGGTATTGGTTGGATTTCAAGTTCATGCTCTGAGATTAGGAGGGTTTCATGCACAGTGATTGGTTGGATTCTCTGTTCATTGATTGGTTGATGTTGTCTTCAGTTGGTCAGAGGTGGAATATATTTCTTTGGCTCTGATTTCAGTGCCAAATTGAATGTTTTTCACTGGCTCTGGTTTTAGTTTCCAGATATGTTTCTTTGGCTGACCTTTTATCCTACACAGAGGGCTTTATAAACTACTAAATTCATTTATTCCATGGTTTTGCAGGGACAAACACTATAAAAATGGACATCATGATGCATGAACAGATTGCTGACACTGTCAAATTGTTCTTTACAGAATGAACACCATTGTGTAAATGAATGCAAGTCTTTTGGATAAGGATCGTGCCAAATACTTTATAATAATAAGCCCTCAGTACTTTTTGCAGGTACTCAAACACTATTGTAATATGCAAAGGCTTTAAGAGATTGACTGCACAGAAAAAGGTTTATTTGTGTATAAAGAAAAAACTGTATGACACTGACTATATTTTTAGGGTTTCTCTGCAGTATGACTTTTTCTAATGATTTCAAAGACTACTGATATATACAAAGGCATTATCACACAGATTACATTCATAGGGTTTCTCTCCAGTAGGTGTTGTTTCATGCATTTGAAGAGTACTGTGTGTGAAAAGACCTTACCACATTGATTAAATTCATGGGGTTTCTCTCTAGTATGTGATCTTTCATGCATTTGAAGATGACTGTGATGATGAAAAGCTTTACCACATTAATAATGGTCATAGGATTTTGCTCCAGCATGTCTTCTTTTATGTATTTGAAGAGTATTGTGATTAGCATAGGCCTTAACACATTGAATACATTCATAGAGTTTATCTCCAGTATGTGTTTTTTTATGCATTTGAAGAGTTTGGTGATGTGCAAAGGCTTTACCACATTGATTACATTCATAGGATTTCTCTCCTGTATGTCTTCTTTTATGTACTTGAAGGTTACTCTGTTGTGAAAAGGCTTAACCACATTGATTACATTCATAGGTTTTCTCACCAGTATGGGATCTTGTGTGCCTTTGAAGACTACTGAATTGTATAAAGGCTTTACCACATTCCTTACATTCATATGGTTTCTCTCCTGTATGTGTTCTTTTATGACTTTGAAGATGAGCATGTTGTGCAAAGGCTTTCCCACACTGACTACATTCATAGGGTTTCTGTCCAGTATGTGTTCTTTCATGCGTTTGAAGAGATTGGTGATATGCAAAGGCTTTACTACATTGATTACATTCATAAGGTTTCTCTCCAGTATGTGTTCTTAAACGCATTTGTAGCTGACAATGTTTTGCAAAGGCTTTACCACATTGATTACTTTCATAGGGTTTCTCTCCAGACTGGGTTCTTTCAAGTATTTAAAGTGTACTGTGTTTTGCAAAGGCTTTATCACACTGATTACATTCATAGGATTTGGCACCAGTATGTGTTCTTTCATGGTTTTGAAGAGTACTGTATTGTGCAAAGGCTTTAGCACACTGATTACATTCATAGGGATTCTCTCAAGTATGTGTTCTTTCATGGTTTTGAAGAGTACTGTATTGCGCAAAGGCTTTAGCACACTGATTACATTCATAGGGTTTCTCTCAAGTATGTGTTCTTTCATGGTTTTGAAGAGTACTGTATTGCGCAAAGGCTTTAGCACACTGATTACATTCAGAGGTTTTCTCCCCAGTATGTGTTCTTTTATACCTTTGAAGATTACTATGATATGCAAAGGCTTTAGCACACTTATTACAAAACAACAGTAATGAGATTATTTGCCTTATAACATTTCCAGTTTTACCAAGGAGCTTACCAATGGGGAACACCCATGCTGTCTCAGGAACATCCAAGACTCTAGCAGTATCTGAAATCTCAGAGACAATGGAGGCTCCTGGAAAGCTAAGCACAGCAGCTGAGCAACCAAGAAGTATTTGGAAGGCATATGGACTCAAACAAGGCTCTAGAGATTGGCTTATAGACTAAAGAATCAGAAGACAACCTGGTGGCAGGAAGATGCTTTAAAAAGGTAGATGGATTTCAGTCTCACTTTTCCTGTATCAGGTTCTCACCTCTATGACCATGGCAAGTAGTTTTTGTATTGTTCCCAGCACCCAGCTACTCCTAGCAACTACAACAGCACAATAGGGAACTTCACATCTCTTGGTTTCATCATCAACCTTGGTTGGATGCTTGTCCAGCTAGATCCAGGTTCAGGGGTTTCCATGGCAAATGATCAGGCCAGGTGACACTCCATGAACACCTCCTTCAGCTCCACAGATATTTGAGATAGGCAAGAGAAGAGCAGTATTGGAGCACATGGCCTGTGAACTTTTACAGCCCTGCATTCCTACTTCCCTGGGCCAAGCCCACAAATCACCTACTAAACATATCTTATCCCTGAGATGATCTCAACAGAAATTCCACTAGTCCTCTCCTCATTGAAATCTCCAGATGAATCCCCCAGGCAAGTCCCTCACAAACACACCCACAGAACATGCTCCCAGACATTCCTCCTCCCTGGAAATATCCTTCCAGACACTATTTTTAGCTTAACTCAGAGGATATGGGAATCCTGTGGTGACATCAGTTTTTTGGTAAGTAGCAGAATGGGGAGTGCTTGGCAGCTAAACTGGAGAGCTACTCTAAGATCAAGGCCAGAGGAGACAGCAGGGCAGCCCATCCACTACAAACACAGGGCTCTGGAAGAGGAGAACTACTCCAGACATGCATTCATACAGGAACTGGGAACACAAAGCCAAAGCTGACAAAGTAGACAGACCCTGAGCCCTACAAGAAGATCTCATGTGTAAGAGAAAACATGGCCAATAGACATAGTAACATAGAAGGTATGAAGAGATCTAATGAACCATCTCCCTAGACCAAGAACTATGGGAAACTAATGACTATTGAGAGGCAGAATTGTATTTCCCAGGGATGAGATATAGTTGGTTATCCAAAACAAAGTGGACTGCACTAAAATCATATAAATAGAAAAAATATCAAATGGACTCAGCACCTCATATTTATTTATAAATATATATGCAATAGTAATATCTGAAGAGAAACCCACTAAGTGAGTGGGGATATGTTGCAGGTTTTCATTTAGACCACCAACCAGCTCTCAATCATGACACAAAGACTTCTTATTAGTTATGAATGATTCCTGTCACAGGGATTATGGCACAAGATGTGGATTCTGCCCTATCCACCCACACAACACAATGCACAGCTGAGAAATTTCTGCAGGCTTCCTTGATGACCTTGACCTTGATGTCCTCCCTATGGTAATTCCCTGCAAGTTTCCACCCTCCTCAATGATTAAGGGAAGTTCCTTGTTTGTGTATCCTGCATGTTGGGTGTTAAGAGCTTAGATGCAAGATTGTAAACATCAATAGGGAACTTCTGCCTTCTGGAGTTCTCCCATTGTGCTGTAAGACTGTATTTAAGGTTTCCTTCCTTCTTCAATAAATGACATTTGGCATTCTGCTGAGGGAATGACCTGCTGTCTCTTGTCTCTGTTTTTTGATCCACAGCCTCTGGCTAGAACATGGAGAAAGGGTGGTGGCAGTGCAGGCATTATCGATACACACCACACACTAAAAACTGGGTCATGGGTGCACACGGGACAGTGATATTACAAGCATCCTATCTTCCCATGCAGGGCTGCAGAGTCTCTACATACTTACATACTCAAGAAATCCATACACAGGAAGGCTCAGAGGACAAGCACTAGTGCCGAGGTTAACACATGGACCAACAAAACCACAGTCTGGATCATGGTTCATCCTAGTCCCAGCAGAAAAGAAAGCTCAACAGACCTGCTCTGAACATGCTACACTCACCATAGCATGGGCTTGTGGACTTCCTTACAGCTCCCTAAAGCAGAACAAGAGGAGAATCCTGGAAAGAAACTGGAAGCTACCTCCTACTGGTGTTCCTAATTGCTCACACTCCCCAGAGTCCCTCATCAGCTAAGACCACCCGGCTGGGCTTCAGGATTTTAGCAGTTTCCCTACTGGGTGAGCAGATTTCAAAGACCTCAGAGAGAAAATAAACCCTCCCAGGTGGGTCCTTCCACACTTGATTGGATAGGACACTAAACAGAAGATTTGGTATTTTAGCAAAATTCACTAATCTCTAGAGCACTTGCTGTTTTTTTCCAAGGCTCATGCTTCTATGTTTGCACTGTTCATTACATAATCAAAGTCCAGTGCAACCAAACTGTTGCTTCACAACTGGGAAATTCTGCATCCAAATACAGCTAACATTCAAACAGTAACTGTTCTTAAACAAAAAGAAGCCATGGATTATAACACAATAAAGTGTCTATGGGAAAGTATGAAAGCAAGGAATGTGAGAAAAAAAGGATCCATCGTAGAAATAAGACCAAAATGCTTTCACCCAAAAGCTAAGGCTTAAGATTTCTCCTTCTAGGAATGGGCCAATAGTTACTGAAACAAGTCAGTCCAGATTCCAGAAACCAGGAAGTGTAAAAGTACAGAGTCACAACGTAGTCACGAGATAATGACTGCTGGACTATGGAATGTCCTCTCCCTAGTTTCCAGGGTAACTGACCACAGAAATGTCCCTACCTGAGGGCAGCCAATGAGGAATGGTGGCGGGTAACCACTCCCTTAGAAGTAAGATTAAGCCATGATTTCTAGAAAGCTCCTAGAAGAGAAACAATCAGAATTGTACCTGTACTAGCACCTCTAAATGATGTAACCTTGTGGCTTTTGCCTTTAAAAACTGAGCTTGCAGACAGGCAGGCACTTCCTCCAGCCTCCACTGCATTGACTATATTGGACAAAGTCCCTGCTTAGGCTTGTATATCCAGAATTAAACATTGCTTTTACATTCCGGCATGCTCATTTTTGGTGGTCTCTCTGCAGGTCGGGATCTGGGCACAAAGGGAGACATCATGATAATAATGTCAATATAATCCCAAATAATTTTGCTAAAAAGTTGAAACAGGCTTTATGGCATGTGCTACAGCGACCAGGGATTTGTATTAGAGGACACCAAGTACTTCTCACACCATTTCACTTGGGGCATACATCTTTTTTTTTTTTTTTTTTTTTTTTGGTTTTTCGAGACAGGGTTTCTCTGTGTAGCTTTGCACCTTTTCCTGGAACTCACTTGGTAGCCCAGGCTGGCCTCGAACTCACAGAGATCCGCCTGGCTCTGCCTCCCGAGTGCTGGGATTAAAGGCATGCGCCACCACTGCCCGGCTGGGGCATACATCTTAAACCTGGAAAACACAGTCATGTTAGGCAGGGCCACACCATTCTATCCAATTCTACTTCTTAGGTTCAAATGGTGTAACTACTCTAATTTGGTTTTACAAAATTTCAGTTCTTTGGTATCCAGATTCTTGATTGCCTGGTCTGTGGACCCAAGAAATGGCCAGTCAGAACATTTATTGATCTTGTAACATTGGTAACCTCACTACTCATAGCTAAGGTCAACTACTATCACAGCAGGAAAGTTTTCACCCTCTTTCTTCCTCATCCCTCTCTCTTCTGTGACTTCACCTGCTTTATAGTTGGCCAGTGAACTCAATTCTTACACAAGTTCCACCTCATTTGTATATGCACAATAAAATCTAGAGAAATTGGAGGATACTTATTCACTGGTCTATTTTTCTTTCCCACAGACCAGTGAAGGCTCATCCTGGAAGGAGTTGCAGGACTTGCTTTCCAGCACTGGGAGACAGAGGCAGAATTAGGTGTTCAAAGCAAATTCTCAATTACATAATGTGAGGCAAGCCTGAGCTACAAGAGATTTTGACCTGAACCAAGGGTTCACAACCCTCCTAATGCTGTGACTCTTTAGTACAGTTTCTCATGATGTGGTGACACCCCATCTATAAAATTATTTTCACTGCTATTTCATAACTATATTTTTTCCTCTTAGAATTATAATATAAATATGTGCACTTTCTGACAGTCTTAGACCTGTCCTGTGATAGGGTTATTTGATCCCCCAAAGGGAGCCATGACCTCTAAGAATGAGAAGCATTGCTATAAACTGATATAAATAAATACATAAACAAACCAGTTAAGAAAGAAAATGGAATAAAATTCTTAAACTGGGAAACATAGAAAAAATTATCAGTAATGCATTAAAAGAAAATGAATATTAAAAATGATACCAATAATAGATGTTTTAAAGTAACAAAATCGATTGAAAGCATATGTAGCTATACTGACTTTGAATCAGAGTAGGCACCCCCATGGTAGAGTGAATACCATTTATAAGAGACTGAATGACTTGATCCCATGTAAAATGGTAGCAACTGAGTGTTGTAATCTAATACATGGAATTACAGCCAAACACCTATATCTCAAATCTCTCAGCTGACTTCACTGTATCAGAAAGGATTGCACATATCTCCATAGGAGAGTTCGCTATTTGGAAACTGAATACTTAACAGTCCAAGCTATCCTCCATAAACCGTACACCACACAATAGTGTCCATCTTCATTCACATGAGAGAAATTAATACATGCAGGGAAATTATAGAGAAAGTCACTCACCATGCCCCATCATCCCTTCTTTGTAATGGAGACCCATTCAGCTCACTACACTCAACATCAGTCAGTGATCAAGCTATTGCCTAGTCTGATGCCCACTGCTGTGTACACAGTGGCCTGTTCCCCTGTCTACAGGCATCACCACCTATCTGCAGGCCATTTCCACTCTTCCTCCTCTTCTAGTCTGAAGAAGCCATTTTCCACACATATTTCCTTTCCCTGTTGTGCAATGGACAGTCCACTATGTGACTCAAACTGGTAAATTTAGAACCTTGTGGTGATACAGACATGTAATACAGAATTTAGGGTGATTAGTCAGGGGATAATAAAGGCAATGCTCTGTGTGGCTACAGACAGGGTTCAAGTCCACCTCAACCAATGTAGAAGAACTTGACTCAAAACTGCTTTTCAAAAAGACTGGAGACTCCCTGTTTAAGAATTAATACATCTCCATGGCATACCAGGAATTAATATTGGTTGTGACCCTGTAATGGTCTTTTGAATAGCATGTTAGAGACCAGGTTTTTAGTGGAAGGATGGGCCTTTCTACTGGTTGTAAACAAGGGTTGTCTTCCATGTTAAGGAATGTAGCTGGTTAATCCTGAGGAACAAACTTTTACATCTTTTCCTAGTAATTTCTCATCAGCATGGTTACCATACTACTTATCTTTGGGGTATTTGTGATGCAGCCCTATCTTACCTAAATTCTATTTTGTGAATTAATGTCTCCTAAGTGTTGTGCCCAGATCATGAACCCCAGAGAGACCACCAAGGATGAGCAAGTCAGAATGCAAAAGCAAGGTTTAATTTTGGGATATCCAAATGCAATACAAGCCTAAGCAGGGACTTCTTCCAACAGATCCAATGCAGTGGAGTCTGGAGGAAGTGCCCACCTATCTGCAAGCTCAGCTTTTAAAGGGAAAAATCACAAGGTTACATCATTTAGACATGCTAGTACGGGTACAATTCTGATTGGCTCGCTTCTAGGGATTTCTAGAAATTACTTCTAAGGGAGTGGTTGCCCGCCACCATTTCTCATTGGCTGCCCCCAGATGGCATCTGGTGATTACACAGTCATTATGGAAACTAGGGTTGGGACATTCTATGGTCTAGCGGTTGCCTAGGGGGCCAGGGAGAGGACATTCCATACTGCGGCAGCCATTACCTCCTGACTACCTTGTGGCCCTGTACTTTTACACTTCCTGGTTTCTGGAATCTGAACTGACTGGTTTCAGTAACTTCTGGCCTGTTCCAGTAACTGATGCCCTGTAGCTAAAAAGGAGCAGTCTTAGGCCTTTAGTTTTGGGATGAAAGCATTTTGGTCTTATTTTGGTTCCACACTAAGAACTGTGAAGACCATGTACCATCAATTGTATTACCATCAATTGTAATCTTCTACATCACAGTTGAGCATTGGAGTGTAATTTTAATCAGGAAATACTGTTTACAAGCTCCTAAAATTAATTCCACTTGGATTTTAAATCTTAATGATAAATGTTGAAAGTGTAGAACTTCTGGAAGATAAGGGATGGACCAGTTCTCTTTGAGTTTGGAAATCTATGTTCCATAGAAACAACACACACATGGTGCTGGCATTTCACAGTGATGTCAACAAGAACATTTCAAAGCGCAGTCCTGTTCTCAGTGTTCTGTACAGATGCAGCCAACAGAGTGAAGTTATTCAGAGGCTGCCAGCCAACCCCAACAATTGTGAAGACTGTGCAGGACCACAAAGATCCACACTGGAGCAGCCAGGAAGAGCGGCACCATGCTAGACAATGCAGGACAAAAACAAGCAGAACTCTGAATCTGACCACTTCCTCCCACCCAGCAAGGGAAGGACCCGACACACTGACTCCCATTTCTCAACTGAGCACTCCTCCCAGTCTGGGGACAGCAGCCCCTCACTCATAATATTGTGGTTCTCCAGCTGGGCCATGCCCTTTGCTCAGCTCGCAACAGCAACACTCACAGCACAGCACACACAACTACCTTAGATTCTCTTCTAAGCCAATTCGGAAGCAGGAGGCTGGAAAGACCCTGCATAACTTCTGACTGGCAGGTTGCCTGAAACACCTGATTGACTAATGTGGCCTGAGTGACTGTGTTAAAGTGTTAGTTAAAGTATACACAGACACCAAGCAGCTGAGGGTGGATTTAACCACAAATTATCCAGATTAAAGATGGATCTTTTTTCAAAACATTCAAAAAAAGCCATCACAAGTGTACCCAACTCTTAGGGTTTTAGTTAATTCCACAAGTAGTAAGTGTGACAACAAGAATATCCATCACAACAGCCAAGAAAAAAGAAATGAGAAAAGTTCTTACCAGCAGGATGCAGGTAAAGCATGATTTTCCTAAACAGAGGAAGTATGTGGATTTTTCTTAGGAAGACTGGACATATTCAAGTAGAATTCTCCCTATTTCTAAGCAGGCAAGTAAAATAAAATTAAGCATAAATGGAATTCTCTCCAAAAATGTCCCAGCCCTGCGATAGAAAAGAGCTAGTTAAAATGATCTTCCCATCCTGCATGCTTGTCAGACATTCTATGAAATCAATTTTCTGCGTACATGGATAGATTCATTCTACAAGTCCTGGTAATGTGGAAAAGCTTGAATAATACAGTTTTCTTTTTTTTTTTCACCTGCCCTATGCTGGGACACTTTACTCAGCCTAGGTGAAGAGAGGAGGGGATTGTACATGCCTCAACTGAATCAACAGGGCTGAGCTGAATCCCCAGGGGAGTCCTTGCCCTGGAGGAGATGGGAATGGGGGTGGAATGGGGGGAGGATAGGAGGGGAGGGAGGAGGGAGCACAGGAGAACACATGGCTGATATGTAAAATTAAATTAATTATAAAATTAAAAAATAATAACAAACAAAACAAATAAAGTGCTTCTCCCATTAAAGTGCTAAAAAAATCTGTTTTTGCAAGCTTTGCTGACTCTGATTTCTGCACTCAGCATGTAACCGAATCCTCTTAAATTCCAATAATTTCAATGGAAAAACTTTCACAACTTCCAAACATATTCTGTTACAGTGGTTTATTTAAAAAAAAATTCCCCCCATTTTAATTATGGTGGTTCACTTCCACTCAACCAAGCAAACCTTCCAAATAATAATAGCAAGTCAGAGAAGAAAATATTAGTAGCTGGACTCAATATATAATACATGAGTTCTAGTAAGGCACCAAAATCATTTATGTGCTTCTATTAAAATACACCAATGGGCACAGGTGGCATTTATTTGTTGTTAGATTAGCCCGATAAGGATTAGAATTCTGAGATAGGAAGAGGCAAACACAATTCTATATTTAGGATCAAAGATATTGATTTCTACATTCCCTCTCCATCTTCTTTGCTTTTAGCATCTGAAAGTGCTTAATCAATAAAGAATAGCTAGCTGGTGAGTCTTTCCAAATGGCAAAGGACAGGAGCCATGCACAATATTTGGTAATAGTCATAAAGTGAAGTATTAATTTTTTTTAACCAAGTGAAGTGATTCTCTGCTCTAAAGCATCATTTTCAGCATTTTTTGTAAGTTCAGGATCTGATTCCTCTGTTCCCAGAAAGAAGTGTTCACCAGAAAGAGATGTGTAGCTTAGCTCATATAAATGCTTGTTCATCCCCCCCCACCAAAACAAACAAACAAAAGACAAAAAACATGCAAACAAACAAACAAACAAAGAAAATCCCACTTATAAAGGAAGTGATTTTATAAGTCATGCCTTGTGACAGCACTCATCTCCATGGTGCATCCCAACGGATCTTTCTCTAGGGAGAAGAAACTGATATGCAGAGAGGCTAAACTGCCAAAGACAAAACAAGAATTTACTGGGTGTGACTGCTGTCCTGACCTTGTTTTGCACTGTTCCTCAGACCTGCATTCTAAAGCTTTACCTGTGGTTATTTCAGCCCTTATTCTCCTTGGATAGCCTTTGATGTAGCACAAAAGGGCCTGCTACATGTCCTAGGAGGAGAAGGACAAAAATCAAAGTGACTTTACACATCTAATAAGGACTACTTACTTTTGAAGGAGGAAATTTGTCAAAGATGTGTTTATCAAAACCTTGATGAAGAGGCACAGAATTTAGAGGGATACCGAGAAGTTTCCACAGGGATCATTGTACATCAGCCCTGGAGTTAATCTCCAACCTAAGGTAACTAGTGGACACATTGCCAGTCACTCCTTATACCACTGCATACCTGGAATTTATGGTACTACATTGCTCTCAGCTTTAAGGAGCCTCTTCTGACCTCCAAAGAAGGACATAGCATAAAATTGAAATTCATAGACAAGGCAGTGATTTCAGACCCAATTCCCCATATCTGAAAAGTATAATGGTCAGGAAATTGAAAGAGAAATACATTCAGTGAAGTGAAGCTTCTTGTATATAACACATTAGAAGAATTTAGCATGGTACTTGACATGGCAAGACAATATCAGGAGACATTTAGTGACAGTGGTTTGTGAGACTATGGGTGTCTCTGTGTCTTGGTAAAACTATGACAGGGAAACACAGGTTGGATTCAGGAGGAAGTAGGATCTCTTCTGAGATAGATATGGTGCTGTTGAGCATTTCATGAACTGCACATCTCACTGACTTGTGAAAACCCCTCTGTATTAGCGTGCTTTCTTAACATCTTTATGGCACTGAGTTATCAGGCACAGCAACTTAGAATGGGAAAAAATTGATCATAGCCCACAATTCTAGGTAATAGTTCCATTTTTGGGAAATCAAGGTAAGAACTCAGCTAATCATATCACATCCACAGCCAAGAGCAGAGATAAACAAATGTACCCATGCTGCCTGTTTGCTTATGCTTATGCTCTAGCTTCTTCATACTTACACAGTACAAGTTGCAGACAATGAAATGATTCTGCCCATTTAAGGGAGTCTTATCTCAGTTCACAATAAATAAAATCCAACAGAGATGTGTTCAAAGTAAATCTGATCTATATAGTTCCACATTGAGGGTCCCTCTTCCCAAGTAACTCGTTTGATTCAGTCTGATAATAAAAACTAAGAATCACACTGTCCCAGCATCAGTGCCAGGATTTGAGGAGATTTCTGCCTGCATTCAGAGCTGTGGTTCTCAATCTGTGGGTCACCAACCCATTGGGGGTTGCATATCAGATATCCTGCAATCAAATACTTGAATTATGATTCATCACAGTGGCAAAATTAAAATTAAGAAAAATTAAACAATTATGTTTAAGGTTCACCACGACATGAGGAACTACTGTTAGTGATATTTAAAGGGTCAGAGAATTGGAAAAATTAAGAACCATCAATATAGAGTGTCCAGTGGAACTCTAGTGTCTATGTTTCTAAATATTAAGGGGTTTGCAAAGGATTTTCCTGAATATCCTTTGCTGTATAGGAAACTAATGTTCTGTGTGGAAGACTCCAGCTGTCTGGCCATCTTTACTACCAAGTAACAGCAGACCACTTTGAGCTACTCAACAGAGAGTACAACACCCACTACACATGTTTATGATGCTGATTTTGTCACACTGAGCTCCATGACCATATCACACTCCTATGGGTACATGTTGCAAGGCTGTGTCAGCCTCTCCTCTAGCATAGCTCTGCCCAGATGTTTCCTGCAGACTCTTTACCAGGAAATTGTTTAACAAGTGTCCTTCTCAGTCAGCATTAAGTGTATAATGTCTTGTGGCTAAGGAGATAAGGAGATGCAGGTACATATTATGAACTATAGCATATATAAATTTCTATCATATTATTACTTTCTATACATAAAATTTCAGTAGGAGATAAATATTCAGTTCCACACATGAAAAGAACTATAGGATGTCCAAACAAACGGGGAGAGATCTCTGGCTTTGGATGAAGGGGGTGCTGAAGGGCTTCCCTTGTATCCCAGCAGAGGCTCCTGCAAAGGTCAGCTTGACTTCTGGTATATTATGAGGAAAGCTCATTAGCAGGGAAGCAATGTCAGTTCCCATGACATCTGCAGCTCTTCCCTGGACATTCTATTGTATCCTGGAGAGCCCTGGCATCCTCTGTGATGTCACCTATGTTGTGGCAACACCAACTGCCCTTGGGAAGCTTATTCAATGTCTTCACCATTTACTGATGAACATGATGGCATACTGAAGAGTCTAATTCAGAAAGAAAATGGAGATGGTAGAGAGACCAGAGCATGACAGAAGAAAGCTGACCTTCAGCCTCAATGTAAAACATCAAGAAAGAAATGATCAAAAGAATGGTGTAATGAGTTCTGTGCAGGAAAATGGAAGCTTCCTGGAGGAAGTGGGCTTGATCTGAATCTTCCAGTAATGGGGAATAGAAAGCTGGAGTCTCTGGGAACCAACAGAACTTCCCTGCTCATCATGGCTCTTGAAATTCAAGGATTCCAGGATATTAATTTTTCTGGCTCAGAAGTCAGGAACTGGTAAGGCCAATGCTTTATGCTGGGAACTCTTGGCTTTCATTCCTTTTTGTAGATAGGCATTGATGTGTGAAAATGAGATCAACATTAAAGAAGGAGGGATTAATGAGGTGTGCCCATTTCAAGGCAGGACATCACTGTACTTCAACCACACTGGCTAACTTTAGGTACTTCCCAGCTGCTCTGAGTTTCTGATTTGTCAGTGAGGTGACTTGTTGAGTCTGGTGACCATGTTCTGCCATTGTATGTCTTCTCCATCAATAGTTATAAGGTTAGAGTGACCTGTCAAGATATTTGGGGAAACTCTAAATGACTGGGGTGATGGTGAACCATGGCAATTTTTTCTTACTTGTAAACCCACAGGCTTGTGGACTCTGCAGCCAAGTTGAATTCTGTGTCTGCAGCTGTGAATGAGCCTGAAGAGTCTATCTCCTTGGTTACTTGGAGCATGTGCTATGATGGCAGAGAGAACCAAATAGCTAAGATAACCACTTCCCTTCAAATAGAGGAGACAGAGGAGTTCCCTAGCGGGGACATCTAAAGCACAGGACAAAATAATTTGGGGTGTCACCGAGTCACTGGTAAACAAGCTTTCTCAAACATTTGATCAGGACTTAGGGTGGTCTGTACATTATCTTTGTCTTGTCATACTGCAAGTTAATTTGTGTTCATCTACCCACAAGGAGCACCAGGGAGCCACCATCCCAACAAACCTTGCTCACCAAGTTGTAGGTGCAGCAGAAGGTCTAGTGACTGACAAGTCAGCTATAGCAAATGAATATTGAAAGAAATTAGCAGTGAGATCGCCTGATCTTTATCACAGAAGAGAGCATGAAGAATACATATTCATTCTTTCAAACCCTGTGGTTTCAATCTCAGGTCCACTCTGTCATCATTAATTCATTTTATATAAGGTCTGTGTTTCTGGTAGACTGCATCTTCAGGATATGTCTTTGCCCAAAATCATGTCTCTGAATTCTTCCCAAAGACAGAACCTCAAATGTGGACAAGAATGTCATGAGGACACAGACTATTCTGCTTCCTCTAAAAAGAAACAAAAACAGAGCCTGTGGCATGAGTCATAGTACTCATAGACTGAGGCAGTAGGATGTGAGTTCCCAGCATGCATTTGAAGAGATTCAATCAAGTGCTGGCTAGTGTGAGATGTTAGTTGCTGTGAGTTTGAGTTAATTTTTTGTTACTCGCTTTAAAAGTCCTTGTGCATTTGATTCTCTAAGCAGCAGTTGGAGAGGCCTGGTCACACATCTATTTGTGTGGATACAGGAACTGAGACTGATCCCTGCTCCTTTTGTTTTTCTCTGAGAGGACACACCTGCATGCCTTTGTTCAGCATCCAATTGATGAAGTTCTTCCACTCTCACTCAGTCTCTCTTTCTCTGTCTCTCTATGTCTCTCTTTCTCTGTCTCTCTGTCTCTCACATACATGTATATATGTTGTGTATTTTTCTATGTGTTTATGCTTGTATCTCCCTCTAGTCCCTGCAATCAGGGATCTGAGTTTGGGCATGAGCAGTTCCCTATCTCAAAGTTCCCAGGTGATACCATGGTGAAAATTGGGAGCACCACTTTGAGTATTATAGTTCCGCCAGTGTACTTTCTTTAGTGACACATAGATATTTCCTTGGGGAGTTTATAAATCTGTGATGATGTTGAGTCCCATCCTCATAACTGTTTATGATGTTATTTTGGTCTCCATTGTGACAGGTCCCATCATTGAGAATTTCTTTTTGAAGACAGGAGAAACATCTTCATCGACTCTGGAGGGTACACACCTGTGGAATAGACACCAGGGAAATTCTTAGACAGCTATTTTGGCAAGCCTCCTGAGAGAGCTCATGCAGCTCCACCTCCCATCATCTAAACAGCCTGCCTCTACCAGTGTAGGGTCAGAATAGGTGTAAGTAAATTGTTTGCAAATCTGTGGGTTGGTCCCGGGTTTTCATACCATCAATATAAGTAAATTTGTTGCAACAACTCTGAGGAAAGATTGCCTGACTACCTGGGGAGTCAGGCAACACCTTGTTCTGCTTATGACAGCACTGATGGCTGGAACTGCAAGGAGACAGTTTAGCCCTGGAGGACGAGGTATCCCACACACCTGAGCTGCTCAAAACAGCAGCTCTGCCCTGAAGGTGTCCTGGACACCTAAAGCTGTTTAGCAAGCACTGATGGCTGAAACTGCAAGGGAGAGTTCAGCCCTGGAGGGTTAGGTATCCTGGACACCTCAAGCTGCTCAAAACAGCTCTGCCCTGAAGGTGTCCCAGAGACCTGGAGCTGTTGTGCACAGCTATGACAGCTGGAACTGCAAAGAATCAGCCCAACCCTGGAAGGAAAAATTTTCTTCTTGGGAAATTCAGGCCTGGAACTGATGGGGGATGATCTCCCTGCAGGATACAACAATCCTGCTCTTCTCCTGGAGAGCTGCTACAGCTGAGCTTTGCTCAGTCCCCTCTTAAGGGGGCTTCCTTGCTGAGCTCTGCTTCTCTTTCCTATGCTGTGGCTTTCTTTTGCTTCACTCTGCAAAAAGGGAAAAACCCCTGCAGAAATGTAGCAATGAACTCTGGCTCTAGAGAAAAGTGTTACTTTTTAGCTCTTTATGGCTCTGTCCACTGAGGGACATCTCAGCAAAGATCTTCTGTTCAGCTCCTCCTTGCTCTGCTCTTTCAGCTCCCTCTTGCTCTGTCCAAGGGGGACATTTCAACAAGGATCTTCTCTATGCCAGTGAATGAAGATCATCACACCCAAAATTCTTTTGAGAAAGAGATTTATTTGGGAAGGAGGAGTCCAGAAGGGTAGCTGCCTCTACCAGGGTGGACAGAACAGCCTTTTTTAAAAAACTGACCAGGCAGGGCGGTCTACACTGGATGTTTTGGGGGTGCAGTCAACCTCGGGTTGACTTGGGCCCCAGGGTTCTACTGTCCTGCTCTGTGATTGGTTGATTTCACAAGTCATTTGGCCTGGGCAGAGACAGCTCTGATCTGACTGAGCCAAACTGTGTTTCTTTCTGCCCTGATCTGAGTCTTTCTTCCCTCTATCTGGGCTCCAGGGTCAGAGTGGGTTTCTTTAGCCAGCCCCTTGTTCCTACAATAGCAAGTTTAGTAAATACCATAAGTTCCCAGTACTTAGGAGACAGGATGTGGCATCCCATGACATCCAGTAGTCTAGAACACACCTGAATTCCTGTGATACTTGAGGACTATGTTCATGGAGTTCATTAACCCTACCTAGGTCCAGGACCTACAACCAGCCAAATCCTTTCTATGAAAAGCTCAAGATGGGTCATGAGCAGGTCATGTAACACACACAGAGCTTAAAGAATGAGAACACCAAGGCCTCAGAAAAATTAAATGGTCTGGCCGAGGAGTCAGTCTTCCAATGTTAAGTGCCTGTTGTTCAGGTGACCACAACATTGTGCAATGGTCATCTCTGGCTTTCCTTGTTGCTGTACTGTAGAGTCTGAAATGCTGACTCCAACCTTTCTGCCTCTTAGCAAGCTTCCTTACCACATAGTGCTTTGACTTATGCTTCTTGTTCTCAGCTTTGCTAGCAGTGAAAGAGACTGTTAGCTACTCCCAACACCAAATTGTCATACTTAATAGCCTCCAGAAATACTATTTTTAACTTTCCTAATGCCATGACCATTGAAATACAATTCCTCATGTTTTGACATTCCACCATAAAATTATTTTTCTTGCTGTGTAATAATTGTAATCACTACTGTTATCAATCATAATGTAAATATCTGCTATGCAGAGTATCTGAGATGCCTCCCCTTTGAAAGAGTCATTCCATCACCAAATGAGTCATGACACTTTGAAGTCCAGTTTGCAACATGATATGGATATCATGTATGGTTTTGTGCAGGGGTCTATTGCCATAGGACTGCTACACCACTCGTGTCTCCTACCCTCACTCAGACGGGATTTGTCCTCTACTTGCTGATGTTTCCCCATTTCCACGGTCAGAGAAGGACAGATGGGGAATCTGTTTTCTTACTGTAGATTCTTGGATTTCTTTTGTTGTTGGAGTTTTCAGAAATAGGATGATTCTTTCTGGAATTCCCTTTCCTCTACCATTGGCCAAGAGGAATATGTCAGAGATCCCCAGACACAGAAAGAGCAGGTAAGAACAAGCATCTGGGTCAAGGTTATGTCCAGCACCATTTCATCCTGTAACATTAGCCTTGTTTAACATTCAATCCACTTGTGTTTACTTCATCACTTTACTTATACACATTCCCCCACACACACACATTCAACCCTTTCACCACTTTCATGACAGTCAATTGTTTATTTTTTTGTCCATGCACCAGTAGTTCTGGGAAGTGAGTCTTTTGTGAGAATCATTTAGCCATCAATCCCTGCTTCTCTGACTGAAGCTTCAGTCCAATGATGGAGATGGATCAGTCATACATCACACACATTCATGTCATTATGAGGAGAGAGGTGCTATGAACAGCCTTAAGGGAGTAAGTTCAAAGTCCAGCACCATTTGCTTTTTGCACATTTGCTTTTCAGGGTTTATGTATGATCACAGTGAGGATAGCACCTTGCAAGTAGGAGAGCCGCCTGCAAATGTGAAGTGAGTCATTCTCTTTGTCTCCTCATTGGGTGGCATGTGGCCTTCTTCCTCCCATTCTCTGCATGCCAAGGTGGTCTCTTCACTTTGACAAGCTCTTGATTCACATTTATAGAGACCTCAGTGGGAGTTGGGCAAAAGTATTTACTGTGTGTTCTGTTCTCTTTTCTTTTGTCCTCTCCCATAGTAGTTGACCAATTCCCTATATGATACTCTCCAAAATGTTGCAACCACACTGTCAATAACACTAGGGAAGACTGAATGTATTCTCACTTTTGAACGTGATGCCCATATCATAGCTAAGGGATTGTACTACTCTCCATGTCAGTATGTAGCTCTGCCATCCTGAGAGGTATTGAGCTCTGCTGCCTGACCCAGCATCAGTGATTTTTGTTTGTGAAGCTTCTGGGCCCTGACCCAGCTAATTGTGGGATTACATTCATCCTTCCATTTGTGTGGTCTTTTAACTTGAAGTGGCGTCATTCTTATTAGAGGAGTGTTATGACCGGCTATCCTTTTATAGAACTGAGTGTTTTACTGGTTCTTTTGTATGATTTTTCAGGTTTGATTTTCTTAGTATTGGCTGAGTATTCTCTTGTGCTGTATGGGTTGAGATTCAGAACTCATTGACATGAGTTCTGATCTTTGTTGTTTCTTTCTGACTAATGATATTTCATTTTTTTATTTTCAACACATAGTTATTTGTGAATGAATTCACACAGATAGCATTCACTCAGTTGTGCACACTGTAGCTCACATGTAGAGGGTGGATGGGAATAGTTTACTAGAATTCAGTGCCTTTATTATACCATGTTTCCCAGGAATTGAATTCAGACATGTTGAAATGTACCTTTACTTGCTGAACCATCTACTAGTCCCTAATTTTTCAAATGTATACCTTTATTCCAATAGACTTTGACTTCCCTCTTGCAACACATTTTTTTGTAGATTCCAATGTTCTGTTATTTTTGTACATTTCAAGAATGTTATGCTCTATTCCTACCACCATTTGTGTCTAAGAACTTTGGAACCCACTCCCAATTTCTTTAGTATCTCTAGCCTCCATGTGTTTGTATATTTTCTATAGTTTATTTTTGTTCTATTTTGTGTTTTTTTATACTGTGATCTTATAAAAATAAAGGTTATTTCAATACCTTCTTTGAGAAGATTTGCTTTGCATAAAACCATTTTGAAAAGTAATTGCTCAGGCTGCTGATAAAAATGAATTCTGCTACTGTTCCGTGTAAAGTTCTGTAAATGTTAAATCAGTCCATTTATTTGTATATCAGTTGTTCATTGCTTTGCTTTTGTTTTGATAACTGATATAATCATGTATTAAAATCACCCAAAATAATGTGGAATCCTATTTGTTATCTTTTTAGTAGTGTGTGCTTTATAAAATTGGGAACATCTGCCCAGACCAGCAGGGTCTCAATGGGGCAACCCACCTGCGGGAGAGAATGAAAGGGACAGGAGACACGAAGGAAGACAGCAAGACAGAGTTCTGATCAAGCTGCAAATTTTACTTTTCTCAGCAAGGCTTATATAGCATGGGAGGGGGAGGGGGCAGGAAGGAGGAAAGGGGTGCAGGACATGCAGGATGTGCAGGACATGCAGCTGAGGGGGGACGTGCAGGTTGTGAAGTTGCAGGATGTTGTGCTAGGTAATAAGGTCACTGGTCAGGGCCCATTGTTCTGTTGCTAAGCCACCTGTCCACAGGATGTCCTTTATCTTTGGGGCATCTGGTTTAGGGCCTGTGGCTTGTTCTCTGGCCTAGCTATTACTCTTCCATGGTTCATGTTTGGTCCCTGACATCTCCCCCTTCTATAAGTAGAGCAAAACAAAGAAAGGAGGCTGAAATGTTTTGCAGTGATGGGGGAGGGATGACAGCGGCTCTATCCCTGATAAGTTCCATTGTTAACTGTCGGTTCATGTAGGCGTCCCCACATGCCCCGAAGGAAGCTGGAATGATGCAGTTTTTTACAGGGGGCAGGTTTGAATTCGGGAAGAAAGAGTATAGGGTCTGCATAACCACCATGCAATAGAGCATGTCATCCAAGGCACCCAGGATGGTGGAGCAATTTAGTCTCCCTGCCTTCTGCAGTCACGGCTGCACCCTCAATCCCCTATGCAGTGGGCTCAAGCTCCCAGGCACAGGTGCATGCTCCCCTGGGCAGAGGGGCCTGTGCTGATATGGAGTCTTTATCTGGTTCATCAAGACCACAATCATGGAGGTCGAGGTGATGGTAATGAACCTGAATTTGTTTTGCCTGAAGTTCAGCCAGCTGACACGCACAAATCGAGTTAGTCAAAACAAGGCCCAAGGGCTGAATGTCAAGAAAAGAATGAGGACAACTAAGGGTCCCAGAAGGGATGGCAGGAGGGTGGTTAGCCAGGGAGATGCAGAGAACCAATTTTGGAACCAGCCTAGCTCTTGATCTCTTTCTTTTTTGTGCTTCTCTAAGCCTTCGCAGACCTTGGCAATGCTATCCCTTGATACTCCCGTAAGATCAGTATAAAAGCCGCACTCTTCCTTAAGAGCAGCACAGAGACCTCCTTGCTGTAAAAAGAGGAGGTCGAGCAGTTTTGGAGGACCACCTCTGAAAGGGAGGTGAGGGAGGATTCAAGGGTGGAAATACCTCGCTCAAGGTGTGCTATATCCTCATCTATGGAAATTCTAAGCTCTGAATAATGTTGATTAGATAAAACCAGGGAAGCTATGCCAGTATCAGCCCCTGCAGCCACAACCCCCAGGAAGACAGCCAGAGTGACTACAGTCACGGGTTGGGGCATCCTACGCTTTCATGTGGCTTGTTCTGGTACTCTGACCTTTCAGCATTTACCCCAATAACTGGCCCCGGGTTTGATTTTATTAATAAGACTCTTTAACATTCCTACTACACCTCCCTCCAATAAATTTTGCAATTGTGAGCAGTCTGACCCCACCCCCAGAGAAAAAAAAGAAAATTTCTAAGTGGGAGATACAAACTGTAGTCAGGTTGTATTCCTCCCAGTCCTTGGCTTGTGGGCATTGGCAAATGTTGATCGCACGACAACACTGCTGGCGTGATCTCCTGAAGCTTATAAGAACCTTCTTAATAGACAAAATCTTAGACATGTTAGCAATATAACAGTGGTGAACTTTATCAGAGCAAAATTATGAGTCCTTGGAGCCTCAACAAAACATCAGGGTAGCCAGAGAATGAAATCTGAAATGTGTCATTTATATATCTCTCAAGTCTCATATATATTTTGACAAAAATTAATAAAATACATTTAGAACAGAATTATTAGTTCTAATCATATTTCTATAAGTTTTGATGAACAGTTCATCAAAAGGATCTGGAATTGTATCAATTTATTTATATTCAAGACTCAATATTTAAGAATCTAGAGGTAAATAACAGCCTTTATTTAGACTGGCAGCTTTAGAGTGCCTTTGTCCTGCAGCTGCCAATATATTGTGTGACAAGGCAATCCAGGATTCATAAAGGGAGATCAATGTCCTGTGAAGACATGTAAGCATATCCTCTTCTTGACAGTATGAATACATCAAGACCTTTTTAAATATCAGTGAGGAGATCATAGAGGCTTAGGTATAACTTTGTGACTTGGCCTGGTGGTGATGAGGAATACCTGTAGTGGGGGATATGAAAAATTAAGCACCAATTCTTAAGAGCTCTTGAAGTATATGTAAGGCTGTTGTTTATATATGAGCTCAAGGAATTCCTAAAATTAAAAAGCAGTGAAAGAAATGGTGTATTATTTTTTATTTTATAACCATAAATCATAAGGGCATAAGCCTCATGGGTAAGCTTCCATAGGGAGAGAATTTATAATTGTTGGACAGACATATGAAAAGGTGTCAGTATATCCTATAGAGCTATTTGCCATTCTATAAACTCACAAGTTTCATAGTTTGATATTAATATAATATCATCTGTACAATAAATGTATTGTAAGATATATGTATATACATATACATGTATACATACATATAGGTTGGGGGACTGTGAGGAAGCTATAATTGACAGTTAGTTTGATAGTTAATCTGTATATATAATGAGGAACTTTGCTCAATGAATGAGTCCTGGATAAACAGAACTTGCATTTCCTGATTTGTATGTGAGCTTTGGCCTCCGTCATGGTAGGGTGAGTAGGCAAGCTAAAAATATTTGAAATGCTGACAATCTTTAGGTTGAGGAGGTATGGTAAAGAAACAATCTTGTATATCTATGACGATTATTATTTTTTTTTATTTCTGGGGATGGCCCTGGGAGACGGCAAGCCAGGCTGTGAGACTTTCCTTGGCTTTAATAAATTTTATTTAATTTTTTAAGGACCTGTAACAGTCTATAAGCCTGATTTTCCTAAATAAAAAGATATTGTGGTGATTTAAGGGCTGGTGGGGGAGTTTATATGTCTAATATTTAAGTTTTTCCTCCACCAGACAGGTAGCAATTATAATTTTCTCAGCATTTAAAAGCCATTGTTTGATCCAGATAGGAGCATTAGATTTTCCTGACCTTCTGGCTACATTATTAGCTTGACCTAGGCCTATAAGCGATGAAGAAGTAATAGTCATCTTACGTACTTGGCCAATCTTTTTCTGAAATATAAGAAACATCTATGTTTATGTCTAGCAAGCCAATTATCTTCTTTACTTATATTTTAAGTGTTTAGTTGTTTGGAATATTTAATTTCCTGAACCCAGAAGGCCATATCACTAGAATTCACACCAGCAGCTGCCTTAGGCACTGCCCTATATGAATCTGAATTGTTCAATGATCTTAATCTCTCCAGTAAAGTCAGAATCGCACATCCCTAGGGCAACCTTGTACAGCCGAGGAACTACAGCCTATAATTAGCCCCAGTGTCCCTTCTGAGGAGGTCCATAGACTTTTGTATTAAGGTATACATAAGTATATTTTTAAAGCCTATATATCTATCTCAGATCTCAATAAAAACTTTATCCATAGATCTAACATAGGCATACATCCTTAATATCTTTAGGTTACTTATTGAGATTTATGTATCATTTATAACATATCTAGATGTTTGTATGTTATATTTCTCTATCCCAATTACATATGTAATAAATTATTTCTTAACGTTCTTAAACATTCTTTATATCTAATCCTTTATATCCTATAAAAACTTTACATCTAAAAGCATTTTTGTATTTAATTTATCAGGAGATATAGGTGATTAGTTACTGAGAGCAGCCAATGTGGTGAATTCCTTTAAACAAAGGAACAGTCAAAGTTTATTTTGAAATCTGTTTGGCAAGCTACCTTTTCTATGAATTTGGATAGCAAGGCAAATTATCTTTTAGGCCTGGTAAATGGGGATATAATCTAAATGATCTCAATGTATAGTTTGGACAAAACCCTGGCAATAAGGGGTATGGCAGTTTTGTCCAAAGGTTAAACATTTTAAATGCTAAGGAGCTAATTAATGAATTGATTATATGAAACTTAGCATACTTAGCATGTATATAAATACGATTTTGTATACATTAGAAGATTTGATCATTTATGATGATTAACCCTTAATTTGTATCTTAATAATTACCTCTAATAGCTTAGAGCTTAAGTACAACTTATCCTTAACAGTTTACAGTTTAGGTCAGCCAATCAATCAACAAGTTTTATTTTTTAATTTGCTTTAATTAAAGTAAACTTATTTTTAACAATTTATAAGTTAGTTGTCTCTATAAACTTAGAACTTAGGTTTTATACCTGTCAGGTTTAGCCTTAAAAATATTAAGTTATTTTAATATAGAAACAGGAACTCTTATTTAAAATATAGTATATAAGGAGAGTAACAATTTAATAAATCCTTTAAGGTGTCATGAAATGAGATAAGCACAGTAAAACAAAGGAGTTTTTTTTTTGTAGCAGCTGCACCCAGTCTGTATCAAGCCAGATAGCCACCGGAAATGGCAAGGTGAGGAGAAGGGTGGAGACTCAAAGGCAGAAGTGAGCTGAGATGCAGATAGCAGATAGTTAGGTTCAGAGGGAAGAAGGCAGATGCTTAGGATTCCAACCCCCAAATGTCTTCAGGGGTCTGATGAATCCATACAGGTCATAGCAGGGCATTCCCTAAGCAGGACCTGTTTTTGTGATGAGTTAACTAAAGTTCTTGTACTTGGCCAAGATTTTTATAAATTACCAAAAACTTAAAATCAACCAGAAAGAGGAAAGAGAGAGAAAAAGACACTTTTTTAGGAGAGCTGGGAGTTGCCATTAGTTTTTAAACCAGCTCTGGCTGTGGTGCTTGCATTGTTATTTAAATGATGGCTGCTGGAGTGAGCTCCTAGTTAGCAATTTAGAAGTTTAGGCTCAAGTTGGTCCTTAGAACCATTTAGTTTTAGCACAAAAAATCCTGTTTGTAGCAGGACACTGCTGCTATGGAGAAGATAGTGAACTTCATTAACTCTACTTTACACTCTCAGGAGGTATGGTAGTGTGATAATATTGTGTTACCTCCTTGTAAGACCCTGAATGAAGTAAAGGCAGGTTTCTCCGTAAAAGGGAGGAGTTAGATAGAATCTCTTCTGCTTGTCATAGTCTGACGGTAAATGAATTTCATAAGGTTGGCAGCTTTTAGGGGTCTCCTAAATCTTTTTTTTTTTTAATTTTTTTTTTTTTATAAAACTTTAGGATATCATTAACATCAATCATCCCTTCTTGGGGAAACCAGAAACAACAGTCCTCTAAGTAACTAAAGAATTTGTTGAGGTCTTTCTTTTATGAACCCTTATCCCTCGTGTCTTGATAGCCTCTTTAATGCCCTTAAGGAAAAAGGTCATGGGAAGAACTTCCCCAATCCATGGTTAAGCCTAAATTTAGACTAACCTCATCCTTCCTGCTCTCCTCCGGATCGTCAAGAAAGGGCGTCGAGTTGGGTGGTCTCAAAGGATGAGCACCAAAAATATCTCCACCAGACATCTGGGCTTTCCTGGAGAAGGACGTTCAACTCCCAACGAGGTGAGGGTCGAGCCACCATGTTGGGTGTGAGTTGCCCCAGCCAGCGGGGTGTCAATGGGGGTGACCCACCTGCGGGAGAGAATGAGAGGGATGGGGGAGGCATGAAAGGATGACAGCAAGACAGTGTGTTCTGATCAAGCTGCAAATTTTATTCTCCTCAGCAAGGCTTATGTAGCATGAGAGGGGGCAGGAAGGGCATGACGTGCCATACGTGCAGGTGAAGGGAGACATGCAGGTGAAGGACTATATGCAAGTCGTGAGGCTGCTAGGTGATAAGCTCTGGTCAGGGCCCATTGTCCTGTTGCTATGCTACCTGACCTGCCTGACCTGTTCTTTATCTTTGGGGGCATCTGGTTTAGGGCAGGGGCTTGTTCTCTGGCCTAGCTAGTACTTTTTCATGGTCCATATTTGGTCCCTGACACAGGTCTTTTATGGTTGGTATTGAGATTAAAGGCATGTGTCTCCAATGCTGGCTGTATCCTTGAACACACAGAGATCTACCTAGCTCTGCCTACCAAGTGCTGGGATTAAAGGTATGCACCACCACTGCCCAGCTTTTGCTATGGCTTGCTAATAGGTCTGACACCCGGGCAACATTATTTATTAATGTACAAATAAAAACACATTTCAGTACAAATAAAATATCACCATATTTCCCCTTTTGTATTTTAATAAAAAGAAAAAAGGAGAAAAGTTATGACTAACATAAATGGCGCCCAACGTGGTGGCAAGAGTTTCCACCTAAAACCTGAGAAAAGATTCTAAAATGGAGCTAAAAACAGTTCCTAATTGTGTCTCTCAAATGAGCGGCAGCTGCTGGTTTGAGCTACTGGTGGGTTCCTAGCGTGCGTGCTCGACCTGCCTATGGCGGGAATGAGGCCTCTGCAAGTGGCACATTAAGCTGCTTGGTGGATTTAGCCTTTGCTAGTACAAAACAAAAAAAGAGGTTTCTGGGCTACATGCTGCTTGGATAAAAGCATAGACCCACGATGGCTCCCAGAGCTGGTGGTAAGCATACCACCGCCATGATGGGAAGCTGAGGTGGATGGAGCCAGCAGCCACAGCTGCTGCAGTTTAAAGCAATAGATTCACAATAAGACAGATTCAGATGTAATAGTTTACAATGTGTGTAAAATATACGTAGGCTTTAAAGAGATAAAAAAAGGTGATATATACAGTTATAGAAACAAATACATAGTTTTAAAAAATAAAGTCTTTAAAGAGACAGTAAGGGTAGTATAAAAAATAAGCCGTAAAAATGGATATTACACAGAGAATCTGCATTGTGTTGTCTTTGGGACTTTTTTTTTTTTTTTTTTTTTTTTTTGGTTTTTCGAGACAGGGTTTCTCTGTGTAGCTTTGCGCCTTTCCTGGAACTCGCTTTGGAGACCAGGCTGGCCTCGAACTCACAGAGATCCGCCTGCCTCTGCCTCCCGAGTGCTGGGATTAAAGGCGTGCGCCACCACCGCCCAGCTGTCTTTGGGACTTTTAACTGCAGAAAAATATTTGATTGTAAAAGCTGTTGAGTTATGCCAAAAGGTATATTTTAAAGGTAACTTGACTTCAAAATTTGGATATAAGGATATGTTACTTTGGAAAGGAGACTCTGCTTTTGTTTCCACAGAAAGCCAGAGGCTATGGATTTGTTCCAGATTAAGACACATCAGGTTTGACCAGCCAAGACCCCCTGAAAGGTCTCCTATGACACCATGGCCCAGATGATCCAACATCCAGAATGGTTTCAAGGCAACTGGCTCAGATGATACACCCTCATGGACTATTCTATAATTCTAAAATTTTCTTTGTATCCCCATAAGATACAGCGCCCCCCTCCAGCAGGAAGTAGTAAGAGAAGCTACGCCCAAATTCCCAAATTGTATGTAATTTTACTTTGTTAAGGTTAAAACCTTCCTTTTGAAAAAAAAAAGGGGGGGGGGAAGTGCTGTGGAATGTTCTGTATGGCAAATGTGTTGCTAATTAGTCAATAAATAAAACACTGATTGGCCATTGGCTAGGCAGGAAGTGTAGGCGGGACAAGGAGGAGAATAAAGCTGGGAAGTGGAAGGCTGAGTCAGAGAGACGCTGCCAGCCGCCACAATGAGAAACAGAATGTGAAGATACCGGTAAGCCACGAGCCATGTGGCAAGGTATAGATTAATGGAAATGGATTAATTTAAGCTGTAAGAACAGTTAGCAAGAAGCCTGACACAGCCATACAGTTTGTAACCAGTATAAGTCTCTGTGTTTACTTGGTCGGGTCTGAGTGGCTGTGGGACTGGCGGGTGACAGAGATTTGTCCTGACTGTGGGCCAGGCAGGAAAACTCTAGCTACAATAAGAAAAAGTATATGCAAAAGTACAATAACTATATACAATATATACAAGTAATAAATACCTAAACAATGTCTAGTCCATTTGTATTTGACAAATTCAGAGAAAATAATTTCATTATCTACCCTATTTTGGTAAGTCCAAAATGTATCTAATTTTGTATCCTAATTAATCTTCAACTATAACTGACTAATATTGAACTCCCTCAGAGATCCAAGAAGAAAAATAATATTAACTAAAAAAAAAATAAAAACAGGAAGTACATGAAAGCAACTTCCCAAAAAATTGTGAGTTGACAGAAACAGCCAGCTGCCTGGACAGTCACCTGAGGTTTCTTCGCAGCGTTGGGGCATCATTTTCAGCCTATAGGCTTAGTGTATCTGACAGACTCATTTGTGAATGAGGATGTACACAAGGTCAATAGTTTGATCTCACATTGGGTGAGAGGAGTCCATGTCAGCCTATATACTTCAAGGATGTGCTGACCTCAGAATGGAAACCAGGATATGTTTTACATTGGGGATGAGGTTTTGCTTTTGTTTCTACAGGAGAAGATAAGCTGTGAGTACCATCAAAATTGATAAAGGTTCGATTTGAACAAGAGAGACCTCTTAATTAGAGGAGGTGATAGTTCATCAACCAGCATGAATATTCAATTTAAACTAACTTATACCAGTAACACATGCCTTTTCACTTAATCAGATAATAACTTGCCAAAAAGGAACATCCCCAAAATTAGTCTTGGGGAAAGGTTTTTGTTTTTGTCTTTTAGGAGAATGAAGGTTAAGGAATCTAAAGAATATTGGACAAATGAGGCAACTGAAGAAAAGGGACAAATCATCTATCCCAGGAAACAGTGAAATGGTGTGTGGGTATATCACCTAAAAATTTTTATGTCTTCCTAAATGGTTGTTTCTGCTCTTCTCTAAAAAAATTTAACACTATTGGTCTTCTAATAGTCTCAATTCAATTAAAATTTAAAGCTGACTTTGGAGTTGGAGAATGGCTCTCTCCTTCTTTAAACTCAAGCATGTTGTTAAAAGGAAAATGCAAACTCCCTGTATCATGCCAAAAGAAAAGAGCCATCTTCTGCTAATCTCAACTCTTTAATTCTATTCTGATACTTTAAACTTTTCTTAAAGTATGAATTTTATATCAAAATTTACAAAGATTAATATATATATTAATATATATAATATCCTTAATAAAATTAAGGATAATTTTGTTTAGAGTGTATATATACACTGATATATATACATTTTAAACTTTGTTAAGATATGAATGGTCATATAAAGTACTAACTAATTGTAGGGGAAAAAAGGCTTCAATTAGCTGCATATATATATATGTCTTTGTGTTCGAGTCTCTTATCAGTTTTCTGCAGGAAATCATGGCCAGGCCCAACATCAACTAAAATCTCCAGGAAGAAGATGGGGCCCCACAACAACAATCGTTCCATGTGGATAATAATAATATCACTAAGCCAACAAACATCATATACAGATCAGCTTTAAACTACAAACTGCTCAGAGCAATTTTGAGAGGGCTAGCTGAGATGATCCAGTCTCAAAGACTACTTGAATAAGGACTTGAGATAAACCCTAAACTTTGACATTATACACAGACTGGATAACGAAGGATATAGTTACCTTTCCTAAAATTTAACAATTAACCTAAATTTTTTCTTTTCAGGATAAAGATACCTTCACCCATACCCAACAGGAAACAAATTTAAAAATACGACACCCACATTCCCAGAGAGGGGGTGTGGGTAGGGTGACTTTTTGGTCCTTTAATGGTTTTTGGGTCTGGGATAATTTTCATTGTTTAGGGGGGTTGGTTACAAGTTGTTGTCAAGGGTTAAAAAAGGGGTAAATAAAGGAGATTAGATTTAAGGTTCTTGTTTAAAAAAACACACACAATTACTAGGTTAATTACTTTACATTAGATTGGATTGTACAAATTATATATATTGAAAATGATATTGTTACAAAATGCTATATGTATATTTTTAATTGTACTTATACCACTCATTTAATAATGTAAGATGTGCTATTAAGCCACTAGTGTGTGATTTCTCAAAATTCTTTATGCAGGCATTTAGTTGTATGAACTTTCCTTTTACTACTGCTTCCATAGTGTAATATAAGTTTGGGTACATTGTACACTTCTATTCATTGAACTCTAAGAAGTCTTTAATTTCTTTATTTTCTCCTTCACTTGTTATTAATTCAGTTGGGCTTTCTTTAGTTTACATTATTTTGTATCATTTCTGTAATTTCTGTTGTTGAATTCTAACATTAAGCCATATTGTTGAGTATATTTTCTGTGCCTTTGAGTTGGTATTCTTCTTCTTGTATCACTATTATACTTCAGTTTGGTCTTTTCATTGTGTCCCACATTTGCTGGATGTTCATTTATTATGACTACATTGACTTGAATGTATTTCTTGCCTTAAAATTTTTTTTCTATGATATATTCAAAGCTTAGAGATTCTCTGTTCCATCTCTTGCATTCTGTTGGCTATGTTTGCATCTGTAGTTCCTGTTCATTTACTCAGATTTTCCATTTCTAATATTCCCTAAGTTTGTGTCTTCTTTATTGCCTCAATTTCAATTTTCAAAGCTTGATCTTTGTTTGATTGTTTTTCTTGGCTTTCTGTAATAGATTTATTGATCTCCTACAACTTTTGTTTGTCTTTACTTCTATATCTTTAAGGGAATTTTTCATTTCCTCTTTAAAGGCCTCTATCATCTTTATAAAGCCATTTTAAGATCACTTTGGTCTGCTTCTTCTATGTTGGGTTATTCAAGTCTTGCTGTTGTAGAACCACTAGGTTCTGGTGGTACCACATTGCTTTTTTTGTTGTTGAATGCATTCTTGCACATTCACCTACCCATCTCTTTCTCCAATCATTACAAGCAGTATCTCTGTCTCAGGGAGACACTGTTGGTCCATCCTATAGCCTCTTACATGGGCCAGGCTGCTATAAAGAAAGGATTCTCCCAGAAGTTGCCTGAAGGCTTATGTTACAACCACAAAGCACCAGCAGCCATCATGCTGTGGGAAGGTCAACATTTTGGTCACATATACAAAGGGTTAAGAAACAAAGTGAAAACAAATTCAAACAGAAAAGACTCTAAATAGGTTATGATGTACTTATAAATATATATGTAGGATATATATGTAGGTTGAAGAAAAAAAAGGAAAAAATTATAGGCCATTATAAAATAAAATAAATACTTTAAAATTTCCTTAAAGAGATAATAATAATATAAATAAAACAGGCTACATAAAAATGAAAAATAAACAAAGCACTTGGATTATGTATATTATTATATTTTCTTTGAATTCTTTGACTGTTAATGAGCTAACTACAGACATACACCTGATTATGGAGGCTGCTAAGTTAAACCAACATACATATTTTAAATGTATCTTGACTTCAAAATTTGTGTCTTAGGATATGTTGCTTTCAAAAAAAGTTTCTACTTTTGTTTCCACAGAAGATGAGAACCTATGGATTACTTTTGGGTTAGTATGATTTGATTGAGCAAGACCCCCTGAAAAATCTCCAATGGGAATGATTGCAAGATGATCCAATATCCACAACAGCTTCAATGCTACTGGCTGAGATAGACAAATTAACCCAGTCAAGACTTGACCATAATTCTAAATTTCCTCAGGATCCCCATAGACTACCAGTGCCCTTAATTAGCAGGAAGTAGTATAGAAAACTATGCCCAAATTCGCAAAATATTGTTTATGAGTTTGTTTTTATTTAGAGGGTTGATATTAAATGGTTAATGGTCACAGTCAATCTTTCTAAAAACTGACTAAATATAGAAATGACAAGGTCAATAATTGAATGTACTTTAATAGAAACAACATCTGTTAAACTCAAAATACATTGGTATGGATTTTGGTTTATTGATACAAATTTAAGGTCAATTTTGCTATATTATATGTACATTTCAACCCTTCTTAAAGATATTTTAATGTAACTCATTTAAAAATGCAATGTATAGTTAATGCAAGTTAGTAGTTATCTATAATAGTTAAACTTATAGTCATGTTTATTAGGTTTTCTAGGTATATAGAGAGATATTTCAGATATATAGGTAACCTTCAAACACTTCAAAGTTCTACAGAATATAGCATATTTAAATGTTCTAAGTACTTAGACTTTTCTGGACAATGAGACATGTCTGCTCCTGTCAGTACCCATTGCTTCAAAGAGAATGAGGGCATTAAAGAAACTCATTATGGTGTATATTTACAATAGAGAAAAGTTTAGCCATTTGAGCAAGAAACTGTTGTCCCTGGACTGCATGAAAAACTCACCATGCAGGACACATAGGAAGGTGACCCCTGGACTTTGCCAAAACAAGGAGAGATGGTCCTTCAGGTTCCTGATTTGCAGAAGAAACTGCCAGACATTCTGCAGGACACATAGGAAAGTGACTGATGAACCTTGTCTATAGAAGGAACAGTTTATCAAATTTTCTGCTTCATGGAAAAGTCTGACAGAGACTCTAAGCCAGCAGGCTGAAGATGGATGCCCCAATGTTACAGAGGAACTTTGGATGACTGACCAGGCAGCCCAATGTCACTGTCATTTCTAGAATTTTGGAAGTTGTTTGAAATGCACTTGCTGTTTACTCAGATAATATTCTTCTAGGGTTTTTGATGGAATTGAAGATTAGATATTTAAAATTATAATTTTCCTTTGTTATGAATAAAAGATATATTAGATATAAAACTTTAGACTCACAAACATAGAATAGATGATAGAATGTTTTCTTTAATTTTGCCAAATACAAATAGACTAGTTATTATAACTAAAATTCTTCCTTGATCACTATTTTGTTATGTGTTATTTTACTATGTTAAGATAAAAAACTTCCTTTTTGATTAGACAGAAAAGGGGAAGTGCTCTGGGATGGGCGTTCTTTTTGCTGTGTATATGTGTCATGACCATTGGTTAATATAGAAGCTGCTTTGTCCTATGGCAAGACAGGTTAGATCCAGGTAGGAAATCCAAAAAAATATATACAGAGAGAAGAAAGGCAGAGTTCAGGAAGATGCTGCAGTCTGCTGGGGAAGCCAGAAGTACAAACTCATACAGCGACTTTAGAAATCAGTGTGGTAGTTTCTCAGAAAATTGAGAATTGATCTTCCTCAAGACCCAGCTATACACCTCTTGGGCATATACCCAAGGAATGATCAATAATAACACAAGGGCACATGCACAACTATGTTCATAGCAGCATTTTTTGTGATAGACAGAACCTGGAAACAGCCTAGATGCCCTTCAAATGAACAATGGATGAAGAAAATGTGGTACATACACACAATGGAGTACTACCCAACAAAGAAAAACAATGACATCATGAGGTTTTCAGGCAAATGGATAGAACTAGAAAAAAATCATCCTGAGTGAGGTAACCCAGACTCAGAAAGAGAAACAGGGTATATAATCTCTCGTAAGTGAAAACTAGATATAAAGCAAAGGATAAATAGACTTCAACTCACACTCTAGGGAGGCTAGCTAGTAAAGAGGACACTAAGAAAGACATAGGAATCACCCAATGACAGAGAAATAGATGAGATCTACATAAGCAAACTGGGAGTGAGTGGGGAGGGTAATGGAGAACAAGTGTCAGGGGAAAGAGGATAGGGGAGCAGGAAGTCCCAGCTGGATAAGGAACAGAGTGGGAGAACAAGGAAAGAGACACCATGGTAAATGAAGACACCATGGGAATAGGAAGAAGAGTGCTAGAGAGGTCCCCAGAAATCCACAAAGATTCCTCCACTATAGACTACTGGCAATGCTGTTGAGAGTGCCTGAGATGACCTGCTCTGGTGATTGGTTGGCCAAACATCATAACTGTCATGATAGAACTCTCATCCATCTAATGGAAGCAGATGCAGAGATCCCCGGCCAGGCCCTAGGTGGAGCTCTATGAGTCCAATCAACAAGAGAAAGGAGGGATTGTGTGAGCAAGAGATATTGAGACCATGATTGGCTAAAGCACATGGATGAATAGTCAAACTAGCAGAAATGCGTGAACTATGAACCAATAGCTGAGGAGCCCCCATGGAACTGGACCAAGCTCTCTGGATAAGTGATACAGTTGATTAGCTTGAACTATTTAGGAGGCCCCCAGGCAGTAAGACCAGGAACTCTCCTTGGAACATGAGCTGGCTTTTTGGAACCTAGGGTATATGCTGGGACACTTTTTTCAGCTTAGGTGAAGAGAGGAGGAGATTGGACCTGCCTCAACTGAATCTACCAGGCTAAGTTGAATCCCCAGGGGAGTCCTTGCCCTGGAGTAGATGGGACTGAGGGTGGAATGGAGGGAGGGCGGGAGGGGCGGGAGGAGCAGGAGGAGGGAGGACAGGGAAATACATGGCTGACATGTACAATTAAATTAATTATAAAATGAAAAAATAAACAAAGTGTTTCTCTCATTAACGTGCTAAAATATCTGTTTTTGAAAGCTTTGCTGACTCTGATTTTTGACTCTAGCATGTAACAGGATCCTCTTAAATTCTGATTTTTTCAATGGAAAAAACTTTTACAACTCCCAAACATATTCTGTTATAGTAGTTTACTTAAACCCCCCCCCATTTTAATTGTGTTGGTTCACTTCCACTCAACCAAGCAAACCTTCGAAATAAGAATAGACAGACACAGAAGAAAATATTAATAGCTGGACTCAGTATTTAATACATGAATTCTAGTAAGTCACCAAAATTATTTATGTGCTTCTATTAAAATACACCAGTAAGCACAGGTGGCATTTATTTGTTGTTAGATTAGCCAGATAAGGATTAGAATTCTGAGATGGGAACAGGCAAACACAACTCTATATTTAGGATCAAACATGCTGATTTCTACCTTCCCTCTCCATCTTCTTTGCTTTTAGCATCTGAAAGTGGTTAATCAATAAAGAAGAGCTAGCTGGTGAGTATTTCCAAATGGCAAAGGACAGGAGCCACTCACAATATTTGGTAACAGTCATGAAGAGAAGTGTTAATTTTTTTTAACCAAATGAAGTGATTCTCTGCTCAAAAGCATCTCTTTCAGCAATTTTTATAAGTTCAGGATCTGATTTCTCTGTTCCCAGAAAGAGATGTTCACCAGAAAGAGATGTGCAGCTTAGCTCATATAAATGCTAGCTTACCACCATCATCAACAAACCCCTTGTAAACAAACAAACAAACAAAAAAGAAAATCCCACTTATGAAGGAGGTGATTTTATAAGTCATGCCTTGTGACAGCACCCATCTCCATGGTGCATCCCAACCCATCTTTCTCTATGTAGAAGAAACTGACATGAAGAGACACTAAACTGCCAAAGAACCAAGAATTTCCTGGGTGTAACTGCTGTTCTATCCTTCTTTGGCAATCTATTCCTCAGAACTGCATTCTAAACCTGTACCTGTTGTTATTTCAGAACTTATTCTCCTTGGATAGCCTTTGATGTAGCTCAAAAGGGTCTGTTACAGGTCCCAGGAGAAGGACAAAATCAAAGTGACTTTTCACATCTGATAAGGTCTATTTACATTTGAAGGAGGAAATTCGTCAAAGATTTGTTTACAGAATCCTTAATGAAGAAGCACAGAAGTTAGAAGGATACCGAGAAGTTTTCACAGGGATCTGTGTACATCAGCCCTGGAGTTAATCTCCAACCTAAGTTAAGTAGTGGACACATTGCCAGTCATTACTTATACCCCCGCATACCTGGAATTTAAGGAGATACTTTGCTCTCAGCTTTAAGGAGCTTCTTCTGGCCTTCAAGGAAGAACATAGCATAAGATTGAAATTCATAGTCAAGGCAGTGAATTCAGAGCCAATTCCCCATATCTGAAAATTTTAATGTTCAGGAAATTCAAAGAAAATACATTTATTGAAGTGAAGCTCATTGTATATAACACATTAGAAGAATTTAGCATAATACTTGATAGGGCAAGACAATATCAGGAGACATTTTTGACAGGGTGAGGTGGTTTGTGAGTCTATGGGTGTCTCTGTGTCTTTGTAAAACTGTAACAAGGAAACACAGGTTGGGTTCAGGAGGAAGTAGGATCTCTTCTGAGACAGATATGGTGCTGTTGAGCATTTCATGAAACACACATCTCACTGACTTGTGAAAACCCCTCTGTCATTGAGTGCTTTCTTAACATCTTTATTACATTGAGTTATCAGGAACAGCAATTTAGAATGGGAAAAATGGATCAAAGCCCATAATTCCAGGTAATAGTTCCATATTTGGGAAATCAAGGTAGGAACTCAGCTAATCACATCACATCCAGAGTCAAGAACAGAGATAAACAAATGTACCCTGTTGGAGACCGACTCTGGACAGCTGTGTCTTGAATTTTGTGTGACCTTCCTTACTTTATCAAACCTTGCAGAAACAGGTTCCTGGCCTAACCGTGGGCTGTACAACTTCCTGGAGTACGTGCTAATCAGCCAGCTGCAGGGGCCTGGGACCAAAGTGACCTCACCCTTCCTTAGGAATTTTCCATTCTCTCCTTTTGCTTCCTCTGCATCCTCTCCCTGCCTGAAGCCCTGCTTATAAACCACAATACCCAGTCAATAAACGAGACCTTGACGTGACTCAGACAGACTCTGTCTTCCTTAATGCACCTGGTCTCCTTTCTCTCTCGCCTCCATTGATCTTTCAGGAGGTGCCTCCTCGGGTCTCCCCAATAACCTGGCCCGCAGGACGGGTCAAGTGGCGCCCAAACATGGGGCTCGAGGCACGGTGACCTGCCGGACTACGGACAACAGAAGGGGCCCCCGGAGAGGATCAGGGTAGAGACGCCCGGACCGCATCACTCATGCAACGCGGGAGAGTCTTGAGGTAAGTATGTCGTCCCATTGATCATGGGCAAAAATTTATCTAAAGAGGCTGTTTTTCTCAAGGAGATGAAAGGTAATCTTAGGGAGAGAGGAATAAGAGTTAAGAAAAAGGATTTGAGGCCAGGCGGTGGTGGCGCACGCCTTTAATCCCAGCACTCGGTAGGCAGAGGTAGGCGGATCTTTGTGAGTTCAAGGCCAGCCTGGTCTACAGAGCGAGATCCAGGAAAGGTGCAAAGCTCACAGAGAAACCCTGTCTCGAAAAACCAAAAAAAAAAAAAAAAAAAAAAAAAAGAAAAAGGATTTGATAAAATTCTTCCAATATGTGGAGGAGAAATGTCCCTGGTTAGTGATTAATGGACCAGGAATTCACCCTTTGACTTGGAACAAGGTTGGAAAAGATATTAACAAATTAATCAGAGACGGGAAAATGTCCCCGATGCCTTTTTTAGTCTTTATGGTGTGATTAGAGATGTTCTAAAGGAAACAGAGGGAGATGGGCATGTTTCACATTTACTAGCCCTTGCAGAGGATTTTCTCTCAAACTCCCCCTGCTTGACACCCAAGGGTCCAGAGGTTTATTGACATCTACCGGTAAGAGCACTCTCTGTCTTGTCTGTGTCTCTCTGTCTTGTTACTTTTGTTTTGTACTTTGCAGGCTTGATTTGTACTTTGCAGGCTCACTGGGACAGACGTGTCCGGACAGTGAACCTGTGGTGAAGGGAGATGTCCCAGAGCCCTAAGGCCACCTCAGAGGTGACCATTTGGTTTAGGAGCATCTTTGGGTATCTTCCCCCATGGTGGGAGGAAGTGCCACTTTGTATTTTGTCCCGGGAAATTGTCAGAGCCATTTTGTGGGGTTTTTTTTGTATGTTTTGTTGTGATCATTGTTACTTTACTCTCTCCTTCTCTTCCAAGAAAAAAAAGGTGCATGTCTGACTGACAGGGATGTGGAAGCCCCTGATGTCTGTTTGATTAAGGACAGAGATCCTCAAGTCTGGATTGTTTTTGATGTGATTGAGCCTGGAGGGTTACCCCCCCACCCAGAGCACATCAGGCTGTCATTGTTCTTGGAGCTTTGTTGGTTGTCTTGTTGGGGCAAAGTTTTCTTGTGTGCCCTTGGTCTTGTGTGTAATGTATTAACTGTTCTCATTGTTGACTTGACTGTGACGGACGCTATGGGACAGTTCCCTTCTTCTCCACTAGACCTTTGCCTAGCCCACTGGAAGAATGTGTGAGCCACAATAGAGGGAACTGGGTTCCCCACCCCCACTCCCCGATTGAACTGAGATAAACAGGTAGCTCCTGCCATGTGGGGCTTGCATACTGTAAGAGGGGCTTGCTGGCTGTGAATGAGGCCTTCGTCTCAGTGCTGATGTTCCGGTTCTTGGATTGTCTGTGTAAATGTTATATGTTTCTGTCTACTAACCTCCCTTATTTTCCTAGAGGAAGAGGAGGAAAGAGAGGCATAACTAAGGCCACCTCCATCCCTCCCTAGCTCTCTTGCTATCAGGACTGCAGTCAGCTGGCTGCTCTCACGAGGGTGGGGGTGCGTGCTCTCCATACAGGCGGGCAAAGACAGGAGCTCTGGACAGGGCAATGGGGACTGCCTGCAATTGACAAAAACTGTGTGAACACTGAACAGAGAATCTGACTTTAGTCAGAGGAGTTAATAAAAACTTTTTTCAGGAACACTGGCAGCCAAGGACACACTCTATGCCCACTGCTCCCCCTCCCTTCCTTTACTGTGATAACTTTAAGGTCTCTTCTGCCAGCCAGCAGCTTCTCTTGTTAACCCTTCTCTGTCCTGATATTGCTTAAAAAGAAATGTTAAATTACCAGTTCAAGATACTGGGAAAATTATGCTTTTGTTTCCACAGGAAAAATAAAAATTAACATGGGTTTTGGTCATTTGAGTTCAATGGGTTACAAATACTTGCCATCATTTAAGAGAACTGGTTTCAAATTATTGTTGGTTAAGATAAAAAAAAGTTTTAAAAAAATATATAAAATGCAAGTTATTAGAATATGTAAAAGCAAGGTATAAAGGTCTGAGGATAAAAAGGCTTTAATAATGATTTAAAAAAATGACTTGAGATATATAAAAAAATGAAATGTGTTTCAGAATTCTTTGTCTTGCTATTCTGCTGTTACATTGAGACTCCAAAGGGTCATAGTTGTTAAAATGTCTGTCTACTCTACAGGTATGAATGAAAAATGTGGCCACATGTATGTTTGGTTTTGAATGTCTGAGTTTGCATGTCCTTTGTGTTAAGGAATACAAGTTAATACTAGTCATCTGGCTATTCAGATACTAGTTTAAAACATAAACTGTTCTATTTTAATAAAAAAAAAACCTGAGAGGTATATTTGACTAATGTATCTATAAGAGAACAAATTGGCCTGGTTATTGTTACCAAACTTAGAGATATTTTCAAGATTGGGCCTAGATTTGTTTGGCTCAGATACATTTAATTGATAATGGTCCTCAAACCTGTCAAAGATCTGTTGAATATGACATTTACATTTTTTGATAAAAAGCTTACTATAGCAAACAGAGACTCCAAGCTCCCCAGCTCCTAGCAATGATTCCCAAGGTCTCCAAAAAAGATATGGAGCAATGACAAGAAGATGCCACCTGAATTGCGGACAACACTGACCACTGGGCAAGACACTCTGACTCAACACCTGCTGCCAGGGATCTGGCCTATGAGACACTGACAAGATAAGGTCAGTTTTTACCAAGTTGCTCCTCAACAGGGAGAATTTCACATTATGGGCCCAGCAGCCAAGACTGATGCTGTCCCGACACCTGTCCTGCCAACACTATGAAGACTATAGGAGCCTGGGATGATGGCACTCTGGATAATGGATAGTCTCTGCTGTTTTTTAAATAGATTTAAGAGTCTGCACTCAGGTAAAGTTTATCCTTCTCAGATCTTTGATGACATTGATGACTGGACTAGCTATAGCTTTCTCAGCTTAGTAATTGATTGATCAAATGAATTAATTAATTAAAGCTAATAAGTCTTTTTTAAAAAAGATAAACAGGTTCTAAATATAGACTTACAGATGCTTTTCATTGGGCCAAGGAAGTTTCAGTCCAGTCTATACTTGGCTCTCTAGATAGAAAAGGCACTATGGATTTCAGGGCAAATTGATAATACTACAATTACTAAGACTATGGGTCTAAAAGTTCCAAATAAGTTCTTAAGTTTTAACTCCTGTTCCTAGTTTATATCTATCTCAACAGGTTTCCACTTGGCTGACAGATACATCCTAACATCATTTGCTGGTGACAACCTACTGCAAATGACTGTGAGCCCTGAACTTGCTGAAAGCTGATATGGACCAATTCAGCCGATATGCATACCATCTCTTCAGCTGGTCAATAGAACGTCCCCTCTTGTCTTTGACTAACATTCTGGCTTTCCAGGGCCTTGACAACAACGTCCCAATGTCAGCAGGAAGTAATTATAGAAGAGAAAACATCGCCCTTGTTTCCCGCCACCCCGGAATGTTAGATCAAAAGGGAATTTCTTGTTATAGGGAACCTGAGATAAAGTTCCAAGTTCCTTGAGGATAAGGAACTCTGTCAGCCATCACAAGGTTTTTTGGCCCTTGTGCTTCTGCTAATTACTGTTGGCTCTTATATCACTGATGTCTTAACTAAATGATGATTCATGTCTGGGTACCACTAAACTGAGGATGCTAGAATTCCAATATCCACCTCTGAACCCATGACACACTTGCAGATGGCAAAAACTGAATAAGGGGAAGCTCGCTTTGCCATTGATAATGGGAAAACTCTTATGTTCTGGTCCAATTAGTCTCCGATATGGAATTCTTTGAGCAGAGAGGCAGATACACTCGAGAACCTGTGTCTATGACTATTGCCCTATTGTTAGGTATTGGGGGCATCACTGCAGGAATTGGTACAGGAACTACTGCCCTCGTGCAGAGCAACCACCTTATGCAGTTACAAATGGCTATGACTACTGACCTAGAGGCCATAGAAAGATCCATTTCTGCTCTGAAGAAATCTTTAACCTCACCCTCTGAGGTTGTGTTACAAAACATAAGAGGTCTGGATTTACTATTTTTAAAGGAGGGGGGATTATGTGCAGCCTTGAAGGAAGAATGATGCTTTTATGCCGACCATACTGGTATTGTCAGAGAATCGATGGAAAAATTAAGGGAAAGGCTAGCCCAAAGAAAAAGGGAGTTTGAAAACCAGCATGGGTGGTTTGAAGATTGGCTGCAAGGGTCCCCCTGGATCTCCATCTTGCTACCTACCATTCTAGCCCCCTTAATTGTTTTTCTCCTTCTCATTACCTTTGGTCCCTGGACCAGATTCCGAGGAGGCCAGCCAGGAGCCCCATCAATGACTCAGATTCAGTGTCCTAAGGCCCTAATGTCCCCACAGTCTTGCTAGAGGGTACCCAATGACGGGAATAGTACAGGGCCCATGCCGGAGACAACAGTGTACAGAGGTCGTCGAGACCGGCTCAACATGGCATGCTGCCGAGCGTGGGAAGCTCCCTGTGTAGCCTAAGACAGGGACTCTCTCGGACCCTAGCCAACCCGATCACAATGGACTTGGTCCAGTTTTGAGAAAAGGGGGGGAACTGTTGGAGACCGACTCTGGACAGCTGTGTCTTGAATTTTGTGTGACCTTCCTTACTTTATCAAACCTTGTAGAAACAGGTTCCTGGCCTAACCGTGGGCTGTACAACTTCCTGGAGTACGTGCTAATCAGCCAGCTGCAGGGGCCTGGGACCAAAGCGACCTCACCCTTCCTTAGGAATTTTCCATTCTTCTCTCCTTTTGCTTCCTCTGCTCCCTCTCCCTGCCTGAAGCCCTGCTTATAAACCACAATACCCAGTCAATAAACGAGACCTTGACGTGACTCAGACAGACTCTGTCTTCCTTAATGCGCCTGGTCTCCTTTCTCTCTCGCCCCCATTGATCTTTCAGGAGGTGCCTCCTCGGGTCTCCCCAATAACCTGGCCCACGGGACGGGTCAGTACCCATGCTGACTGTTTGCTTATGTTTATGCTCGAGGTTCTTCATACTTAAACAGTACAGGTTGCAGACAATGAAATGATTCTGCCTATTTTAGGGAGTCTTATCTCAATTAATAATTAATAAAATCTCAGACATGCTCAAAGTAAATCTGATCTATATAATTTCTCATTGAGGGTTCCTATGGTGGTATTTTATTTGTAGTGAAATGTAATTTTAATTGTATGTTAATAAATAAAGTTGCCCAGGGGTCAGAGATATTACAGCCATAGCAAAAGCTGGGCGTTGGTGGTGCATGCCTTTAATCCCAGCACTTGGTAGGCAGAGCTAGGTAGATCTCTGTGTGTTCAAGGATACAGCCAGCATTGGAGACACATGCCTTTAATCTCAATTCCAACCATAGAAGACCTGGAGGTCTATACAGACAGGCAGTGACGAGGCAGTCATGTGGTTGGTTTTACAACCAATGAGAAGTCAGAACAGAAAGTCTATATAAAGACAAACAGACAGGAAGTAGGTCTCTTCTGGAGGTCTCTTGACTGAAGAGCCTAGCTGCAGCAGGCGGGTAAGGCTCTTAGCTCTGATCTCTTGGCTTTCTTCTTTGCATTGGCTCTGTGTTTCTTATTTAATAAGATGGTGGGTTACATCTACAGGTTCCTCTTCCCAGGTGACTAGTTTGATACAGTCTGATAATAAAAACTAAGAATCATACTGCCCCAGCATCACTGCCAAGATTTGAGGAGATTTCTGTCCACATACAGAGCTGTGGTCCTCAACCTGTGGGTCACCACCCCAATGGGGGTTGCATAGCAGATATCCTGGACATCAAATATTTTAATTATGATTTGTAACAGTAGAAAAATTAAGGTTAAGAAACAATGAAACAATTATGTTTAGGGTTCACCACAACATGAGGAACTACTTTTAGTGCTATTTAAAGAGTCGGAGAATTGGAAAAATTAAGAACCATTGATCTAGAGTGTCCAGTGGTAATCTAATGTCTATTTTCCTAAATGTGAAGGGGCTTGCAAAGGATTTTCCTTAATATTCTTTGCTCTATAGGAAACTCATGTTCTGTGTGGAAGACTCCAGATGTCTGGCCACCTTTACTACCCAGTAGGAGCAGACCACTTTGAGCCATTCAACAGAGAGTACAACACCCACTACACACATGCTGATGACAGAGATTATAGTCACACTGAGCTCCATGGCCATATCATGCTCCTATGGGTACATGTTCCTAGGCTGTGTTAGCCTCTTCTTCTAGTATAAATTTGCACAGATGTTTCCTGTAGACGCTTTACCAGGAAATTATTTAACAAGTGTCCTTCTCAGTCAGCATTAATTCTATAATGTCTTATGGCTAAGGAGATAAGGAGATGCAGGTACATTTTTTTTTTTTGGATTTTATATCATTTTTTTCTGTATTAAGACATTTTCGGGCTGGAGAAATGGCTCAATGGTTAAGAGCACTGACTGCTCTTCCAGAGGACCTGGGTTCAATTCCCAGCACCCACATGACAGCTCACATCTGTCTGTAGCTCCAGTTCTAGGGAATCTGACACACTCACACCAATGCCCATAAAATAAAGTTAAGTAAATTATTTTTAAAAAGTAATTTTCTACTTAATCTACATATCACCCAGATCCCACCTCCTCCCTCCACCCACCCACGCCCAGCCATCTTTCCCAAGCCATCCCTCATCCCCACATTCCCCAAATCGAAGTCTCCCATGGGGAGTCAGCAGAGACCAGCACATTGAGCTTAGGCAGGTCCAAGCTCCTTCCCACTGCACCAAGGCTGTACAAAGTGTCACACCACAGGCACCAGGTTCCAGAAGCCTGCCCATGCACCAGGGACAGATCCTGATCCTCCTGCCTGGGTGCCTCCCAAACAGTTTGAGCCAAACAACCGTCTTCTGTATCCAGAGGAATTAGTCCAGTCCCATGGGGGGTTCACAGCCACTAGTCCACAGTTCATGGGCTTCCACTAGTGTGGCTGGTCATCTCAGATGCAGGTACTTATGATGAACTATAGCATACATAAATTTCTATGATATTATTACCTTGTGTACATAAAATTTCAGTAGGAGATAAACATTCAGTTCCACACATGGAAAGAAATAAAGGATGTCCAATCAATCGGGGAGAGATCTCTGGCTTTGGATGAAGGGGTGCTGAAGGGCTTCCCTATTATCCCAGCAGAGGCTCCTACAAAGTTCAACTTAACTTCCAGTGTTTTATGAGGAAAGCTCACTAGCAGGGAAGCCATGTCAGTTCCCATGACATCTGCAGCTCTTCCCTGGACATTCTATTGTATCCTGGTGAGCCCTGGAATCCTCTGTGATGTCACCTATGTTGTGGCAACACCAACTGCCCTTGGGAAGCTTATTCAATGTCATCACCATTTACTGATGAACATGATGGCACACTGAAGAGTCTAATTGAGAAAGAGAATGGAGAGGGTAGAGAGACCAGAGAGTGACAGAAGAAAGCTGACCTTCAGCCTCAATGTAAAAAATCAAGAAAGAAATGGTCAAGAGAATGGTGTAATGAGTTCTGTGCAAGAAAAGGGAAGCTTCCTGGAGGAAGTGGGCTTGAGCTGAATCTTCCAGTAATGGGGAACAGAAAGCTGGAGTCTCTGGGAACCAACAAAACTTCCCCACTTATCATGGCTCTTGAAATTCAAGGGTTCCAGGATATTAATTGTTCTGGCTCAGAAGTCAGGAACTGGTAAGGCCAATGCTTTATGCTGGGAACTCTTGGCTTTCATTCCTTTTGGTAAATAGGCATTGATGTGTGAACATGAGATCAACATGAAGAGAGAGGAATTAATGAGGTGTGCCCATTTCAAGGCAGGACATCACTGTACTTCAACCACACTGGCTAACTTTAGGTACTTTCCAGCTGCTCTGTGTTCCTGAGTTGTCAGTGAGGTGACTTGTTGAGTCTACTGACCATGTTCTGCCCTTATATGTCTTCTCCATCAATAGTTATATGGTTAGAGTGAACAGTCAAGATATTTGGGGAAAGTCTAAATTTCTGGGGTGATCGTGAACCATGGCAATTTTTTCCTGACTTGTAACCCACAGGCTTGTGGACTCTGCAGCCAAGTTGAATTCTGAGTCTGCAGCTGTGAATGAACCTGAAGAGGCTGTCTCCTTGTTTACTTGAAGCATGTGCTATGAGGGGACAGAGAAACAAATAGCTGAGATAACCACTTCTCTTCAAATAGAGGAGACAGATGAGATCCCCAGAGGGGGCATCTGAAGCACAGGACAAAATAATTTGGGGTGTCACCAAATCACTGGTAAACAAGCTTTCTAAAACATTTGATTAGGATTTAGGGTGGTCTGTCCATCCTCTTTGCCTTGTCATACTGAAAGTTAATATGTGTTCATCCACCCACAAGGAGCACCAGGGAGCCACCATCCCACCAAACCTTCCACACCAAGATGCAGGTGAAGCAGAAGGTTCAGAGACTGTCCAGTCAGCTGCAGCAAATGACTATTGAAAGAAATTAGCACTGAGATCGCCTGATCTTTATCACAGAAGAGAGCATGAAGAATACATATTCATTCTTTCAAACCCTGTGGTTTCAATCTCAGGTCCACTCTGTCATCATTAATTCATTTTATATAAGGTCTGTGTTTCTGGTAGGCTGCATCTTCAGGATATGCCCTTGCCCAAAATCATGTCTCTGAATTCTTCCCAAAGGCAGAACCTCAAATGTGGACAGGATTCTCATGAGGACATAGACTTTTCTGCATCTTCTAAAAAGAAAAAAAACAGAGCCTGTGGCATGAGTCATAGTACTCATGGACTGATGCAGTAGTATGTGAGTTCCCAGCATGCATTTTAAGAGATTCTGTCAAGTGCTGGTTAGTGTGAGATGTTAGTTGCTGTGAGTTTGAGTTAATTTTTTGTTACTTACTTTAAAAGGCCTTGTGTGTTTGATTCTCCAAGCAGCAATTGGAGAGGCCTGGTCACACATCTAAATGTGTGGATACAGGAACTGTTACTGATCCCTGCTCCTTTTGTTCCCCTCTGAGAGGACACGCCTGCATGCATTTGTTCAGCATCCAATTGATGGAGTTCTCCCACTCTCACTCAATCTCTCTTTCTCTGTCTCTCTAAGTATCCCTTTCTGTGTCTCTCTGTCTCTCACATACATGTGATTATGTTGTGTATTTTTCTATGTGTTTGTGCATGTATCTCCCTCTAGTCCCTGCAATCAGGGATCTGTGGTTGGGCATGAGCAATACCCTATCTCATAGTTCCGAGGTGATACCTTGGTGAAAATGGGGAGCACCACTTTGAGTATTATAGTTCCGCCAGTGTACTTTCTTTAGTGACACATAGATATTCCCTAGGGGAGTTTATAAATCTGTCATGATGTTGAGTCCCATCCTCAAAACTGTTCATGATGTTATTTTCATCTCCATTGTGACAGGTCTCATCATTGAGAATTTCTTTTGGAAGACAGGAGAAACATTTCCAGGCCTGGAACTGATGGGCAATGATCTCCCAGCAGGATACAAAAATCCTGCTCTTCTTCTGGAGAGCTGCTACAGCTGAGCTTTGCTCAGTCCCCTCTTAAGGGGGCTTCCTAGCTGAGCTCTGCTTCTGTTGCCTATGCTGTGGCTTTCTTTTGCTTCACTCTGCACAAAGGGGAAACCCCCTGCAGAAATGTAGCAATGTACTCTGGCTCTGGAGAAAATTGTTACTTTTTAGCTCTTTATGGCTCTGTCCACTGAGGGACATCTCAGCAAAGATCTTCTGTTCAGCTCCTCCTTGCTCTGCTCTTTCAGTTCCTTCTTGCTCTGTCCACTGGGGGACATCTCAACAAGGATCTTCTCTATGCCAGTGAATGAAGATCATCACACCCAAAATTCTTTTGAGAAAGAGATTTATTTGGGAAGGAGGAGTCCAGGAGAGTAGCTGCCTCTATCAGGGTGGACAGAACAGCCTTTTTTTTAAACAGACCAGGCAGGTCAGTTTACACTGGATGTTTTGGGGGTGCAGTCAACCTCGGCTTGACTTGGGGCCCAGGGTTCTACTGTTCTGCTCTGTGATTGGTTGATTTCACAATTCAGTTGGCCATTGGCAGAAACGGCTCTGATCTGACTGAGCCAAACTATGTTTCTTTCTGCCCTGATCTGAGTCTTTCTTCCCTAGTTCTGGGCTCCAGGGTCAGGGTGGGTTTCTTTAGCCAGCCCCTTGTCCCTACAATAGCAAGTTTATTAAATACCAGAAGTTCCCCTTACTTAGGAGCCAGCATGTGGCATCCCATGACATCCAGTAGTCTAGAATACACTCTGAATTCCTGTGACTTGAGGACTATGTTCATGGAGTTCATTACCTCTAGGTCCAGGACCCACTACCAGCCAAGTCCTTTTTATGAAAAGCTCAAGATGGGGCATGAGCAGGTCATGTCACACACGCAGAGCTTAAGGAATGAGAACACCAAGGTCTCAGAGAAATTAAACGGTCTGGCCGAGGAAAGTCAGTCTTTCATTATTAAGTGCCTGTTGTTCAGGGGACCACAACATTGTGCAATGGCCATTTCTGGCTTTCCTTGTTGCTGTACTGCAGAGTCTGTAGCTCTGGCTCCAACCTTTCTGCCTCTTAGCAAGCTTCCTTAGCAAGTAGTGGTTTGTCTTATGCTTCTCATTCTCAGCGTTGCCAATAGTGAAAGAGACTGTTAGCTACTCCCAACACCAAATTGTCATACTTAATAGTCTCCAGAATTACTATTTTTAACTTTCCTAGTGGCCCGACCAATGAAGTACAATTCCTCATGTTTTGACATTTCACCATAAAATTATTTTTCTTGCTATGTCATAACTGTAATCACTACTGTGATTAATCATGTTAATATCTATAATGCAGAGTATCTGAGATGCCTCCCCTTTGAAAGAGTCATTTCATCACCAAATGAGTCACGACACTTAGAAGTTCAGTGTGCAGCATGAGATGGGTATCATGTATGGTCTTGGGCAGGGGTCTATTGCAATAGGACTGCTGCACCACTAGTTTCTCCTACCCTCACTCAGATGGGATTTGTCCTCTGCTTGCTAATGTTTCCCCATTTCCATGGTCAGAGAAGGGCAGATGGGGAATCTGTTTTCTTACTATAGGTTCTTGGATTTCTTTTGTTGTTGGAGTTTTCAGAAATAGTATGATTCTTTCTGGAGTTCCCTTTTCTCTACCATTGGACAAAAGGAAAATGTCAGAGACCACCAGACACACAAAGAGCAGGTAAGAACAAGCAGCTGGGTCAAGGTTAGGTCCAGCACCATCTCCTCCTGTAACATTAGCCTGTTTAACATTCAACCCACTTGTGTTTAATTCATCACTTTACTCATATGCACACCCCCACACACACACATTCAACCCCATCACCACTTTCATGACAGTCAATTTTTTTTTGTCCATGCACCAGTAGTTCTGGGAAGTGAATTTTTTGTGAGAATCATTTGGCAATCAATCCCTGCTTCTCTAACTGAAGCTGCAGTAAAATGATGGAGATCGATCAGTCACACATCACACACATTCATGTCATTATAAGGAGAGAGGTGCTATGAACAGCTTTGAGGGAGCAAGTTCAAAGTCCAGCACCATTTGCTTTTTGCACATTTGCTCTTCAGGGTTTATATACGATCACAGTGGGGATAGCAGCTTGTAAGTAGAAGAGCCCCCTGCAAAGGTCTTTGTCACCTCATTGGGTGGCATGTGGACTTAGTCCTCCCATTCTCTGATGCCAAGGTGGTCTCTTCACTTTGACAAGCTGTTGCTTCACACTTATAGAGACCTCAGTGGGAGTTGGGCAAAAGTGTTTACTGTTTGTTCTATTCTCTTTTCTTTTGTCCTCTCCCATAGTAGTTGACCAAATTCCCTATCTGGTACTCTCCAAAATGTTAGAACCACATTGTCAATAACACTAGGGAAAGACTGAATGTATTGTCACTTTTGAATGTGATGCCCATGTCATAGCTGAGGGATTGTACTACTCTGCAGGTCAGTATGTACCTGTGCCATGCTGAGAGGTCTTGAGCTCTGCCCCTGACCCAGAATCAGTGATTTTTGTTTCTGAAGCTTCTGGACCCTGTCCCAGCTAATAGTGGGGTTCCATAATCCTTCCATTTGCATGTTCTCTTAACTTGAAGTGGTGTCATTCTTACTACAGGAGTGTGTCATACATGGTGATTCTTTTATAGAACTGAGTGTTTCATTGGCTCTTTTGTATGGTTTGTTCAGGTTTGATTTTATTAGTATTGGCTGAGTATTCTCTTGTACAGTATGAGTTAAGATTCAGAACTAATTTACATGAGTTCTGATCTTTGTTGTTTCTTGCTGACTAAGGACATTTCATTTTTATGTTTTCAACACACAGTTATTTGTGTATGAACTCACAGACATAGCATTCACTCAGCTGTCCACACACTGTAACTCACATGTGGATGGTGTATGGGAATAGTTTACTAGAGTTCAATGCCTTTTTTATACCATGTTTCCCAGGAGTTGAATTCAGACGTTTTGGCATGTATCTTTACTTGCTAAACCATCTACTATTCCCGAATTTTTTAAATGTCTACCTTTATACCAATAGACTTCAACTTACCTCTAGCATCACCTTTTTTTGTAGAATCCAATGTTCTGTTATTTTTGTACATTTCAAGAACATTATGCTCTATTCCTACCACCATTTGTGTCTAAGATCTTTGGAACCTACTCCCCATTTCTTTAGCATCTCACTGATTGTTCAGTGTTTTATTTTCTAGCCTCCATGTGTTTGTATATTTTCTATAGTTTATTTTTGTTTTATTTTGTATTTTTTATACTGTGATTTTATAAAAATAAAAGTTATTTCAATTACCTTGTTTTTGAGAAGATTTGCTTCACTTAAAACTGTTTTGAAAAGTAATTGCTCAGGCTGCTGATAAAAATAATTTCTGCTACTGTTCCATGGAAAGTTCTGTAAATGTTAAATCAGTCCATTTATTTGTATATCAGTTGTTCGTTGCTTTGCTTTTGTCTTGATAACTGATATAACCATGTATTAAAATCACCCAAAATAATGTTGAGTTCTATCTGTTAGCTCATATTTAGTAGTGTATGCTTTATAAAATTGGGAACATCAATGTCACAAGAACATTTGTTTATGGACTCTTGTTGAATTTCTCACTTTATCAATATGTAGTGACCTTCATTTTCTCATTCACTAATTTAACTTTAAAGTGTACATTGTGGACTATCAGTATGGTTATACTTGTTTGTTTCCACATGTGATTTTCTGCCTATTTCTTTGGCACTGAAGTTCATTTGTTGCTGGTACCAAATAGCTCTATGTAATAGAATATTATTTTAAGGTGCAATGCTTTTGTTTATGTTGAATTTGTTTCACTTTGTGAAGCTATATTACTGTGCCTGTGTAAAACACCTGATGATTTAATAAGGAACGGGCCAACAGCAAGAAAGGAGAAAGGATAGGTGGGCTGGCAGGCTTAGAGTATATATAAAATGAGAAAACTCGGTGGAAAATAATCAGCAACCAATTGTATATCTTATATCATCAGGGCAGAGATGTTGTGAGCAGCATGAGGTGCCCAGGATACCTCACCCTCCAGGGCTGAACTGTCCCCTTGCAATTCTAGCCATCAGAGCTGTGCTAAACAGCTCCAGGTGTCCAGGACACCTTCAGGGCAGAGCTGCTGTTCTGAGAAGCTCAAGGTATATGGGATACCTTGTGCTCCAGGGCTAAACAGTCTCCTTGCAGTTCCAGCCATCAGCGCTGTCCTAAGCAGCTCAAGGTGTTGCCTGACTCCTCAGGTAGACAGGACACCTTTCTCGAGAGTTGTTGCAACAAATTTACTTACATTGTTGGTGCCAAAACCTGGGACCAAACCAACAGAATTGCATACAATTTACTTACAGCTATTCTGACCCTAGGTCAGCAGATGTAGGCTGTTTATATGATGGGAGGTGGAGCAACATGAGCTCTCTCAGGAAGTTTGCTGAAATAGCTACCTAAGAATTTACTTAGTGTCTAATCCACAGCTGTGTAACCTCCAGAATCTGTGAAGATGTTTTTCCTGTATTCAAAATCAAATTCTCCATAACCATACCTGTGAAAATAGAGATGAAAATAACATCATGAACAGTTTTGAGGATGGAACTAAACATCATGACATTTATAAACTCCCCAAGGGTATATCTGTGTGTCATTAAAGTAACTACACTGGCAGAACTATAATGCTCAAGGTGGTGCTCCCAATTTTCACCAAGGTATCACCTGGGAACTATGAGATAGGGAACTGCTCATGCCCAACTACAGATCAATGATTGCAGGGACTATTGGGATATACATGCACAAACACATCAAAAAATACATAACACATGCATATGTGTGTGAGAGACTGAGAGACAGACAAAGAGATACTTAGAGAGACAGAGAAAGAGAAACTGCATGAGAGCGGGAGACCTCTATCAATTGGATGTTGAACAAATGCATGCAGGTGTGTCCTCTCTGAGGGGAACAAAAGGAGCAGGAATCAGTCTCAGTCCTCATATCCTCACATTTAGATGTGTGACTAGGCCTCTCCAACTGCTGCTTGGAGAATCAAACACACAAGGCCTTTCCAAGCAAGTAACAAAACAATCAACTCAAATTCACAGTAACTAACACCTCACACTAGCCAGCACTTGATAGAATCTCTTCAAATGCATGCTGGGAACTCACTTACAACTGCCTCAGTCCATGAGTACTATGAGTCATGCCATAGGCTCTGTTTTTGTTTCTTTTTAGAGAAAGCAGAATAGTCTTTGTCCTCATGTCATTCTTGTCCACATTTGAGGTTCTGCCTTTGGGAGGAGTTAAAAGACATGATTTTGGGCAAAGGCATATCCTGAAGATGCAGCCTACCAGAAGCACAGAGCTTATATAAAATGAATTAATGATGACAGAGTGGACCTGAGATTGAAACCACAGGGTTTGAAAGAATGTATACGTATTCTTCATGCTCTCTTCTGTGATAAAGATCAGGCAATCTCAATGATAATTTCCTTCAATAGTCATTTGCTGTAGCTGACTGGTCAGTCTCTGGACATTCTGCTTCACCTGCATCTTGGTGAGGAAGGTTTGGTGGGATGGTGGCTTCCTGGTGCTTCTTGTGGGTAGATGAACACAAATTAGCTTGCAGTATGACAAGGCAAAGAGGATGGACAGACCATCCTGATTCCTAATCAAATGTGTGAGAAAGCTTGTTTACCAATGACTCAGTGACACCCCAAATTATTTTGTCACCTGCTTCAGATGCCCCTTCTGGGGAACTCAGCTGTCTTCTCTATTTGAAGTGAAGTGGTTTTCTCAGCTCTCGGTCTCTCTGCCATCATAGCACATGCTCCAAGTAACCAAGGAGATAGCCTCTTCAGGCTTATTCACAGCTGCAGACTCAGAATTTAACTTGGCTGCAGAGTCCACAAGCCTGTGGGTTACGAGTCAGGAGAAAATTGCCATAGTTCACAATCACCCCAGTCATTTGGAGGTTCCAAAATATCTTGACAGGTCACCCTAATCATATAACTATAGATGGGGAAGACATATAAGGGAAGAACATGCTCACCAGTCTCAACAAGTCACCTCAATGACAACTCAGGAACACAGAGCAGCTGGGAAGTACCTAAAGTTAGCCAGTATGGTTGAAGTACAGTGATATCCTGGCTTGAAATGGGCACACCTCATTAATCCTTCCCACTTTAATGTTGGTCTCATATTCACACATCAATGCCTATCTACCAAAAGGAATGAAAGCCAAGAGTTCCCAGCATAAAGCTTTGGCCTTACCAGTTCCTGACCTCTGAGGCAAAAGAGTTAATACACTGGAATCCTTGAATTTCAAGAGCCATGACCAGCAGGGAAGATCTGTTGGTTCCCAGAGACTCCAGCTTTCTCTTCCCCATTACTGAAAGATTCTGCTCAAGCCCACTTCCTCCAGGAAGCTTCCCTTTTCCTGCACAGAACTCATTACATGATTCTCTTCACCATTTCTTTCTTGACATTTTACATTGAGGCTGAAGGTCAGCTTTCTTCTGTCACTCTCTGGTTTCTCTACCCTCTCCATTTTCTTTCTGAATTAGACTCTTCAGTATGCCATCATGTTCATCAGTAAATGGTGAAGACATTGAATAAACTTCCCAAGGGCAGTTGGTGTTGCCACAACATAGGTGACATCACAGAGGATTGCAGGGCTCTCCAGGATACAATAGAATGTCCAGGGAAGAGGTGCAGATGTCATGGGAACTGTATTGTTTCCCTGCTAATGAGCTTTCATCACTATACACTAGAAGTCAAGCTGACCTTTGCAGGAGCCTCTTCTGGGGTACAAGGGAAGCCCTTCAGCACCCCCTTCATCCAAAGCCAGAGATCTCTCCCCGATTGATTGGACATCCTTTAGTTGTTTCCATGTGTGGAACTGAATGTTTATCTCATACTGAAATTTTGTGTACAGAAGGTAATAATATCATAGAAATTTATATATGCTATAGTTCATCATATGTTCCTGCATCTCCTTATCTCCTTAGTCACAAGTCATTACAGATTAATGCTGACCGTGAAGGACACTTGTTAAATAATTTCCTGGTAAAGAGTCTACAGGAAATATCTGGGCAGGGTTATGCTAGAGGAAGAGGCTGACACAGGCTAGGATCAAGTACCCCTAGGAGTGTGATATGGTCATGGAGCTCAGTGTGACTAAAATCTGTGTCATAAGCATGTGTAGTGGGTGTTATACTCTCAGTTGAGTTGCTCAAACTGGTCTGCTGTTACTGGCTAGTAAAGGTGGCCAGACAGCTGGAGTCTTCCACACAGAATATGAGTTTCCTATAGACCAAGGGATATTCAGGAAAATCCTTTGCAAGCTTATTCATATTCAGACACATAGACACTAGGGTTCCACTGGACACTCTAGATCAATGTTTCTTAATTTTTCCAATTCTCTGACCCTTTAAAGAGCACTAACAGTAGTTCCTCATATTGTGGTGAACCCTAAACATAATTGTTTCATTGTTTCTTAACTTTAATTTTGCTACTGTTATGAATCATAATTCAAATATTTGAAATCCAGAATATCTGATATGCAACCCCCAATGGGGTCGTGACCCACAGATTGAGAACCACAGCTCTGAATGCAGGCAGAAATCTCCTCAAATTCTGGTAGTGATGCTGGGGCGGTGTGATTCATAGTTTTTATTATCAAACTGAATCAAACTAGTCAACTGGGAAGTGGGACCCTCAATGAGGAATTATATAGATCAGACTTTTCTTTGAACTTGTCTCTGTGGGATTTTATTAATTGTTAAATAAGATAAGACTCCCTAAAATGGGCAGAATCATTTCATTGCCTGCAACTTCTAGTGTATAAGTATGAAGAACCTCTAGCAGAAGCAGAAGCAAACAGGCAGCATGGGTATATTTGTTTATCTTTGCTCTTGGCTGTGGATGTGATATGATTAGCTGAGTTCCCACCTTGATTTTCCCCAAATGGAACTATTACCTGAAATTGTGGGCTATGATCAATTTTTCCCATTCTAAGTTGCTCTGCCTGATAACTCAGTGTAATAAAGATGTTAAGAAAACACGCTATGACACAGGAGTATTCAGAAGTCAGTGAGATGTGTTTTTTAATGAAATGCTCGACAGCACCTTATCTGTCTCAGGAGAAGAGATCCTACTTCCTCCTGAACCCAACCAGTGTTTCCCTATCACAGTTTTACAAAGACACAGAGACACCCATAGACTCACAAACTACTTTACTCTGTCAATAAATGTCCCCTGATATTGTCTTGCCATATCAAGTACCATGCTAGATTCTTCTAATGTGTTATATACAAGAAGCTTCACTTCAATGAATGTTTTTTTCTTGAATTTCCTGACCATTAAAATTTTCAGATATGGGGAATTGGGTCTGAATTCACTGCCTTGTCTATGAATTTCAATCTTATGCTATGTCCTTCCTTGGAGGTCAGAAGAGGCTCCTTAATGCTGAGAGCAAAGTAGCACCATAAATTCCAGGTATGCAGGGGTATAAGTAATGACTGGCAATGTAATGACTATGTGTCCACTAGTTACCTTAGATTGGAGATTAACTCCAAGGCTGATGTACGGAGATCCCTGTGAAAACTTCCCGGTATCCCTCTAACTTCTTTGCCTCTTCATCAAGGTTTCGGTAAACAGATCTTTGACAAATTTCCTCCTTCAAAAGTAAGTAGACCTTATCAGATGTGAAAAGTCACTTTGATTTTTGTCCTTCTCCTCCTAAGACATGCAACAGGCCCTTTGGAGCTACATCAAAGGCTATCCAAGGAGAATAAGGTCTGAAATAACCACAGGTAAAGCTTTAGAATGCAGGTCTGAGGAATAGAGTGCAAAACAAGGTCAGGACAGCAGGCACACCCAGGAAATTCTTGGTTATGTCTTTGGCAGTTTAGCCTCTCTGCATGTCAGTTTCTTCTCCCTAGAGAAAGATGGGTTGGGATGCACCGTGGAGATGGGTGCTGTCACAAGGCATGACTTATAAAATCACTTCCTTCATAAGTGGGACTTTGTTTGTTTGCATGTGTTTTTTTGGGTTTTTTTTTGGTGAGGGTGATGAGCTAGCATTTATATGAGCTAAGCTGCACATCTGTTTCTGGTGAACATCTCTGGGAAAAGAGAAATCGGATATTAAACTTACAAAAAATGCTGAAAATGATGCTTTAGAGCAGAGAATCATTTCACTTGGTTGAAAGAAATTTAACACTTCTTTTCATATCTGTTATCAAATATTATGTGTAGCTCCTGTCCTTTGCTATTAGGAAATACTCACCAGCTAGATATTTTTTATTGATTAACCACTTTCAGATGCTAAATGCAAAGAAGATGGAGAGGGAAGGTAGAAATCAACATGTTTGATCCTAAATATAGAGTTTTGTTTGCCTGTTCCAATCTCAGAATTCTAATTCTTATCTGGCTAATCTAATATGAAATAAATGCTACCTGTGCCCATTGGTGTATTTTAATAGAAGCACATAAACTATTTTGGTGACTTACTAGAACTCAAGTAGTATATATTGAGTCCAGCTATTAATATTTTCTTCTCTGTCTTGCTATTCTTATTTGGAAGTTTTGTTTGGTTGAGTGGAATTGAACCACCACAATTAAAATGGGGGAAATTATTTTTAAATAATCTACTGAAACAGAATATGTTTGGGAGGTGTAAAAGTTTTTCCATTGAAAAAAATCACAATTTAAGAGGATCCTGTTACATGCTGGGGGCAGAAATCAGAGTCAGCAAAGCTTGCAAAAACAGATTTTTTTTTTCTTTTAACCCTTTGATGGGAGAAGCACTTCATTTTCTTTAATTTAATAATTAATTTAATTTTATGTATCAGCCTTGTATTCCCCTGTCCTCCCTCATATGTGTCCCCCCCTCGTCCTCCCCCCCCCAATCCACACCCCATTCCTATCTCCTCCAAGGCAAGGACTCCACTGGGGATTCAGCTCAGCCTGGTAGTTTCAGTTGAGGCAGGTCCAGTCCCCTCCTCCCTTCACCCAGGCTGAGCAGTTTCCCAGCAAAGGCTCCAGGCTACAAAAAGCCAGCTCATGCACTAAAAACAGGTTCTGGTCCCACTGCCTGGGGCCTCCTAAACTGTTCAAGCTAATCAACTGTCTCACTTATCCAGAGGGCCTGACCCAGTTGGGGGCTACTCAGCTATTGGTTCATAGTTCATATGTTTCCATTCGTTTGGCTACTTGACCCTGTGATTTTTCCAATCATGGTCTCAATATCTCTCGCTCATACAAACCCTCTTCTCTCTCACTGATTGGACTCCTGGAGCTCCATCTGGGGCCAGGCCATGGATCTCTGCATCTGCTTCCACAATCATTGGAGGAGAATTCTAGCACAATAGTTAGGGTGTTTAGCCATCTGATCACAAGAGTAGGTCAGTTCGGGCTTTCTCTGGACCATTACTAGTAGTCTATCATGGGGGTATCTTTGTAGATTTCTGGGGACCTCTCTAGCACTTTGATTCTTCCTATTCTCATGTGGTCTTCATTTACCATGGTGTCTTTTTCGTTGTTCTCCCTCTCTGTTCCTGATCAAGCTGGGACCTCCCGCTCCCCTAAGCTCTCTTTCCCCTGACACTTACCCTTCATTAACCCCCCTCATGTCCAGTTTGCTCATGGAGACCTCATCCATTTCTCTGTTGTTGGGTGATTCCTGTGTCTTTCTTAGGGTCCTGTTTTTTAGGTAGCCTCCCTGGAGTTGTAAGTAGCAGTCTAGTCATCCTTTGTTTTACATCTATTATCCTCCTATGAGTGAGTACATACCATGTTTGTCTTTCTGAGTCTGGGTTACCTCACTCAGGATGATTTCTTCTAGATCTATCCATTTGCCTGCAAACCTCTTGATGTCATTGTTTTTCTCTGATGAGTAGTACTCCACTGTGTATATGTACCATATTTTATTTATCCATTCTTCATTTGAAGGGCATCTAGGTTGTTTCCAGGTACTGTCTATTACAAATAATACTGCTACGAACACAGCTGAGCATGTGCCCTTGTGGTATGATTGACCATTCCTTGGGTATATGCCCAAGAGTGGTATAGCTGTGTCTTGGGGGAGATTGATTCCCAATTTTTTTTTATTTTTAATGATTTATTTATTATGTATACAGTGTTCTGTTTGCATGTATCCCTGCAGAAGAGGCTACTAGATTTAATTACAGATGGTTGTAAGCCACCATGTGGGTGCTGGGAATTGAACTCAGGACCTCTGGAAGAACAGCCAGTGTTCTTAACCTCTGAGCAATCTCTCCAACCCCAATTCCCAATTTTCTAAGAAACCACCATATTGATTTCCAAAATGGAAAAGTACAAGTTTGCATTCCCACCAACAATGTAGGAGTGTTCCCCTTGCTCCACATCCTCTCTAGCATAAGCTGTCTTCAGTGTTTTTGATCTTAGCCATTCTGATGGGTGTAAGGTGGTATCTCACAGTCCTTTGGTTTGCATTTCCCTGCTGATTAGGGATGTTGAGCAATTCCTTAAATGTCTTTCAGCCATTTGAGCTTCCTCTGTTGAGAATTCTCTATTTAGCTCTATAGCCCATTTCTTAATTGGACTGTTGGGCATTTTGATGTCTAATTTCTTGAGTTTTTTATATATTCTGGATATCAGCCCTCTGTCAGATGTGGGGTTGGTGAAGATCTTTTTCCATTCTGTAGGCTGATGCTTTGTCTTGTTGACTGTGTCCTTTGCTCTACAAAAGCTTCTTCAGTTTGAGTTCCCATTGATTGACTGCTTCTCTCAGTGACTGTGAAACTGGTGTTATATTTAGGAAGTGATCTCCTATGCCAATGTGTTCAAGACTACTTCCTACTTTCTCTTGTATCAGGTTCAGAGTAACTGGATTTATTTTGAGTTACAAATATACATATATATATATATATATATATATATATATATATATATATATATAATTTATACTTTAAGGAAAGTTTAAATAATCAAAATAGAACCAAAGTATTATGAGAACAGTGGCAATAGAATCGTCCCTTAATTTTGGTTTTCTCCTGTCCCATATTAGTAGACTCTTCTGATATGATACAGAGATTATGCATTTTCTTTTTAACATGTTTGGCTTTAAAGAAGGAGGAGACATTCTCCAACTCCAAAGCCAGCTTTAATTTTTAATTGAACTGGGACTACATAAACATCATTTGTGATAAGTGTTTGTAGAGAAGAGCAGAAGCAAACATTTAGGAAGACATGAAATTTATGTGTGATTTAATACCATTAGGCCAAGTTACTTTAAATTGGATGGTCATGCTGGTTGAGGAACTATCACCTCTTCTAATTAAGAAGTCTGTCTTGTTCAAATCAAATGTTTATCATTTTTTTTGTGGAGCTGAGAATTGAACCCAGGGCCTACCTCATGCTAGGCAAGCACTCTACACCTGAGCTAAATCCTGAACCCCATACATTTTTTTTGTTTTTGTTCGAAACAGGGTTTCTCTGTGTAGCTTTGTGCCTTTCCTGGATCTTGATCTGTCGACCAGGCTGTCCTGGAACTCACAAAAATCTTCCTGGCTCTGCCTCCCAAGTGCTGGGATTAAAGGCATCGGCCACCACCACCCAGCCCTTTATCAGTTTTGGTGGTATTTATAGCTTATCTTCTCTTGTAGAAACAAAAGCAAAACCTCATCCCCAACATAACACATATCCTGGCTTCCATTCTGAGGTTAGCATGTCCTTAAAATATACAGGCCGATTTAACTCTGTAATTTTTTTCTATTGTCCAATGTCTCTCTGTAGCTATTGTTCCTTTCTTATTAGCATTGAGAAAATACGAAATTAATAAAGCATTATGTAATCTATTTCAGGGGGGGTTGTTGCTCTTTTTTGTTTATTTAGCATACGCTTTAGAGTTCAATTTGTTATTTCTGTGACTTCTTCTCCTGTAGGATTTCATGGTATACCTGTAATATGTTTTATATTGTAATAAGCAAAAAACTGCTTCATTTTATCAGAGTCATATGCTAGATCATTGTCAGATTTAACTTATACAGGTATACCCATGATGGGCATAACTTCTAACAATTTCTTTGTTATAGAATCAGTCTTTTTGAAACTCAGAGCAGTTGCCCATGGAAATACTGAGTAGGTATCAATGGTGTGGTGCACATATTTCAGTTTTCCAAATTCTACAAAATGAAACACATCCATCTGCCAGATTTCATTCTTCTGAGTGTCCTTTGGGTTACACCCTGCAGGTAGTGGAGTCTGATTGTAAAATGAACAAGTAGGACATTTCCATTTAATTTCCATAGCTTGTTTCCAGGTTATGGAAAAATCGTTTTTTAAAACCTCACTATTGACATGATTTTTTTATGAAATTCTGAGGCCTCCCACACATTACCTATGAATGGTTGATCAATCTCCACATTTTCTTGTGCTAAAGGGCCTGACAGACTCATATGGTATTCGATGTGAGTTATATATAAGGGATACTTCCTGTTTCTGTTTATTTCTTGTAAATGAATAAATAAGAAAGTTAATTCTGACTCATCAGGGATAAATTCTACAGTTCAATATGTAGGACCACTTTTTCTGCATACTGAGAGTCAGTAACTATGTTGAGAGGTTCTGAAGAGAGGAAGAGATAAAGCAGGGTGCATAGAGGAGCTAACTCTCTCTTTTGGCAGAGGATTTCATAGGGCTAAGATGTAGTAGCTTGCTATCTACCTCTCTAATCTTTCAGCTTTTACCCCAATATCTGGCTCTAGGTTTTTTATTAATAAGACCTTTTAAGATCTGTGTTGCAGGGAAGTCGCTTAACTGCTCCTTGTACCCAAAGAACCTTCAGATAAAGAAGTCTGTAACAATGTAGTATGCTTTGCTGATGCTCCCTTGTCTATTGCTCAGCTGTATATAAGCAATGGTTAGAGTAAACTGGATACAACACTATTCAGTGACAGTCCTCCCAAATCTATCCTATGGCTCTGTCTTTCTTGTATGTCTCTGTTTTTCCTGTCTTTTCTTAATCCACACTCCCCTATTCAGGTATTGTTTGACAGGTTGGCTGATCCTGACAAGGGTCTGAGAAATATAAAGGTCTGATGACATAAAGGCTTGCATTATATGGGTCTAAAAGTTCCAAATAAGGTCATAAATTTTAATATCTGTTCCTAGTTTATATCTGTCTCCACAGGTTTGCACTTTGCTGACAGACACATCCACATTGTTAATGACATCTGCTCCATGAGTATGAGCCCTGAACTTCATGAAAGCTGATATAAACTAACCCAACTGATGCAAATGCTGTTTCTTCAGCTGGTCAATGAATCAGAGGTTTCTAAATTGCCTCCTTACCTTTCACTAACTTTCTAGCCTTCCAAGGCCCTGACAATAATGTGCCAATGTCAGCAGGAAGTAATTACAGAAGCCAAAACATCGCCCTTGTTCTACCTCCCACATTGGTATGTTACATCAAAAGGTAATTTCTTGTCATAGGGAACCTGAGATAAAATAATTACTGATGCTTAGACGTTGAGCAGTGGTGGTCACCTTTAATCCTGGCACTCAGGAGGCAGAGCCAGGCAGATTTCTGTGAGTTCAAGGACAGCCTGATCTACAGAGCAATATTCAAGACAGGCACAAAAAGTGAAAAGAGAAACCCTGTCTTGAAAAACCAATAATAATAATAATAATAATAATAACAATTACTGATGCTCATTCTCATTTCCAAGGTCCTTCTCGATAAGGAAGTCTGTTAGTCATCAAAGGCTTTTGGCTCTTCTGCTTCTGTTAATCGCTGTTGGCTCTTGCATCACTGATGCATTAACTCAATAATAATTCCTGTCTGGGTACCACTAAACTGATGCTAAAGTCCCAATGTCAGCCCTTGGACCAAACCCATGACAAGAATGCAGATTACCACAACCAAATAAGTGGAGGCTCACTTTGCCACTGGTAATGGGAAAATGGTCTCTGTTTAGAACAATGTCTGAATGGCTATTCCCAACTCTGCAACCTCACTTAGATGCCAATGGGATCCAGCTTCCTGATCCCACTAGAAGATACCTGATGAGCTATACTTCTGGCTTAAACCCCCTTTGCTAATGTCAAGGTTTTAAATTACGCAAAAGACTCTTGCATCTTGGTCCAATGAGTCTCCATGATAGTCTCCTACCCTGATGATGAATTTTTTTTTACCAATTAGAAACATCTCCAAGATTTGAGATCATGTACTACTCAAGGTGGGAATCAGAGGACCAAGCAGATTCTATAACAGGCTGATCAATCTCTTCTCAGAGGTCAGACCTCAATTTCAGTTTCCTGAGACTGGGCAGGCAGTTTCTGAGGAGAAGCCATGAATTAAGGACAATTAATTACTAGGGCCTCTGACCACAAACACAAAGGAGATAGGACACTCCAGGCCTGTGTCATTGAGCTCGCCCCTATGAACAGTGCATACTAGGCCAGCCATCCTTGACAGATCATTGATAAAGCCTAGAACTTGTCCAGGCCTGTACCAAATAGGAAAACTATAGCCTGATCAACAACTAACTAGCCCTGAAAAATTAAAAGTTACTATCGTGATTGCCACTAGCATAAGTCAATCATATCTAAGATAAGCTGACTTCCTTGGACACTCACCATCAGCTCTGATTTAAAGGAGTAGACACATCTCTCTCACATTCTTCGCCATCTTGCCTTTACATGGGATGGCAGGCCCCAGCATCCTGGAAACTTTCTTGAGATAATAAGCATTCTTGTTGATTGCATACGTGGATGGTGGTCTTATATGGGACTTCTCCAGGATGCTAACAGAGCTACATCCCCAGCAGATGTTTGGTTACTGTGATGGCAGGGATGGAAGTAGGGCCCTTACCATGCCCAGTGAACACCATACCATTGAGTGATGCCAGTCTGACATTCTTCTTTGTAACCTCTGACATTTATGCATGCTGCCTGATTTGCTTAACACAGCCATGTCCTCAGGATGATAGTGTCTTCATGGAGTCCTCACTGTTAGACAAAGTCCAAGGTAGCTGGCCACTCAGAATGTTGGTGTCCTGACTGTTGGAAATAGGGAGAACATCAGGTATGTGTCTTTGATCAAACCTATTTTCTAGCCAGCATGGTGGCACATACCTGTCATCCAAGCACTTGGGAGGCAGTAGAATCTCCTGAAACCAGGAGTGTAAGGCCAGCTCGGGAAACACAGTCAGTCACTGCATCCATGTCCAGCTGCAGCCATAAATCATGCATGCAGACATTCCCAGCCATCAAAAGAAAGCCATATGGCACACCAGAAACCCAGTGAGACCCAGGCTGCTTTCATGGGCCATTTGTGCCTGAAGAGGCAGGGCAAGGAAGGCAGAAGAAGATACTGGTTTGCATTGAGGGGCTGGACCCAGGAGTGTTCAGATGCATGGAGGGTTTGGGTTTGAAAGACCTAGCAGCAAACCAGTGTGACTCAGCCTGGAGTGACCATTTAAGGAGAAATGGCCTCTGAGTGCAGGGCACAAAATTGCCAGTGGCCCCATGATCTATGCTGGTGGTAGCTGCTGGATTCAGGAGCAGGGCCATGGTGGGATTTGCTATAATCAAAGTTCAACAGAGTATCTGAAGAGCAGCAAAGGACCAAAGGAGAACAGGCAATGAGAGCAGAGATCTTACAGTGCTTATATGAAGCCCAGCTGGGAAGTAGTGTGCAGGTGAAAGGGAGCAGCAAGCAGTGTCTGTGGAGCTGGGGCAGCCCAAGAGTTCCCAGAGCTCAGGGTCATGCAGGGGTTAAGCATAATGGTGCTGTAGAGTCTCCCAGGGCAGGGAGTCCTTTTTTTCCAAGACAGTCTCCATTCTGATGAAGAATAAAGGGCTGAGTCTAGGAGATGAGGGGAAATAGGAATGAGGGAGGGACTGCAGAGTTGGGGGAAGAATGCAACCATGAGTGAAGTAGGGCCATGGAAGGGCCATGGGTGAGGCTGTGCTATAGTTGGGTCTTGCTGGCCTCATGCTGGGCCAGGCCAGATGGTGACAGGAAGGGATAGTTTTTTCTCTGCTGATTTAAAGAATAAGAAGTCAGGAAAATCAAGATCTCAGTAGTCAGCCAAGTTTTTCTAGGGATACACTAGCTGGTTTTATGTCAGGTTGACAAAGCTAGAGTCACCACAGAGGAAGCAAGCCAGTATGGAGCACCCCTCTATGGACTCTGGATCAGCTCCTGCTTCTAGGTTCCTTCCCTGTTTGAGTTCCTGTCCTGACTTCCTTCAATGATAAACAGTGATATAGGTGTATAGGCCAAAATGCTTTTTCTCCCTAACTTTTTTTTTTATTATGGTGTTTCATCACAGCAATAGTAACACTGACTAAGACAAGGGGTGAAAGACAAAACAGAGATGGACTCTACCAGGGAGGAGTCAACATGAGATAGTGTGGAGTTTTTGTTGTTTTGGCTTTTTCAGTTGTTGTTGTTTGGGGGAAGGTGGGGGAATGTGCACATGAATGTAGATGCTTCTGGATGCCAGAGAGGACATTGAATCCCTTAGAACTGAAATGGATGTGAACCTCCATGTGGGTGCTGGGAACTGAATTCCAGTCCTCTGCAGAAGCAACAAGCACTCAATCACCATGCCATCTCTCCTGTCCCCTTTTTAACAATTACACCAATTACTTCAAGTGATGTGCTGGGGAGTACCATGGGAACACATGTGGAAGTCAGAGGACAGCTGTTGGTAGTTGTTTCTTTCCTTCCACTTGGGATTTAATTGAGGATGTCAGCTTTGATGACAAGTCTTCTACACAATGAGCCATCCCAATCAATCCCTCTACCCAATGAGCCATCCCAGAGGCTCTAGTTTACATTTTCTAGGGTGTTTCTATCTTTTACTTGATGTTTGCTCCTTCTCCAAGCTCCTCTGTACAAGAGGCATTCTATCAATGGCTTGTAAACACTAAGTATCCTATGAAGGTTACTACATGCAGTAGGTGCCCTGTGCATACCTGGGGAGATTGAAGGAGCCAGTCTGCAGGTAACAGAAGGGTTGATGCTTTTCCTGTCATTGAGCATGAAGAGTCAGTAGCCCTAGCTCTCCATGGTGTGGTCCTGGTCATGTTCTGTGTCTTCATGGTGCAGTATTCATGTACTGTGTCATTTGCTGGAGGAAGAGTGGTTGAGTCCAGATTCTGGCAATACCAGAGGAAAACAAAGTAATGGAGTCCTTTACTCTTGAAACCACTGTGAGTGGGTGGGGGTGGGGGGCACATGGGCAGCCACAGCCCCATCCAGAAGGACACCATTTGGGCCTTTTCCAGGTACCTGTGGCCTCAAGGTTTGGGCATAGTCATGAGTCTCAGCATTAGGCAGTCTCCATGATGTGTGCTGGCATCTCATTTGTGGGCCCTTTGGTTTTGGGGACCTCTATTCTGTTAAGTCTATCCTCCAGCACCATCCCCTCTGTAACTCAAGCGTCTCCTTAGTGATGGGCACTGACCATGGGCATTTGGTGGAGTTCACAAACACATCTGGCATTGGAAATTTTGCTATCCCAACCAGAATGATGTAAAATGTACTACTTTGGTGGTATTCATTTCTGGAAATTCCTGTATAATATTTTTAGGTCCAATGCATAGCAAGAATAGGGAACACATATCAGGTTAGGGAGTGTCCTGGAGAGATCAGTCAGTTGCAAGTATATTCCTGTGGTGACAACTCACCCATGGATAATAGGCTTTCTTGTTGTCTGGCAAAGTTAGGGCTCACTGCCGAGCACAAGCAAGGTCAACCCCTGCTCAAATCTTGGTTTATGATAATCCAAATGTTATGTTTGCCTCTGCCCGGACTGTGCCTTGGAGAGGGTAGAATTATGACTGGATGTCCACCTTGAGGAAAAGGATTTTCACATCACTCAGCAGACAGCTTCCCCAAGCTGATTATCTTTGCTCCTATTCATGTTGCTGATGCTGCCTTGAAGGCTTTGCTGGCAGGAGTTTTGGGTCTGGTGAATCAACAGAAACCTGCAGCTGAGTTTCATCCAGGCCCCAGCTGTTGGCCCCTGGATCTGGCTGGATTCTTGTGTGTCTATGTTGTCATGATAATGCCTGCAGCTTTCTCCTGAGGCTGAGTGGATCTCAGATGGTGTGGCCCTGGGTGGTGTCCTCTAACTGGTTGAGGATTCTTGGAGGATCTGATCTCCATGTCCTGAGTAAAGCCACTTCCAGTTGAGCAGCATTTCCTATAATGAAACACAGGGACACCTGGACCTGAAATTCAGTGTTCTCAAACTCCAGATTTCAGGTTTTGAATAAAGGGTGCTCAGCCAGTATTGTGTTTCCATTTCTCCCAGAAACTGCCTCATAGAGACCCATGTTTGGCAGCAACTGAACCTACCCAGTGGTTATTCAAACTGCCACACCATTTCCCGTTTCCCTGAGGCACACTGGAGCAGTCCTCTTGGTCAGGTGCTCCAGTTTCTCCTCTAATTTCAATTGCCATCTCCACATCAGTTGATGGTGGGCATTGCCCTCTACCCATTACTTGTCTTGTGTGTGTGTGTGTGTCACAGGTGTGACCATATGAGATTGTACAACCTTATGTGCAAACATGGATACCAGAGAGAAATAACATGTATCTTCATTTTGTGACAGGGTTTCACTGAACTACATGCTCTCATGATACTTTTATGTCCTTCATCCCTTGCTGGGCTGAGAGACTTCCATGACATTCCTGAATTTGTTTTTATGTAGGTGCTGAGGATTCAGACTCAGGTTCTCAGGGTTGCTGAGTGATGGCTCAAACCCTCCGAGTGTCTCCACAGCCCCATTTATTGGTCATTATATTCTCATATCATTGCTGACTGTTCTATTCAAATATTTTCTAAGTTGGACATTTTCTCACTACTGTCTGAGCAGTTATTTATAGCCATTTGCCAGCAGCTGCAACCGCAGTTTTTTCTTGATTAGCACAATTTCCTGATTTGCTTTCAAAAAGACCAATATTCCATTATGCAGTTTTCTTTTTCTTTTCCAGACGGGGTCTCTCGACATAGTCCTTACAGGCCTGGAACTCAGAGATCCACCTGCTTTTTTCTGCCTGAAGGCTGGGATTAAGGACTTGGGCTACCACATCCAACCCTGCTTGTTGGTCGTGCATGCTCACAGGCCTGTGGAGAAGTAACCCAGGCTTTTCATACTCCAGGTGAGTGTGCAGAACCTTCCCATGATGGGTTGACTTTGTGGAATCATGAGTCAGTGTCAAAGGTGTGCTGATGTTGATGGTCATCAAGGCCCTGAACACCATGGCCTGCCTTACCATGTGAATATTCTCCGATTTCCCTACAGGGCTTCATGCATGACATTTAGGGGTATTATCTGGTTACAAAACATGGCATTTTCACTCTGAAATTATTAAGGATATGCTTTTGAAACATTTATTTTTATTTATTTAATTTTTGGTTTTGTTTGTTTTTTTTTCAAGACAGAGTAGCTGTAAGTATCCCTGACTGTCCTGGAACTTGGACTGTAGACCAGGCCTCAAACTCAGAGATCTGTCTGCCTCTGCCTCCTGAGCTGGAATTAAAGGCATGTGCCACCATCACCTTGTTGAAACATTTTAATTAGCATTGATTGTGCAAATACTGAGTTTTGTGGTGACATTTTAAGACATGACATTTTTATTTTATTAGGGACAGGGTTCAAGTCAACATGTCCATAGAGCTGTCAGAGGACAACTTATGGAAATTGGTTCCCACCCTCCACCACACTGGCCCTGCAGATGCAGGGTTAAGGCAAGCACCTTTACCACATACTGAACCATCTCACTAGCCCAAATTTTTGTTTGTACCTTTTCATGATAAAGTTGAATATAGGACTCACACATGCTAGGAAAGTTTTCATTCAGCCAACCCTCCATTTATTTGAGACTGCCTCATGGTGACATTTTCCTTTCTTTCTTTGCTTCTCCAACAGAAGTAGTCTATCACATGACCCATTGAACTCCCAGCAGATCTGACAGCTCAGTCATCCTGCTCCTCCTGCATGGAAGGCAATGAATCCCCACTTTCCATTCCATTGCTGATGGTCTACCTCATGGTTCCCTGTGTCTGAAATAGAGGAGAACCCTTGAAAAAACTCATAATCTACCTCCCACTGGTGCTGTTGTTTGCCAGGCTTGCCCAAAGTTCCTCAATAGCTTGGGGAGCTCATCCCTGCCTGAGGCTACGTCTCCCATGTGCAGAAAAATTCCACTATTTAGTGAGCAACAAGAGTCTTATCACTTAGGTGCCTTGGACTGGAAACATAATAAAGAATAGAAAATATTATCCAGAATATTAAACTTGAGGTGGCAAATACCTCCGCTAACAATTGCTGATGTCATGACCCTGAAGTTTTCGAGCTGCAGGGAAGACTATGGACACCCTCCTAAGCCAATTACCGTCTCCTTTAGTTCTGTGGTCCTCCCACCAGACCTCATTGATCATTCTCATTTTGGATGATTTGAAAACCTGAAATTCCTACCCCCACATTCTAAGTACCATGGTTACAGGCCTGAGCCACCATGTCTGGCTTAGGTTCCTTCAAATGGATTTAGTGAGGCATTAGAATGATGGGATGAGTTACATGAACATTTATACTTAACTATATTCAAAAAATACTTATCTCTGTGAGCCTGGGTTTCACCATCTGCAGAATAAGGACAGAACACTTCCCAGGTCATTGATCAGATATCAAACTTAATAGTAAAGAAAAGCAAAATTTCTCACAATTGGAAGACAGTGGACATTAAGGCAGGAAAGCTACATTTGATGGGAACCTTCTTCTGTTACTGGAGATAGGATCAGAATCTGTGCCCTGGCTAGTCTAACTAGGCAGGCTCAGCTATGCATCCACAGTAAGCCAAATAACTGTCTCAAGTTATCCAGTGAGTGACATGTCTACCTATAATGCAGAGCAGGTCTGCTGAGCTGTCATTTCTGCTGGAATTCACATGGATCATGAGGCAGTCTGTGGTTCTATTGGTCCATACATTGGCTGCGGCAGTGGTCCTGTTCCTCTGAGCCTCCCTGTGGATGGATTTCCTGGGGAGGGGGAGACTCTGCAGCCCTGGCATGGAAGGATATGATGCTCTTAGTATAACTGTTCAGTGTACTCACATGGGAATGCTTTTGGTGTGCAGTGAGAAGACAGATTGGAAAACTGAAGGTCTGGTTTCCAGACGTTTTGAATAGTGCACTCCTCCTTCATGTTTGTCTATAATGCTACAAATAATTTAGAACCTGATAGAAAGATGGTGTTTTGGGTCATCTTTCAGCAATACATGATTAGAATGATTCTTACATTCTGCTACCAGGAGCTGCAATGGTGTATTTCAGTGAAATTTCATTCCAGGGGACAAAAGGAGTTTCTGAGCTGCTGAGGTTTATCAGGTGTGCCTGGTGTTGTGTGGGTGGATAGGGCAGAATCAGCACCTTGGACCGTAATCCATGTTATGGGAAATCATTCATAACTAATAAGAAGTCATTCTTTCATGTTTTGGGAGCTGATTGGTGGCCCAAAAGAAAGCCTGCTGCATGTCCCCACTTACTCCCTCTCAAACTGGGTGTTTTACTTTTCTTATTTATATTTCTATGCACATAAATAAATATGAGCTGCTGAGCCTATTTGGTATTTCCTCTAATTATATAATTATAGTTCAGATCACTTTGTTTTGGATAACCAACTAGGAGAAAACATCCCTGGGAAAAAACAATTCTCCCTCTTAATAGTCATTAGTTTCCTGTAGTACTTTGTCTAGGGAGAGGGTCCCATTAGATCCTTCCCCTGAACCTTCTATGTTAGAATGTGTACTGGCCATATTTTCTCCTTCACCTGAGAGGTTCTTGCAGGGCTCGGGGTCTGTCTACCTTGTCAGCTGTGACTCTGGGTTCCCAGCTCCTTCAGGATTTCAGATCTGGAGGTCCAGTTCTCCTCTTCCAGGGCCCTGTGGGTGCATTGGATGGGCTGACCTGCTGTCTCCATTGGCCTTGATCTTAGAGCAGCTTTCCAGTTTAGCTGCCAAGCACTCCTCATTCTGTCTCTTTCCTCAAAACTGAGGTCATCACAGCATTCCCAGATCCTCTGAGTCAGGCTAAAAATAATGTCTGGAAGTGCATTTCCAGGGAGAGGAAATGTCTGTGAGCAAGTTGTGTGGGTGTGTCTGTGAGGGTCTTGCCTGAGGGTGCATCTGTAGATTGCTGTGCTTGTGAGGAGAGAACTGGAGGAATTCCTTCCTGGTTTGCCTCAGGGAGAGGGTGTGTTTAGTAAGTGTTTTGTAGGATTGGCCCATAGAGGCCAGAAGTCAGGGCTGCACAAACTCATTGGCCCTGTGCACCAATCCAGCTCTTGCCTTGTTTATCTCAAATATCTGGGGAGCTGAAGGAGGTGTTCATGGAGTGTCACCTGCCCTGGTCATTTGCAGCCCTTGAACTAGTCCATGGAAACCCCCAGGACCTGAATCAAGCTGGACAAGGAGTTAACAAAGGCTGGTGATGAAACCCAGAGAGGTGGAGGTGATAGTGCTGCTGTAGATTTTAGGAGTGACCAGGGAATAACTCAGGAACAGCTTGCCATGGTCATATAGGTGAGAACCTGATGCAGGAAAAGTGAGGCAGGCTTCCACCTACCCTGTTTAAGGACGTTTCTGCCACCAGGTTGCCTTCTTATCTTAGAGTCTCTAAGCCAGTCTCCAGACCCTTCTTTGAGCCCAAACGCCTTCCAAATACTTCCTGGGTCCAGATGATTTACAGAGCTTTCCAGGGTCCCCCATTGCCTCTGAGATTTCAGAAATCACTAAAGTTAGGGAAAGTTCTTGGGACAGCATGGGTGATCCTCCTAGGTGAGCTCCTTTGTAAAACTGAAAATGTTATAATGTAAACAAATTCATAACTGTTGTTTTGAAGCATTTGCTATTTTGTATTTAAAACTCTAGTTATATTGGTTGTTATCAGAATTATGGGTTTGCTGATATTATAAATTGTTTCTGTTTCTATAGATTATGTTTTTGGTCTCTTGGTAAGAATTGTGGTAATTGCAGTGAGAATGGCAAAGACCTACCAAGCAACCAGCAACATATTTGGAGAGGAAGTGGGGCAAAGGGTAATGTCATGAGCAAAAAGGTAGCTTTGTGTAGTTAGTGTAACAAAAGTTGTATTTTATGAGGCTGATGGTTATCACACAAGGCTCACACTCTATATTCCTAACTGAGGAATTAAGCCTCCTTCTCCAAGGCTGTATACCCATGCTAAGTATGCTAGCTGAAGGTCAGGTCCAGTCTCTAACTGACATCTGTTTTGAGGGTCAGGATCCTTGGGGAGCCTTTCCAGATGCAGGGTTGATCAAAATGGTGTCTCTACAGATGTACAGAGCAGAGCATTACTCTTGATTTCTGCTTATATATTATGTAGTGGGTGTCATGGGGTTCTAGAATTCTGTCTGCTTGTCATGAGTGAGTGATGTCACTGGGTTCTGCTGATCAGGTACAGGCTTGTTTAGAGGATTGTTACTGACTAAGCTATTTTTACATGTCTAAGATACCTTTTTTTACTATACTCATTCGAATTACACTTCAGATTCACTTATGCATTTGACAATGAATAACAAATATTACATCAGGATGCCTTTAATTAATAATGGTTTGGCTTTTCATTATGCACCGGAAAAAATGGGAAGAATAAAAATTCAACCTTTACAAGTTATTGGAAACAAAATTGTTAAAACAGGCATCTCAAAAACCATACCTGGCATTAAAAAACTGCATCACTAGCCTCCCTGTCCAATTCAAGGACAAGGAGCAACTGTGTCCTTATTCCCACATTAGGTTAAATAGAAGCTAAATACTTCATGTAATCTCTCAAGGGGCTTAGGTGGGCCCCACCAAAAATGTCATCCTCTAATCAATTAGTATGGAAACAAACTTATACTTTTAGTCTTTCTCAATAGTATGGGGTCACTGTTTCCTCACAAAGAAGGATATATCATATTTTCTTGTGAACAGTAATACTTAGTGCCTGTGGTAGGCTGATTGTAATCGACCCCCACCCCCATAAGCTCATAGGGAATAGCACTATTAGGTATAGCATTGTTGCAGTAAATATGGCCTTGTTAGACTGTGTCACTGTGGGGCTCAGCTTTGAGGTCTCATTATATGCTCAGGCCATGTCCAGCATTCCAGATAATTTTCTGTTGCCTGTGTGTCAAGATAAACAATCCTACCTCCTTCTCTGGCACCATGTCTGCCTATATACCACTGTGTTGTACCACAATGACAATGTACTAAATTTCTGAAAATGTGAGCCACCCCAATTAAATATTTTTCCTTTATAAGAGTTGCCATGGTCATGGTGTCTCTTTGAAGCAATAGAAACCCTAAGACAATATGTAATTCATTATCCTTTAGAGAGGAATGTTATGAGAAACACTGGTAATTTTACTTTTGATAGAATCACATTACACACAGGGTAGTGTAGTTGCTCCTCATGTATTATTAACAGAAATTCTAGTATTCCAATATAGTCCCTCTTTATTTCATGCAACATATAATAACAACTATTTAACTCATTGTGTTGATAGCACAGTAAATAATAGCATAATTGTATATCAACCTTCTTTTACTTTTTGATGCCATAAAATTAAAAATAAAGTGCTATTCCAAAACTTTCAATACCATACTGGGAAATTTTCTCACTATAGAAAAACATTCTTGAAAATTCATTGGGTTACTGGTAGCTGGATTGTTTACTTTAATAGGTATTCCTTCACTTTCCATAGTTGGTGTCTTAGCATTAAAACAAACTGTGCAAATACCTCAGTTTACAAATAAACTAGTAAAGATGTTTCTAAAATAGAAAAAGTTGAATAAAAGATGGATATTGATTTCATAGAATGATTGGATGGAGGAACAACAACTTAGGAATGTAAACAGTATAAAATTTCTCCCACTTCCAGTTCTCTTGAAATGTAAGTAAATATAAATACAATTGTTTGGAAGATCCATCTTGTATAGAAAACTGTCATGCTTTGAATAAAGAGCCAATGGTGGAGAACAAAATGACTATTGAAATTTGTTTTATATATTCAATATATATTACTTTATATATTCCATATATCTCATATGTATTATTTATTAAACTATACAGTATGAGGATTAGGCTAGCTGGAGCTTTCTAATGAGATCTTGTCTCAAATGACAAAGGAAAATAGTATTCAATTATATTTGTGTATGTGTGTGTATTCTTTAGAGAGGACCTGAAAGGACGCTGCCTACAGCAGACACCTGGAGATGTGGTAGATTCTAGAACCACAGGAGAACCTGGAGAGGTGCAGGTGTGCAATAGTATTGGCATTGTAGGAAAGCTGTGTGTGCTAGGGATGGCAAAACCTGAAACATGGAGCTTCCTGAGTCCATGAGAGCCCAAATATTAAGAGTCTCTGAATTTGCACAGTGTGATACAGGAAACTCTTTAAAAAGGGAAGAACAGGAGCATAGCTTCCAGCTTTGTTTTCATTATGTGTGATTGATGATTTGCTATCCTCCTCTTCTTCCCTTTTTGAAAACAGTGGACTGGGCTTTTAATTATTTTTCACAGAATATACATTTAGGAGACTTTAGACTTTTTAAATGTTGGAATTTTAAAAGACTATGGGATTTAAGAAATTGAAAGTTTTTAATGTTATGATTAACATGAGACCATGCGAAGCATGGATGGAAACATCTTGTTTGATAGGGATGCACTGGAAAATTATGAGTTGAATGAATATTTTGCCCCAAAGTTACTTTGCCTCAGGTTCTCTATCCACTTAATAGGAGTGAGACTACTCCACTGCCCTGTTTGCTGCTCCAAATGAAAAGAGTCAAAGTATCAATTCATGGACATCCACGAGACCTCCTACTTGAAAAACACTTTTAATCGTGATTTTGACATACAAGTTTGAGTCCTCTTCTGTGTCTCTAATGTATAAATCCTTATGGCACTCATCCCTGCAACCTTGTACATAAAATTTACACAAATACAGACTTAGCAGATTGTCTTCACACATCATCATACTTATTCATACATACTTTACAAGGAAGAGGTTGGAAACAAGTATTTGAGGAGGAATGGAGTGAGCGAAAAAAGGGGGAAATGGTGTAATATCTTTTAAATAAAAGGTATAGCAATAAATTTTAAATAAAAAGAGGGGCTAGAGAGATGGCTCAGCAATTAGTAGAATTGGGGTTTGTTACAGAGGACCTAGGTTCTATTCCCAGAATGCACATGGTAGCTAACCATTTGCTGAAATTCCAGACCCTTGCATCTCCTGCCTTCTTCTGGACTCTGTAGGTACTGTGCACAGACACATGTAGGCAAAACTTCCATATAACTAAAGATAAAAACATAAACAACAATAGAATTTTCCTCAGGCCTGAGACAGACAGCAGCCAGAGGTAGTTAAAATAAACTCCTTTTTGTTGTGCATGGAAAGAGCTGTGGCCTTCTTCATAGTCAGCCTCCACAGAGGCAAAAGCAGCCGTGTTCTGGGCTGAAAATAGCTCAGCAGAGCCATCCAATTAAGAGCAGTGACCACAGTTCTGATAGGTGACTTTTTCTTGAAGTTTTCTCTATTTGTGTTGTCTATCTTTTGTATCTGTGAGAATTGTCACTGAATGGGAAAAATCAGTAGCCATCTTGAGAGATGCTTCCCCCTCCCCTCATCCAAAGGTATTTGCTGACCAGCAGTTTTAAAAGTGATCAGAAGTTGAACTTAAGGCTGGGACAATAAGTCTATGTATCCTGGACTTGGCAAAACAAGATATGGGGAGTAATGAATGCAACTGACCAGAAGTTGACCTTAGAGGAGAGTAGGACTGGAAAAATAAATCTGAATGTATATATCCTGGGTTCAACAAAAACAGGACATAGGGAGTAAAAACTTTATGTCTCTGTAGATACCCTGAATCCTGTTAGCCATCAGTAGCCTCATTCTTATAGTTCAGCCAGTAACTTCAAAGAACTGCCTCACCCTAGCCCCCTCATCCAATCCCAAGCTGCATGTAAACTTTTCCTATATAAACCCCTTAAAGTGAGTGCTTGGGGATGTTCTCTTCCACCCACTGTGTTGGATGTTAGATTGCCGAACGAGCTTGCTTGTTTTGTTATAAAAACCTCTGTGTGCTTGCATCAGCTCTGTGCTGGTCTTGCTTGGGGGACTCGAGACCTGGGCACAACAGTCACATTGGTACAATTATCTTTTAGATCAAACATCAAAAAATTCAGCACTTAAACCTTATGTGTAAAACACATTTATAGTTAGGTGAAAAGAGGGAAGGTTTCTGAAAGGACCAAGCAGATTCCATAACAGGCTGCTCGGTGTTCTCTCAGAGATCATGCCTCAATTTCAGTTTCCTGAGACTTGAGCAAGCAGTTTCTGGGAGGGCCATGAACAAAAGACATAGTCCTTGCAGTAGCTCCCTTTCTGCATGTACTCTGACTGCTCAAAGTTCAGCCAGATGTTTACTGTCTGGAGCCCCTCACCAACTTAGAGTTATGTGCAGGACGTACTAGGCCAGCCAGCCCTCATGGCAGCTGAAGGACAGAGCCTGGACCACTGAGCCAGCCCCCACAGTCAGTACATGCTTGGCCAGACAGCCCCCATGGCAGCTCAAGGACAAAGCCTAGGACTTTTGCTAGACTGCCCCCAAAGTGATAATTGTAACCACCAACCAGTAAATTCAAAGGCTATATACACTCACCCAATTAAAAGAGAACAGAGATAAAAATAAACCAATCCGAGTTGCACCCATGCAAAACTCCCCCAATCCCCCTGAAGGGTTTGTGGTTTTTGCCTTTAAAAAGCTAGCCACACAAAGAAAGAGCAACTCCTCCCTGCCTCACTGTATTGGGTGTAGGAGTGAGTTCCCTGTCTAGATTTGTTTCTACAATAAACCTTGCTGTTGCATTCTGGACACCTATGGTCTTTGAGGGTCTCTTTGGGGTCCCAATCTGGGCATAACAGTTTCGAGAACTCACTTTAAGAGGTTTATATAGGAAAGGTTCACATGCAAGATTTTACATATCTCTGGAGCTAGGGATGAGGTAAGCTAAGGTTACTAATTGCTAACAGGATTCAGGGTATCTATAAAGACATAAATTTTTATTCTCTATGTCCTGTGTAGTGGGTAGCCATTCCAGCTTTGATCTGGAAGTTCCAACCCCCATTGAGACTTCAGTAACTATCATGCCTACAAGGCAGGACCAAGAGAGAACCCTGAAGACCCGAGATCTAGATGCGATGGCTCTCTTGGTTCCTGGACCCTGGACACTGGAGGTAGACTTAGCAGAGTTCTCCAGAGAACACCGCTGGACTGCGCTATGCCTTTCCCAGAATCTGTAAACTATCCATTCACTTGTAAGTTACCCCACAAAATAAACCTCCTTTTTAACTACATGAAGTGGCTTTAATAATTTCACCAATATCTGGCGCTCACTTGGGATAAATTCCAAAGGCCTGGGTGGCTCCCACCCTCAGCTTCTCTCAGGCTGGGGCACTTGCTGCAGGTTACTTCCTGCAGAGTTCCATAAAACCAGGAAAAACCTATACAGTTTCATTCCTAAAAAAGAGCTAATCTAGTTAAAATAGACAGGGCATTGTCCCTGGTGGGGTTTGGAGCCGGACCTGGTGGCAGACCTATTGTCTGTAGAGGCAAAGAGGGACTTAGAGTGGCCTGGAACTCTCCATGACATGAAGCTCCAGGGGGTCACCAGAAAAACTGCCTACTGCCTGTGCTCACTCTGCTGCCATCCAATGCATTCAACAGGACCTGCTTTGGTGCTATACCAATGCCTCCTTCTGGCTGAAAAGTGCTACTACACCCCCCAGAACCAAGGAAAGGTAAAATAGGCAAAGCAGCATCTTATTTCAAGTAAAAGTACTTGATAATTTTACACCTTAAAATTGACTAACAAATTTTGAGTAATTCTTGTAATATGGCCGACAACATTACACTTTACTGGAAATATACGACCTTCCTAAGGTATATCTGGCCTGTACCATTTTGGCATTCATCGTAATAATTCACACAGTGTTCAAACACTAGTTTAGTAATAAGAACAAAGATGGGTCATTATTGGGACTGATACAGGTTTTAAAAAATAGCAATGTATGTTTACAAAAAGAGATTCTCTTTCTGAAATCTGCTAACCAGGATTTACAGGCTTTCAAAGACAGCAGTGAAGGCTTACATAAAAAGATTCTCTCTCTGGAATCTGCTAACCAGAATTTACAGGCTTGAAAAGATAACAATGAAAACTTACATAAAAAGATTCTCTTTTTGGAATCTGCTAACCAGGATTTACAGGCTTTAAAAAATAGCAATGAAAGCTTACAGAAAAAGATTCTGTCTCTGAAATCTGATAATCAGGATTTACAAAACAGGCTTGTACCCAAAATTGATTTTATTGATAATAAATATAAATATTTAATGGATAGAACACTAAATCTCCAGAGCAAAATTGTGGCTACTCAGACACTATATAAAAAGAAAGATAATCATTAATTGATAAGATAAGGTCCATGGAATCATGTGCTTCAGAAGAACATAAAAACTTCCATGATTCCATGAGAAATCTAAAATCCCTTACAAGAAAGGAGGTTTACTCCCTAAAACAGACCCGAGGTGCTCATTTACAAGCCCTAGAGGAAACTCTCAATAAACATGACAAGGGACCTAATAAACAGAAGGACAAGACCATACAGGTTGTAACATCTCCAAATGGCTCTCATACAATGGCTTGTCCTGTTGTCACTCATGAGATGCCAACAGATGACACACACCCTGAGCCATTTATGACATATACATTACAACCAATTTCAACAAGGGACTTTAAAAATGGGGCTCCAACAACAACAACTCTACCCAATACATGTTACCATGGTAATCATCATCATACTACACTTCTTGCCAGAATTTCAGACAATCTTACCCATTACTCTAAGACTTGCTGAGGAATCTACAGTTAGTCTAAGATTTAAATATCTGAACATTCTCACAGTACTCAACAGAGACACCATCACCCCTAAACAGCAGGAACCAATTCTAAAAAACAACACCCCTTCTCCCTAAGATTTCATATTTCTCAGGGTTATGGATGATGGTTATAGTGTTGGGGTGGAATAAAATATTAAACTCATTATTCTCCTTAAAAAAAAGAAAAAGTATCTCAAAAAAAGAGAGAAAAGAAGAAATGAAATGGATAGGTATAAGATATTATGGTAGATTATTGTATATACTAGTAAACAAATTTAGTAAAATATCAGCCTTAGATAATTTGCACTGTAATTTGCACTGTTATGGATTCTTATATGTTGATACAAATGTAAACTATTTTCATATTCCTGTTTCAGATAATTTGTATATTGATACAAATACAGAACTATATTTGTTATAATGTACCTATGTTTCTACTCTTATTTGAAATATTTGTGTATTGATACTGAAAGACCTTAGCCCTTCAGCCACTACTCAATCACCCCTGTAACAATATTACAATGTAAAAAAAATTTCTGTTAAGAGATGTGCTCAACTGTGACTGGGATAGTTGCAGGTGTTCCAGGAAGGACCACTGTGACCTTTGTGTAAGCTCCACTCCTGCCCTGATACCCCCCTTGAGGTTTCAGGAAGAATGTGCATGTGGATGTGACTGTACCAACTCTGTGATTGTATGGGAATTGTAATCTTGTGGGGTTTGTGGGTTTTTTCTTTAAAAGCCCTTATGGGGCTGCAGTAAGATGTGGCTCTTGCTCTTAGAGTTTGCCCTTCTGTACAGAAGCCAATAAATTCCTTGTGCTGTTGCATCAACTGGACTGGAGTCTGGGTTCTTGGGGTGCCAACTTGAGACCCTAAACTTTGGGGTCCAGCAATACAAATGTAAATTTATTTCTGTCACACTGTATGTATGTTCTACTTCTGTTTAGGATATTCTGTATATTGATAAATATTTAAGATCATTGTCATATTGCATATCACACTATACATTCCTACCTCTGTTATAAATATCTTGTGTATTGTCACAATTTTGAAGTCATCATCCTTTACCATGCATTTACTTATAGACTGTTTACCTTGTTTACATGAAGCATTAGTCCTTAGTTTATTTCAGTAGATATGACTTACAGATTTATAGTCACCTATGCTTGTCATCTCTATAGTTACGTTAGTTAGGTTATCCAGATTTGCAGATACATAGGTCAGATGGACAAGTAATCTTCAAGTACTTCATAGATCTAGAGAATATGGCATTTAAATAACTTAGAATTCTGTTGACATGAGACACAATTGCTCCTGGCAGCACCAATTTGATCCTGAGAGAACATTGAACTTCTAAGACATTTCCATTTGGAAGTTTGTCATCTTGGCACAAAATAGCATATTGGGGAAAGAACTGACCTTGCCTCAACTCCTGATAATACAAGTGCTATCCTTCTGGACAAGCAGGACACAAGGAAAAGTGACTTCTGAACTCTGCCAAGACAGGGTAAGATGTTCTTTCAGAATTCCTGCTTCTGAAAATGGTCTGTCAGATACTCTAGGCCTGTAGCCAATTTGAATGTAACAACAATGCTGAGAAACATTAGGCAACTGTCCAGGCTGCCAGCTGTTTCTGTCTACACTTGCAAGATTCCCAAAAGTTGCTTACAACCATCTACAATTTCTCAGGTACCATTATATTCCTTCTCAGGTCTTTGATGGGACTGAAGACTAGCAGTTATAGTTACAACTTTATATATATATAAAATATCTTAGATAGAACATATTAAGTATTAGATTCAGATTCTTTAGGATAGGACACCTTTTGGAATGATCTTTGTAACATGCCATTTACATACGCTCTAGACTTCTCTGGATTTTAGTATGTATTTCTTGCTTGATATTGTTCCCAATGGTTGTAATTCCATCTTATCTAGGTCATTATCCCTCATTATTCCTGGACAATATTTGATAACCATTCCTTTGTATGTAGTCTTGTATTAGGTCAGAAACTTCTTTTTTTACACAAAAGGGGGAGATGTAGTTGGTAACCATTCCAGCTTTGATCTGAAAGTTCCAACCCCCATTGAGGCTTCAATAACTGTCACGCCTACAAGGTAGGGCCAAGAGAGAACCCTGAAGACCCAAGATCCGGATGTGCCACCTCCCTTAGTACCTGGACCCTGGACGCTGGAGGTAGACTTAGCAGAGTTCTCCAGAGAATACCGCTGGAGTGCACCATGCCTTTCCCAGACTCTGTAAACTATCCATTCACTTGTAAGTTAACCCACAAAATAAACCTCCCTTTTAACTACATGGAGTGGCCTTAATAATTTCACCAATATCCCTGCTTTTGTTGACACATTCAGATTTATTGCTGCAGTCCTACACTCTTTCCAGTTCAACTTCTGGTCAATTGAGCTCATTACTCCCCATATCTTGTCTTGCCAAGTCTAGCACACACAGATTTATTGCTCCAGCCTTATCTTTCCTACAGGTTCAACTTCTGGTCAGTTGAAAAACCGCTGGTTAGCAAATACCTCTAGAAGAAGGAGAGAGAAGGGGAAGGAATGTCTCTCAAGATGGCTACTAATTTCTCCCTTTCACTCCCTCCTCTCCAAGTAACTTGAGGACACCCTATCATGGGTTGTCAATAACTTGTTTGCAAATATCTACCCTGAGTCAAAGGGCTGAGTTCTGTATCTTGGTTGAGGTTCTCATACTGAGTTTGAGTAGTCTGCACCATTAAATGGATGGTCCCCAATCTTACTCTGATGAATTGAACCAGCTTGTTTTAGAGACAAGGCCTTTCTTTAAATGAGGACTAGTAACAGTTGGGGTTCTAAAAGAGTGGAAATTAGAGTTGTTAGCCAGGAGGAACTGTTATACCAAGAATCAAGCCATCCATGGCCAATTTCCCTGTCCCTTTTGTGCTTGTTGAGGCCTTCTCTTACTTTGGCCATAGAGTCCTTAACTAACCTGGAGTGATCTATATAAAAACAACATTCTTCTCTCAGGGCTACACATAGTCCCTCTTTTTGTAAAAAGAGGAGATCTAGTCCTCTCCTGTTTTGCATAACTACTTCTGCTAAGTAAGTCAGAGATTCTTGTAAATGAGATATGGAGGTTTCCCATCTCTATATCTAGATCAATAACTGCTCCAAGGTTAGAATAATGTTGATTCTGGGTGATCAGAGAGGCAGTTCCAGGCCCCTTCCCAACTAGGCTAGCTCCCAATAAGATACTTAAGTTAAGGTAGTCACGGATCCCTTCTGGTTCTGGTATGCAGATTCCCGATCTCATCAAAGAATTCGTTTTCTGCATGGTAAATGAGTCTACAGATAGGTGAACTAGTACACAGAATCCCTCAGTATGTTTGAGAGTCATAGTGTGAATACAGGGGTCAGGCCAGTGGAATATGTTCACCAGACATCATTGTGGGGAATCAGGTAAAAGGCCTCTGTAGGACCTGTCCATGAGGAATTACAGGACTGTTACTTAACTGGGACATTTCTGATGCATGTCCCTGCTCCAGCGGTCTGCTGGAGAGTCATCTGTGCCGTGGACCTCCATTGACACTGAGTGGGATCGAAAGTTTGACTGAACATTCCTACTATAGCCACACACTCATAGTAAGAGGGGGGCATGTCATAACAAAGCCAGCAAGCCATGGTCAAATCTGGCTTTAACGTATTAAGGACTGAATAGGACTGAGCTACGATACCTAGAAGCAGTTCCTTTGACTGGTGAGTGTCAGGTGTTGTGGAGTGGTTTGTCTTAGGGTCATATGGGGCTATAGTCACTTGAGATTGTTCTATATGGGTGTACATTTGTGTCAGTGTGTTGATCACAACTGACATCTAGGAATCCGGTGTTGGTTTGGGCATAGGGGGAGGAACTAGGATGATGTTTGGATCTAAGGGCTGTCAGTAGATAAGCTTGATCTTTAGTTTAAGGTGGAAAGTCAGCCCATAATTGTGGCCATTCTGATAAAGCCTAGATCCCCATGTCCTTCCCCATAATCAATCTGTAAACTCATGTCCTTTCTTTTGTAAACCTGATAATTAGAGGGTTACATCAATATTTAACACATTCTCCCCATCCCACCCATCATCTCATGGGGTCTGAGCTAAGTCCCATGTAGACTATTAAATAATCTCTACAGTAATTCTGCATGAGTCCTGATCCAGAGTGATTTCTGGTTACCGTTGTAAGGTCCCAAGAGGAGCTGGGGCCCCAATACGTGTTGACAGATGTTTCACACACCCATACAGGAGAGAAATCCTATGAATGCAATCAGTGTGGTAAAGCCTTTGCAAAACACAGTCATCTTCAAGTACATAAAGGAACACATACTGGTGAGAAACCCTATGAATGTATTCAATGTGGTAAAGCCTTTGAACAACATGGTCATCTTCAAAGTCATAAAATAATACATCAAGGAGGGAAACCCTATCAATGTAATCAATGTGGTAAAGCCTTTGCATATCACCAAACTCTTCAAATGCATAAAAAGAACACATACTGAAGATAAACTCTATGAATGTAATCAATGTGGTAAAGTCTATGCTCATCACAGTACTCTTCAAATACATAAAAGAAGACATCCTGGAGAGAAATCCTATGAATGTAATCAATGTGGTAAAGTCTATGATCATCACAGTACTCTTCAAATACATAAAAGAAGACATGTTAGAGAAAAATCTGATGACGATAATTAATGTGGTAAAGCTTTTTGTCATCAGAGTCATCTTTAAATGCATGAAAGATCACATACTAGAGAGAAACCCCATGAATTTAATCAATGTGGTGAGGTCTTCTCACACACAGGACTCTTCAAATGCATGAAACAACACCTACTGTATAAATGTCATCAGTGTGATAAAGCCTTTGTATGTATCAATAGTCTTTAAAATCATTAGAAAAAGTCATACTGCAGAGAAACCCTAAAAATGTAGTCAGTGTTGCACAGTTTTGCTCTTCATACATGAATAAATTTTTTTTCTGTGCAGTCATTCTCTTAAAGCCTTTGCATATTACAATAGTCTTTGAGTACCTACAAAAAAGTACTGAGGGCTTATTATTATAAAATATTTGGTAAGATCCTTATCCAAAATAATTGCATTCAGTTACACAAGGGTGTTCATTCTGTAAAAAAACAATTTGACAATGTCAGCAATCTGTTCATGCATTATAATGTCCATTTTTACAATGTTTGCCTTGTAAAATCATGGATTAATTGAATTTAGTAGTTTATAAAGCCCTGTGTGTAGGATAAAAGGTCAGTCAAAGAAACACAACTGGAAACTAAAACCAGAACCAGTGGAAAAAAATCAGTTTTACACTAAAAACAGAGTCAAAGAAATACGCTCTACCACTTATCATCTAAGCACAAAGCCAACCAATCCCTGAGCACAAAACCAATCACTACACATGAAAGCCTCCCAATCTCTGAGCTTGAGATTGAAATCCAATCAATGCCTATCTTCAAATTTTTTTCCCTAGAAATCGCCACCATTATCAAGCCCCATATAAGCCCTGTGTCTGTTCAGCTGTCAGCTGCCCTTTTCACACTGACACAGGCAGCCACTCTTCTGGATTCCTCTCCCCTATATAAATCTCTTGAATTAGATTTGGGTGAAGATCTTTTAATAGAGCAGAGCAGAATTTATGCTGGGAAACTCCCTAGTGGAGTCGAGCAGTTAAACAATTGACATCTGTGTTGGGAAACTCACTAGAGGAGTGGAACAGAGAGATAATGGACACCTTTGCTGGAAAATTCTCTTTGGGGAGGGGAGCAGAGAAGCAAAGGAATCTCTGCTGGAAATCTCTCTTAGCTGAGTGTAGCATAGCTAAGCTGTAATGGCTCTTTTTTGGAGAGGAGCAAGTTTGCCACATCCTTCAAGTAAACCATCCCACATTGGGACAAACGTTTAGGACTAGCTTAACTTTCTAACAGTCAGTATTCTTATCTCCTCACAGCTTTAGGTTTCCAGCTTCCTTGCACAGCTTTTTTTTTGAGAGCTGTAAGTATCCTGGAAACCTCTCCTCCACAGCTTCAGGTAGATCCTGATACCCCAACAGCCAGGATATCTTTCTCCTCTCAATTGTATATAACCAGGACACCTTCCACTCCCAACTATAGGTGTAGCCTAACTTTGGATACTCAGGGAACTTTTCCTTCCAGAGCTAAACACTTCCACTGTGAATTTAAATAACAATGTAGTATTTTTTGATTTTGTACTTCTCTTTAATTACATGAAATCACTAATTCAAATATTATGGATTTGTATTAGTTCCTTTTCTGTTCTTGTTATATAATGTCTATGTCAACTTATAATGAGCTTTATTTGGCCCCACAGGGATACAGGATTACCATATTAGTGGCATGGCAACAAATATCAGACATGGCAGCTAAATCGAGGGCTCACAACCTTAGCCTGCAACATGAAGCATAGAGTGGGAATTGAAAACAATGTGTGGATGTAATTTATCAAATCCTACCCACAGTGACATATTTCCTCAGCAGAACAACATTTCCTAAACCTTCACAATTTATACTGCCAACTGAAAAGGATTTCTCTGACTTCAACACACATGCTTGCTTTCTGTTACATGAAACAATTCACAATGAAGAAAATCTCTGTAAACCTTCAAATGTCTCAATACCTGTGTTATGGGAGTGCATTCTTACAAATGAAAAATTTCATCAGTAAAAAATGGTTTTTTAATGAGTTGTTTTAATTTTAATTATGTGATGTCTTCATGTTTTTGGGGTATGTGAATTTGCATGGTAGTTTCTGAAAATGTTAGGCTCTCAAATCTTCTTTTAGCAAGAACTAAAGCAAGTTGTCAAAATCAAGTCTTATTCCTGGGAATGAACTTTCCTTAACTGCCCAACCATGTCTCTAGCCATGAAAATATTTTAAAGCCTATTTATATCATGTTAAAATAAGGAAATAGGGACAAACTCATACACAAGAAAAATTTTATTCATGTAAACAATTTGGCACAGATTTCAGATGTCACAGTTGTCTTCGGCTTAAAGAAAAAAACTTACATCATTTTCTTTTCATCATAGCCTTGAAGGAAGTAAATTAGTTACTCTGTTTAGTCAAGACTGATGGGGAGATCAATGCATTTTGTTTCTATTTTGAAACATTTGAGGTAGATACCAAAGTGTACTATATGTGTGGCAAATTCATTTAGTTAAATTTATTTTTGTATTCTTTCTATTTCTTCTGTGGCTTTTGCTCATTTTCCATTGTGTTTTTACTTAGTGATATTTATTTTTCTGCTGTAATACATTGAATGGGAAACCCATCATCTTACTAGTCTCTTGTTTATTTAAATATCAGGCAGTGTATGATCATACTTTCTGAGGAAGAGTGTCTGTGAAAAGAGTCGTGGTTTGTGGTTTTTGGTTTTGACTTCATGTTTTCACAAATTCCCTTGAGATTGTGTTGTTTATATTAAGCCTGGCTTTGATTTAAGTAATGATTCACGGATACATTTGAAGATATGTAGCAGTCTCCACATTGAGTATACTTGTTGAATTTGATTAAAGTATACAAATAATTGATTGTCTATTTTCATTGTTAATATATTAACAAAATCACACTACAGAGAAGTCCTATGAGTACTAGGACTGTTTAAATAAAACATGGGTGTAAAAACAATGATGAAATCTTAAGAACTGATTCCTCTTTACAATTACACCAATTGAGATTGTGTTGTTTATATTAAGCCTGGCTTTGATTTCAGTAAGGATTCATGGATACATTTGAACTCATGGTCCTCATGTTTCTACCTCCAGAGTAGTCCAAGAGTAGATAATCTACTCCCAATGTGCTGTTTTGTCAAGACAACAATGTTAATTTTAAAATGCTTAATAGAAAAGAATATAAGAAACATTACATACATTATGTGTATATTCAAAGCCATATTTTTATGTATCTGGTAGAAATGTAATGAAGTAAAATAATCAGCAATCAGTTGTTTGTCTTATATCATCAGGGCAGAGCTGTTGTGAGCAGTTTGAGGAGTCCAGGATACCTCACCCTACAGGGCTGAACTGTCCCCTTGCAATTCCAGCCAACAGAGCTGTGCTAAACAGCTCCAGGTGTCCAGGACACCTTCAGGGCAGAGCTGCTCTTCTGAGAAGCTCAAGGTGTGTTGGATACCTTGTGCTCCAGGGCTAAACAGTATCCTTGCAGTTCCAGCCATCAATGCCATCCTAAGCAGCTCAAGGTGTTGCCTGATGCCCCAGATAATTAGAACACCTTTCCCCAGAGTTGTTGCAACAAATTTACTTACATTGTTTGTGCCAAAACCTGGAACCAAACCCACAGAGTTGCATACAATTTACTTACAGCTATTCTGACCCTAGCCTAGCAGAGGCAGGCTGTTTAGATGATGGGAGGTGGAGGTACATGAGCTCTCTCAGGAGGTTTGCTGAAATAGCTAAGAATTTACTGGGTGTCTACTTCACAGGTGTGTACCCTCCAGAATCTGTGAAGATGTTTCTCCTGTATTCAAAAACAAATTCTCCATAATCGTTCCTGTAACAATGGAGACAAAAATAACATCATGAACAGTTTTGAGAATGGGACTAAACATCATGATAGATTTATAAACTCCCCAAAGGTATATCTATGTGTCATTAAAATAAGTACACTGGCAGAACAATAATGCTCAAAGTGGTGTTCCCAATTTTCAACAAGGTATCACCTGGAAACTGTGAAATAGGGAACTGCTCATGCCCAACCACAGATTCCTGATTGCAGGAACTATTGGAATATACATGCACAAACACATAGAAAAATACACAACATATACACATGGATGTGAGAGACAGAGAGACAGAGAAAGAGATACTTAGAGAGACAGAGAAAGAGAGACTGAGTGAGAGTGGGAGAACTTCATCAATTGGAAGCTGAACAAATGCATGCAGGCATGTCCTCCAGAGAGGATCAAAAGGATCAGGGATCAGTCTCAGTCCCTGTATCCAAACATTTAGAAGTGTGACCAGGCCTCTCCAACTGCTGCTTGGAGAATCAAACACACAAGGCCTTTCCAAGCAAGGAACAAAACATTCAACTCAAACTCCTAGCAACTAACATCTCACATGAGTCAGCACTTGATAGAATCTCTTCAAAAGCATTCTGGGAACTCACTTACTACTACCTCAATGCAAGAGTAGTATGACTCATGCCACAGGCTCTGTTTTTGTTTCTTTTTAGAGAAAGCAGAATAGTCTTTGTCCTCATGTCATTCCTGTCCACATTTGAGGTTCTGCCTTTAGGAGGAGTTCAGAGACATGATTTTGCACAAAGGCATACCCTGAAGATGCAGCCTACCAGAAACACAAACCTTGTATAAAATGAATTAATGATGATCGAGTGGACCTAAGATTGAAACCACAGGGTTTAAAAGAATGAATACCTATTTTTCATGATCTCTTCTGTGATAAAGATCACTGCTAATTTCTTTCAATGGTCATTTGCTGTAGCTGACAGGTCAGTCTCTGGACCTTCTGCTCACCTGCATCTTGGCGAGGAAGGTTTGGTGGGATGGTGGCTCCCTGGTGCTCCTTGTGGGTAGATGAACACAAATTAGTTTGCAGTATGACAAGGCAAAGAGGATGGACAGACCACCCTGAGTCCTAATCAAATGTTTGAGAAAGCTTGTTTACCAATGACTAGTTGACACACACAGTTATTTTGTCCCATGCTTCTGATGCCCCCTATGGGGACACAACTGACTCCTCTATTTGAAGGGAAGTAGTTATCTCACCTATCTGGTTTTCTCTGCCCTCATAGCACATGCTCCAAGTAACCAAGGAGATAGCCTCTTCAGGGTTATTCACAGCTGCAGACTCAGAATTCAACTTGGCTGCAGAGTCCACAAGCCTGTGGGTTTACAAGTCAGGAGTAAATTGCCATAGTTCACATTCACCCCAGTCATTTAGACATTCCCCAAATATCTTGACAGGTCACTAACCATATAACTATTGATGGAGAAGACATATAAGGGCAGAACATGGTCACCAGACTCAAAAAGTCACCTCACTGACAACTCAGGAACAAAGAGCAGCTGGGAAGTACCTAAAGTTAGCCAGGGTGGTTGAAGTACAGTGATGTCCTGCCTTGAAATGGGCACACTTCATTAATCCCTCCCTCCTTGATGTTGGTCTCATGTTCATTCATGAATGCCTATCCTCCAAAAAGGATGAAATCCAAGAGTTCCCAGCATGAAGGATCTTACAGTTCCTGACTTCTGAGTCAGAACAATTAATATCCTGGAATCCTTGACTTTCAATAGCCATGACAAGCAGGCTAATTTCTGTTGGCTCCCAGAGACTCCAACTTTCTATGATCCATTACAGGAAGATTCAGATCAAGCCCAGTTCCTTCAGGAAGCTTCCCTTTTCCTGCACAGAACTCATTACACCATTCTCTTGACCATTTCTTTCTTGACGTTTTACACTGAGGCTGAAGGTCAGCTTTCTTCTGTCACTCTCTGGTCTCTCTACCTTCTCCATTTTTTTTCTGAATTAGACTCTTCAGTGTGCCATCATGTTCATCAGTAAATGGTGAAGACCTTGAATAAATTTCCCAAAAGCTGTTGGTGTTGCCACAACATAGGTGACATCACAGAGGATGCCAGGGCTCTCCAGGATACAATAGAATGTCCAGGGAAGAGCTGCAGATGTCATGGGAACTGGCATTGCTTCCTTGCTAATGAGCTTTCCTCATAATACACTAGAATTCAAGCTGACCTTTGCAGGAGCCCCTGCTGAGATACAAGGGAAACCCTGCAGCAGCCCCTTCATCCAAAGCCAGAGATTACTCCCCGATTGATTGGACATCCTTTAGCTCTTTCCATGTGTGGAACAGATGTTTATCTCCTACTCAAATTTTATGTACACAAGGTAATAATATCATAGAAATTTATATATGCTATAGTTCATAATAAGTACCTGCATCTCCTTATCTCCTTAGCGATAAGGCATTACAGACTTTATGCTGACTGAGAAGGACACTTGTTAAACAATTTCCTGGTAAAGAGTCTACAGGAAACTTCTGGGCAGATTTATGCTAGACAAAGAGGCTGACACAGCCTAGCAACAAGTACCCTTAGGAGTGTGATATGGTCATGGAGCTCAGTGTGACTAAAATGTATGTCATAAGCATGTATGTAGTGGGTGTTGTACTCTCTGTTGAGTAGCTCAAAGTGGTCTGCTGTTACTGGGTAGTAAAGGTGTCCAGATAGCTGGAGTCTCCCACACAGAACATGGTTTCCTATAGAGCAAAGGATATTCAGGAAAATCCTTTGCGAGCCCCTTCATATTTAGGGACATAGACACTAGGGTTCCACTGAACAATCTAGATCAATGGTTCTTAATTTTTCCAATCCTCTGACTCTTTAAATAGCTCTAACAGCAGTTTTTCATGTCGTGGTGAACCCAAAACATGTTTCGTTGTTTCTTAACCTAACTTTGCTACTGTTTGAATCATAATTCAAATATTTGATGTCCAGGATATCTGATATGCAATCCCCAATGGGGTGGTGACTCACAAGTTGAGGACCACAGCTCTGAATGCAGGCAGAAATCTCCTCAAATCCTGGCAGTGATGCTGGGGTGGTGTGATTCTTAGTTTTTATTATCAGACTGAATCAAACTAGTCACCTGGGAAGAGGGACCCTCAATGAGGAATTATATAAATCAGATTTACTTTGAACATGTCTCTGTGGGATTTTATTAATTGTTAATTGATATGAGTCCCTAAAATGTGCAGAATCATTTCATTGTCTGCAACCTGTACTGTATACTCATGAAGAAGGTAGAGCATAAGGATAAGCAAACAGGCAGCATGGGTACATTTTTTTTTATCTCTGCTCTTGGCTGTGGATGTGATATGATTAGCTGAGTTCCTACCTTGATTTCTCAAAAATGGAACTATTACCTGGAACCAATTTTTCCCATTCTAAGTTGCTGTGCCTGATAACTCAATGTAATAAAGATGTTAAGAATGGAAACACATGAACTATGAACCAATGGCTGAGGGGTCACCAACTGGATCAGGCCCTCTGAATGGGTGAGACAGTTGATTGGCTTGTTCTGTTTGGGAGGCATCCAGGCAGTGGGACCAGGTCCTGTGCTCATTACATGAGTTGGCTGTTTGAAACCTGGGGCCTATGCAGGATCACTTGGCTCGGACTGGGAGGAGGGGACTGGACCTACCTGGACTGAGTCTACCAGGTTGATCTCAGTCCACAGGGAAGGCTTTGCCCTGGAGGAGGTGGGAATGGGGGGTGGGCTGGGGGGAAAGTGAGGGGGGGGTGGGAGGGGGGAGAACAAGGGAATCCGTGGCTGATATGCAGAACTGAATTGTATTGAAAATAAAAATTAAAAAAATTAAATAAAAAAATAAAGATGTTAAGAAAGTACTCTATGACACAGGGGTTTTCACAAGTCAGTTAGATGTGTATTTCATGAAATGCTCAACAGCACCATATCTGTCCCATAAGAAGAAATCCTACTTCCTCCTGAACCCAACCTGTGTTTCCCTGTCACAGTTTTACAAAGACACAGAGACACCCATAGACTCACAAACCACTTTGCCGTGTCAACAAATGTCTTGATATTGCCTTGCCATATCAAGTACCATGCTAAATTCTTCTAATGTGTCATATACAACAAGCTGCACTATAAAGAATGCATTTTTCTTTGAATTTTCTTACTAGTAAACTTTTCAGATATGGGGAATTGGGTCTGAATTCACTGCCTTGATTATGAATTTCAATCTTATGCTATGTCCTTCCTTGAAGATTAGAAGAACCTCCTTAAACCTGAAAGCAAAGAAACACCTTAAATTCCAGGTATGCGGGGGTATAAGTAATAACTGGCAATGTGTCCACTAGTTACCTTAGGTTGGAGATTAACTCCAGGGCTGATGTACACACATTCCTGTGAAGACTTCTCGATATGCCTCTAACTTCTGTGCTTCTTCATTAAGGTTTCTGTAAACAGATTTTTGACAAATGTCCTCCTTCAAAGGTAAATAGACCTTATCAGATATGAAAAGTCACTTTGATTTTTTTCCTTCTCCACCTAGGGCCTGCAACAGGCCCTTTTGAGCTACATCAAAGGTTATCCAAGGAGAATAAGGTCTTGCTTTGGAACTGAAATAACCACAGGTACAGGTTTAGAATGCAGATCTGAGGAACAGAGTGCAAAACAAGGGCTGGACAGCAGGCACACCCAGGAAATTCTTGGTTATGTCTTTGCAGTTGAGCCTCTCTGCATGTCAGTTTTTTCTACCTAGAGAAAGATGGGTTGGGATGCACCATGGAGATGGGTGTTGTTACAAGGCATGACTTATAAAAATCACTTCCTTCATAAGTGGGATTTCATTTTGTTTGTTTGTTTGTTTGTTTGCATGCATTGTCGGGTGGGGGTGATGAGCTAGCTTTTGTATGAGCTAAGCTGCACATCTCTTTCTCATGAACATCTCTTTCTGGGAACAGAGGAATCAGATCCTGAACTTACAAAAAATGCTGAACATGATGCTTTAGAGCAGAGAATCACTTCACTTGGTTAAAAAAAATTAACACTTCTCTTCATGACTGTTACCAAATATTGTGCATGGCTCCTGTCCTTTGCCATTTGGAAAGACTCACCAGACAGATATTCTTTATTGATTAAGCACTTTCAGATGCTAAAAGCAAAGAAGATGGAGAGAGAATGTAGAAATCAAAATCTTTGATCCTAAATATAGAGTTGTGTTTGCCTATTTCAATCTCAGAATTCTAATCCTTATTGGACTAATCTAACAACAAATAAAAGCCACCTGTGCCCACTGGTGTATTTTAATAGAAGCACATAAATGATTTTGGTGACTTACTAGAACTCATGTATTGTATATTGAGTCCAGCTATTAATATTTTCTTCTGTGTCTTGCTATTCTTATTTGGAAGGTTTGCTTGGTTGAGTGGAAGTGAACCACCATAATTAAAATGGGGGGAAATTTTATTTTAAATAAACTACTCTAACAGAATACATTTGGGAGTTGTAAAAGTTTTTCCATTGAAAAAATCAGAATTTAAGAGGATCCTGTTATATGCTGGGTGCAGAAATCAGAGTCAGCAAAGCTTTCAAAAACAGATTTTTTTAGCACTTTAATGTGAGAAGCACTTTATTTCTTTTGTTTGTTATTATCTTTTATAATTAATTTAATTTTACATATCAGCCATGTATTCTTCTGTGCTCCCTCCTCCCTCCCCTCCTGGCCTCCCCCCATTCCACCCCCATTCCCATGTCCTCCAGGGCAAGGACTCACCTGGGGATTCAGCTCAGCTCTTTAGATTCAGTTGAGGCAGGTACAATCCCCTCCTCTCTTCACCTAGGCTGAGCAAAGTGTCCCAGCATAGGCCCTAGATTGCAAAAAGCCAGCTCATGCTCCAAGGACAGTTCCTGGTCCTACTGCACGGGGGCCTCTTAAATAGTTCAAGCTAATCAACTGTCTCACTTATCCAGATGTCTTGATCCAGTTCTTTGGGGTCTCCTCAGCTATTGGTTCATAGTTCATGCATTTCTGTTAGTTTGACTATTCATCCATGTGCTTTAGCCAATCATGGTCTCAATATCTCTTACTCATACAATCCCTCCTCTATCTTGTTGATTGGACTCCTGGAGCTCCAGCTGGGGCCTGGCCATGGATCTCTGCATCTGCTTCCATCACATGGATTAGGATTCTATCATGACAGTTAGGGTGTTTGGCCATCCAATCACCAGAGCAGGTCATCTCAGGCACTCTCAACACCATTGCCAGTAGTGTATAGTTGAGGAATCTTTGTGGATTTCTGGGGACCTCTCTAGTACTCTTCTTCTTCCTATTCCCATGGGGTCTTCATTTACCATGGTGTCTCTTTCCTTGTTCTCCCACTCTGTTCCTTATCCAGCTGGGATCTCCTGCTCCTCTAAGCTCTTTCCCCTCACACTTGCTCTCCATTATGCTCCCCCCTAACCCCCAAGTTGCTCATGTAGATCTCATCCATTTCTCTGTCATTGGGTGATCCCTATGTCTTTCTTAGGGTCCTCTTTACTACATAGCCTCCCTGGATTGTGAGTTGAAGTCTGGTTATTCTTTGCTTTATGTCTAGTATCCACTTATAAGTGGGTACACACCCTGTTTCTCTTTCTGAGTCTGGGTTACCTCACTCAGAATGATTTTTTCTAGTTCTATCCATTTGCCTGCAAACCTCATGATGTCATTGTTTTCTTTGCTGGGTAGTACTCCATTGTGTATATGTACCACATTTTATTTATCCATTCTTCAGTTGAAGGGCAACTAGGTTTTTTCCAGGTTCTGTCTATCACAAATAATGCTGTTATGAACATAGTTGTGCATGTGCCCTTGTGGTATTATTGAGCATTCCTTGGGTATATGCCCAAGAGGTGTATAGCTGGATCTTGAGGAGGATCAATTACCAATTTTCTGAGAAACCACCATACTGATTTCCAGAGTGGCTGTACAAGTTTTCATTCCTACCAACAGTGGAGGAGTTTTCCCCTTGCTCCACATCCTCTGCAACATAAGCTATCCTCAGTGTTTTTGATATTAGCCATTCTGACAGGTATAAGGTGGTATCTCAGAGTCATTTTGATTTGCATTTCCCTGATGACTAAGGATGTTGAGCAGTTCCTTAAATGTCTTTCAACAATTTGAGAATCTTCTGTTGAGAATTCTCTATTTAGCTCTATAGCCCATTTTTTAATTGGACTGTTGGGTATTTTGATATCTAATTTCTTGAGTTCTTTATATATTCTGGATATCAGCCCTCTGTCTGATATGGGGTTGGTGAAGACGTTTTCCCATTCTGTAGGTTGTTGCTTTGTCTTATTGACTGTGCTTTTTGCCTTTCAGAAGTTTCTGAGTTTCAGGAGGTCCCATTTATTAATTGTTGCTCTCTGTGTCTGTTCTACTGGTGTTATATTTAGGAAGTGGTCTCCTGTGCCAATGACTTCAAGACTATTTTCTACTTTCTCTTCTATCAGGTTCAGTGTAACTGGATTTGTGTTGAGGTCTTTGAGCCACTTGGATTTGAGTTTTGTGCATGGCAACAGATACAGATTTATTTACAGTCTTCAACATGTTGACATCCAGTTATGACAGCACCATTTGTTGAAGAGGACTTCTCTTTTCCATTGTACACTTTTGGTCAAAAACTGTGCAACACTTCATATCTAAGGATAGTGCACTATCCACAATGGATAAAACACTTTAAAGCACCTTGGGCTGCCAAGATATTCTCATCTGATAAAGGTCATTATGAAAATATACATAACGAATTCATGAAATAAGAAAAAACAAAATTCTCACCAGTATGTCCAATATCCAAAGTATGCATATTGAACACAATAAATTAAAAAAACAAACAAAAATTCTCATCTACTAAAGTCTAATATCCAAAACATACACACTAAATAGAATATATCAGACAAATAAAACAAAATTCTCATCAGAAAATGGTCCAATGTCAAAAATATACGTATTGAACACAAATTATATAAAATTTCACACCATTAAATTTCTAATATTGAAAATATACATATTGAATACAAGAAATCAGATATATAAAACAAAAATTCTCAACTGATAAAGGTCTAATATTCAACATATTTTTATTGAAGCCAATAAATTAGAATAAACAAAAATTTCACATGTGAAGTTCTCATATACAAAATACATCTATTAAACAGTAGAAATCAGATAAATAAAACAAAAATTCTCACATGATAAAAGTCTAATAAACAAAATATACATATTGAACACAAGAAAACAGAAAAAGAAAACAAAAATTCTCATCTGATAAAGCTAAATATCAAAAATATACATATTAACACAAGAAATAGGATAAAAAAAACAAAAATTCTCATCTGATAAAGGTCTGATATACAAACATACGTAGATCCCAAGAAATCAGATAAATAAAACAAAATTTCCCATTCTATAGGCTGTCGCTTTGCCTTGTTGACTGTATCCCTTGCTCTGCAAAAGCTTCTCAGTTTCAAGAGGTCCCATTGATTGATTGTTTCTCTAAGTGTCTGTGCTACTGGTGTTCTATTTAGGAAGTGGTCTCCTATGCCAATGCGTTCAAGACTACTTCCTACTTTCTCTTCTAGCAGGTTCAGAGTAGCTGGATTTATGTTGAGGTCCTTGATCCACTTGGACTTAAGTGTTGTGCACGATGATAGATAAGGATCTATTTGCAACCTTCTACATGTTGATATCCAGTTTTGCCAGCACCATTTGTTGAAGATGCTTTCTTTTTTCCATTGTGCACTTTTGGCTTCTTTGTCAAAAATTATATGTTCATAGGTGTGCGGATTCATGTCAGGGTCTTCAATTCAATTCCATTGGTCCACATGTCAGTTTTTATGCCAGTACCAAGCTGTTTTTATTACTGTAGCTCTATAGTAGAGCTTGAAGTCAGGGATCGTGATGCCTCCAGAGGTTGTGTTATTGTACAGGATTCCTTTGGCTATCCTGGGTTTTTTGTTTTTCCAGATAAAGTTGAGTATTATTCTTTCCAGGTCTGTGAAAAATTGTGTTGGTATTTTAATGGGGATTGCATTGAATCTGTAGATTGCTTTTGATAAGATTGCCATTTTTACTATGTTAGTCCTGCCTATCCATGAGCATGGGAGATGTTTCCATTTTCTGAGATCTTCTTCAATTTCTTTTTTCAGGGACTTTAAGTTCTTGTCATATAGGTCCTTCACTTGCTTGTTTAGAGTTACCCCAAGGTATTTTTGTCGTTTGTGGCTATAGTAATGGGTGATGTATCTCTGATTTCCTCCTCCGCTTCTTTGTCCATTGTATATAGGAGGGCTACTGATTTTTTTGAGTTGATCTTGTATCCTGCTATGTTGCTGAAGGTGTTTATAAGCTGTATCAGTTCCTTGGTGGAATCTTTGGGGTCGCTCAAGTATACTATCATGTCATCTGCAAATAGGGAAAGCTTGACTTCTTCCTTTCCAATTTGTATCCCCTTAATCTCCTTATGTTGTCTTATTGCTCTGGCTAGAACTTCAAGTACTATATTGAATAAGTATGGGGAGAGCGGACAGCCTTGCCTCATTCCTGATTTTAGTGGAATTGCTTTGAGTTTCTCTCCATTTAATTTGATGTTGGCTGTTGGCTTGCTGTAAATTGCCTTTATTATGTTTAGGTATGTTCCCTGTATTCCTGATCGCTCCAAGACCTTTATCATAAAGGGTTGTTGGATTTTGTCAAATGCCTTTTCTGTGTCTAGTGAGATGATCATGGGGTTTTATCTTTGAGTTTGTTTATATGGTGTATTACATTGACAGACTTTCGTATGTTGAACCACCCTTGCATCCCTGGAATGAAGCCTACTTGATCATAGTGGATAATTATTTTGATGTGTTCTTGGGGTCTGTTTGCCAGTACTTTATTGAGTATTTTTGCATCAATATTCATGAGGGAGAACAGTGTGTAGTTCTCTTTCTTTGTTGTATCCTTGTTTGGTTTAGAAATCAGGGTAATTGTAGCCTCATAGAAGGAGTTTGGTAATGATCCTTCTGTTTCTATTGTGTGGAACAATTTAAAGAGTATTGGTATTAACTCTTCTTTGAAGATCTGGTAGAATTCTGCGCTGAAACCATCTGGTCCTGGGCTTTTTTTGGTTGGGAGACTTTTAATGACTGTTTGTATTTGCTTAGGGGTTATTGGACTATTTAAATAGTTTATCTGGTCTTGATTTAACTTAGGTATGTGGTACCTATCCAGAAAATTATCCATTTCTTTTAGATTTTCCAATTTTGTGGAATAGAGGTTTTTGAAGTATGACCTGATGATTCTCTGGATTTCCTCAATGTCTGTGGTTATGTCTCCTTTTTTAATTTCTGATTTTGTTAATTTGGATTCTCTCTCTCTTTCTTTTGGTTAGTTTCAATAAGGGCTTGTCTATCTTGTTGATTTTCTCAAAGAACCAACTCTTTGTTTCATTAATTTTTTGTATTGTTCTCTTTGTTTCAATTTTATTGATTTCAGATCTCAATTTGATAATTTCCTGGCATCTATTCTTCCTGGGAGACTTTGCTTCTTCCTGTTCTAGAGCTTTCAGGTGTGCTGTTAAGTCACTAGTGTGTGATTTCTCCAACTTCTTTATGTGGGCATTTAGTGCTATGAATTTCCCTCTTAGCACTGCTTTCATAGTGTTCCATAAGTTTGGGTATGTGGTGTCTTCATTTTCATTGATCTCTAGGAAGTCTTTAATTTCTTTCTTTATTTCTTTCTTAATCCATTGATGATTCATTTGGGCATTATTCAGTTTCCATGAGATTGTAGGTTTTCTGTAGTTTTTGCTGTTGTTGAAATCTAACTTTAAACTATGGTGGTCTGATAGAACACAGGATGTGATTCAAATTGTTTTGTATCTGTTGAGATTTGTTTTGTGGTCAAGTATGTGGTTGATTTTAGAGAAGGTTCCATGGGTGCTGAGAAGAAGGTATATTTTTTTTGTTAGGATGGAATGTTCTGTAGCTATCGATTAAGTCAATTTGAGATCCAAGGCCAGAACCCAGGTGGAGCTCCAGGAGTACAATTGGCGAGAAAGAGGCAGGTTTGCATGAGTGAGAATTGTTGAGACCAATGTTAGAAAAAGCACAGGGACAAATAGCCAAATGAATGGAAACACATGAACTATAAACCAATAGCTGAGGAGCCCCTAACTGGATCAGGCCCTCTGGGTGAGTGAGACAGTTGATTAGCTTGATCTGTTTGGGAGGCATCCAGGCAGTGGGACTGGAACCTGTTCTCAGTGTATGAGCAGGCTGTTTGAAACCTGGGTCTTATACAGGGACACTTAGCTCAGCCTGGGAGGAGGGGACTGGACCTTCCTGGACTGAATCTACCAAGTTGAACTCAATCCTCAGTTGAGTCTTTGCCCTGGAGGAGATGGGAATGGGTGTTGTCCTGGGTGGAGGAGGGGGCATGAAGGGGAAAAACAAGGGAATTATTGGCCGATATGTAAAATTAAGCTAAATTATAAAGTAAAATTTTAAAAAATTCTCATTTCATAAAGGTCAAATATCAAAAATATACTTATTGAACACCAGAAATTAAATAAAACAAAAAATATCACTGGTATAGGTCTAATATCCAAAATATATATATTGAACACAAGAAATTGAATAAATCAAAAACTCTGACCTGATAAATTTCTGTATCCAAAATAAATATTGAACCAAAGAATCTAGATAAATAAAACAAAAATTATCATTTGATAAAGGTCTATTACCCATAATATGCAGAGTAAAGACAAGAAATCAGTTAAATAAAACAAAACTTTCTCATCTGATAACGGACCAATATAAAAAATATACTTATTGAACACAAAAAATTAAAAAACAAATTTTTTTGACAAAGGTCTAGTACCAAAGTTACATATGAACACAAGAAATCGGATAAATAGAACAAAAATCATCATCATGTAAATGTCTAATATTCAAAATATACATATAGAACTTAAGAAATTAAATAAAACAAAAATACTCATCTGAAAATGCTCTAATATCGAAAATATACATATTGAACACAAGAAATCAGAAAAATAAAACAAAAATTCTCATCTGATTAAGATCTAACCAATATCAACAGTATACATATTGAACTTAAGAAACCAGATAAATAAACAAAAATTCTCACCTTAAAAAGTTCTAATATCAAGCCGGGCAGTGGTGGCGCACGCCTTTAATCCCAGCACTCGGGAGACAGAGGCAGGTGGATCTCTGTGAGTTCGAGGCCAGCCTGGTCTCCAAAGCGAGTTCCAGGAAAGACACAAAGCTACACAGAGAAACCTTGTCTTGAAAAACCAAAAAAAAAAAGTTCTAATATCAAAAATACACATATTGAACATAATTACTAAGTAAAACAAAAATTCTCCTGGTATAGGTCTAATATCAACAATATATTTATTAAACACATGAAATTAAAAAAAACAAAAATTCTCATTTAATAAAAGTTTAATATCAAAAATACTCATATTGAACATAATTAAGTAAATAAAACAAAAATTCTCATCCGATAAAGGTCAAATATCAACAATATATATATTTAACATAAGAAATCCTAAAAAACCAAAAATCTCATGTGATAAAAGTTAAATATCAAAAATATTCTTGTTGAACACAAGAAACTAAATAAAACAAAAATTCTCTCCTGATAAGGGTCTAATAACCAAAATAGATATTAAACCCAAGGAAACAGATAAAAAAAACAAAAATTCTATTTGATAAAGGTGTAATATCCAAAATATACCTATTGAACTCCAGAAATTAAATAAATAAAACAAAAATTCTCATCAGATAAGGGTCTATTATCAATAATATACAGAGTGAAGACACGATATCAGATAAATGAAACAAAAATTCCTCTGTGATAAAGGTCTTATTCCAAAACATACATGTTGAACACAAGAATTCAGATGAATAAAACAAAAATTCTCATCTGATAATGGTCTAATATCCAAAATATATATATATTGAACACAATTAGATAAATGAAAAAAATTCTCATCTGACAAATGTCTATTATCCATAAAATATACATATAGAACTTAATTAGGCTAATAAAACAAAAGTTCTCTTCTTATAAATGTTTAATATCAAAAATATACATTTTGAACATAATTAAATAAATAAAACAAAAATTCTCCTTTAATAAAGGTCTAATATTCAGAATTCCATATTGAACCAAAGAAATCAGATAAATAAAACAAAAATTCTCATCTCATAAAGATCTAATATCAGAAATATATTTATTGAACCCAAGAAATTAAATAAAACAAAAATTCTCCTCTGATAAAAGTCTAATATCCAAAATGACATATTGAATACAAGAAATGATATAAATAAAACAAAAATTTTCATCAGATCAATATCTAATATCCAAAATATACATATTGGACCCAAGAAATCAGATAAATAAAACAAAAATTCTTATCTAATAAAAGTTTAATATCAAAAATATATATATTGAACATAATTAGGTAAGTAAAACAAATATTCTCACCTGATAAAAATCTAGTATACAAAACACGTATTGAACCCAAGAAACTAGATAACCAAAACAAAAATTATCAACTGATAAAGGTCTAATATCCAAAATACATATTGAACTCCAAAAACCAGATAAAAAACAAAATTCTTATCTGACAAAGGTCTAATATCTGAAACACACATATTGAACTCAAGAAAAAAAAAATAAAAATGCTCATAAGACAAAGTCTAATATCAAAAATATACATATAGAACATAATTAGGTAAATGAAACATAAATTCTTTTCTGATAAAAGTCTTATATCCATAACATACATATTGAATATTAGAAATTAAATAAAATAGAAATTTTTATCTGATAAAAGTCTAATATTCAAAATATACGTATTGAACACAAGAATTCAAATAAAAAATTCTCATCTGATAAAAGTCTAATTATAAAAATATACTTATTGAACAAAATCAATTAAATAAATTAAAAATTCTCATTTAATAAAAATCTAATATCCAAAATATACACATTGATCACAAGAAAACAGATAAATAAAACAAAAATTATCATCTGATTAAAGTCTAATATCCAAAATATACATATTGAACACAAGAAATTATATAAAACAAAAATTCTCACCTGATAAAAGTCTAATAACCAAAAAAACCACATTGAACACCAGAAATCAGATGCATAAAATAAAAATTCTCATCTGATAAAGGTGAAATATCAAAAATGTATTTATTGGACACAAGAAATTAAATAAAACAAAAATTTTTCTCTGCGAAAATTCTAATAGCCAAAATAGACATATTTAACATGAGAAGTTCAATAAAACAAAAATTCTCATCTTATAAAGGCCTAATATTGGGGGCTGGAGAGATGGTTCAGTGGTTAAGGGCACTGTCTGCTCTTCCAAAGATCCTGAGTTCAATTCCCAGCAGTCACATGGTGGCTCACAGCCATCTGTAATGAGATCTGGCACCCTCTTCTGGCCAGCAGGCATATATGCAGACAGAACATTATATAATAAATAAATAAATAAATAAAATAAAGGCCTAATATCAAAAATATACATATTAAACACAAAAATTGGATAAATAAAACAAAAACTCAAATGTTATAAAGGTCTATTATCGAAATATACATATTGAACACAAAAAATCAGTTAAATAAAACAAAAATTCTTATCTGAATAAGGTCTAATATCAACAGCATGATTATTGGACTGAAGACATCAGATAAATTAAACCAAAAATACTCATCTGAAAAAGGTCTAATATCAAATAAATATTGAACATAATTAGGTAAATAAAACAAAAATTCTCACCTGATAAAGGTCTATCTAATTTCAAAACTATACATACTGAACACAAGAAATTAATTAAAACAAAAATTATCATCTCATGAAAGTCTAATATCCAAAATATACATACTAAACACAAGAAATCAGATAAATAAAACAAAAATTCTCATCTGCTAAAGGTCTAATATCCAAAATATACATATTGAACTGAAGAAACCAGATAAATTGAACAAAAACTCTCATTAGATAAAGGTCTAGTATCCAAAATATATATATTGAACACCAGAAATCAGATAAATAAAACAAAAATTCTCACCTGATAAAGGTCTAATATTAAAAATATACATACTGAACACAAGAAATTAAACAATTGAAAAATTCTAATCTGATAAAGGTCTAATATCAAAAATATGCATATGGAACATAATTAGATAAATAAAACAAAAATTCTCATCTGATAAACAACTAGTATCCAAACTGTGGAAGTCAAATATATAAAACAAAATTTCTCATCTGATGAAAGTCTAATATCCAAAATGTACATACTAAACACAAGAAATTAAAAAAAATTCTCACTTGATGAAAACCCTAATATCTAAAATATATATATTGAACACAAGAAATAAAATATATGAATCAAAATTTCTCATCTGATTAAGATCTAATATCCAAAATATACATACTGAGCACAAGAATTTAAATAAAACAAAAATTCTCACCTGATAAAAGTATAATATCAAAACTACACATATTGAATACAAGACATCAGACAAACAAAACTAAATTTTTCATATGAATAAGATGAAATATAAAAACTGTACATAATGAAAACAAGAAATCAGATAAATACAACAGAAATTCTGATCTGATAAAGGTCTAACATTCAAAATATAAATATAGAACACAAGAAATTTGAAAAACAAAACAAAATTCTCATGTGATAAATGACTAATATGAAAAATATACTTATTGAGCACAAAAAATTAAAATAAAAATTATGATCTGATAAACTTCTATTATATAAAATGTATACCTATTGAACACAAGAAATCAGATAAATAAAACAAAAATTCTCATTTCTTAAAGGTCTAAATCAAAAGTATACATATTGAACACAAGAAACCAGAAAAATAAATAAAAAATTCTCACCTGATAAAGGTTTAATATCCAAAATATTCATACCGAAATCAAGAAATTAAATTGAAGAAAAATTTGCATCTGATAAAGGTCTAATATCAAAAATATGCATATGAAACATAATTAGAAAAATAAAACAAAAATTCTCAACTGATAAAATTCTAATACCCAAAATATACATTTTGAACATAAGAAATCAGTTAAATAAAAGGAAAATTCTCACCTGAAAAGGGTATAATATCAAAATATACAGGCTGAACACAAGAAATTAAATAAAAGAAAAATTCTCACCTGATAAACATCTAATATCCAAATTATGGAAATCAAATATATAAAACAAAATTTCTCATCTGATGAAAGTCTAATATCCAAAATATACTTATTGAACATAATTAGACAAATAAAACAAAAACTCTCTTCTGACAAATATCTAATATCCTTAATATACATACAGAACACAAGAAATTAAATAAAACAAAAATTCTCACCTGATAAAGAATTAATATAAAAAATATGCATACTGAACACAAGAAATCAAATATATAGAACAAAAATTCTAATCTGATAATGGTCTAATTTCCAAAATATACATATTGAACACAAGAATTCACAAAAATAAAGCAAAAGTTATTATCACCTGACAAAGAATTAATATCCAAATATACATATTGAAAACAAGAAATCAGAAAAACAAAACAAAATTCTCAAGAGATAAAGGTGTAATATGAAAAATATAAATATTGAACACAAGAAATTCAAAAAACAAAAATTATGATCAGATAAAGGTCTCATATAAAAAAATACATATTGAACACAAGAAATTAGATAAATAAAACAAAAGTCTCATCTGTTAAATGTCTAATATCCAAAATCACATACAGAACACAAAAAATAAGACAAATCAAACATAAATCTCATCTGATAAAAGTATAACATGAAAAATATGCATATTGAACACAAGAAATCAGATAAATAAAACAAAAATTATCATCAAATAAATGTCTAATATCCAAAAAATGTATATATATATATATATATATAAGCACAGGAAACCAGATAAATTAAACAAAAAATTTCATCTGATAAATGTCTAATATCAAAAATAAACATATTGAACACAAGAAATTAAATAAAACAAAAATTCTCACCTGATAATTAATATCCCAAATATACACATTGAAAACATGAAATCAGAAAAACAAAACAAAATTCTCATGTGATAAAGGTCTATCAAAATACACATATTGACCACAAGAAATCAGATCAATAAAACAAAAATTCTCAACTGATAAAAATCTAATATCCAAAATATTCATACTGAACACAAGAAATTAAAAAAGAAAAATTCATATCTGATAAAGGTCTGATATCAATAATATGCAATTGGAACATAACTAGATATACAAAACATAAATTCCCTTCTGATAAAAGTCTAATAAACAAAATATATATATATTGAACACAAGAAATTAGATAAATAAGGAAAATTCTCATCTGATAAAGGTCTATTGTCCAAAATATACATACTGAGCACAAGAAATTAAATAAAACAAAAATTCTCACCTTATGAAGGTCTAATATTCAAAATATGCGTACAGAACACAAGAAATCAGAAAAACAAAACAAAATTTTCATGTGATAATGGTCTATTATGAAAAATATACTTATCAAACACAAGAAATTAATAAAACAAAAGTTCTGATCTGCTAAGGGTCTAATACAAAAAACACACATATTGAACATAAGAAATCAGATAAATAAAACAAAAATTTCATCTGTTAAATGTCTAATATCTAAAATATACTTATTGAACAAAAAAAAAAAGACAAATCAAACATAAATTCTGGGGGCTGGAGAGATGGCTCAGCGGTTAAGAACACTGACTGTTCTTCCAGAGGTCCTGAGTTCAATTCCCAGCAACCACATGGTGGCTCACAACCATCTGTAATGAGATCTGGCACCCTCTTCTGGCCTGCAGGTATCCATGCAGACAGAATACTGTATACATAATAAGTAAAATAAATCTTTAAAAAAAAAAAAAACATAAATTCTGATCTGATATCAAAAATATGCATATTGAACAAAATAAACAAATAAATTAAACAAAAATACTCAACTGATAAAGGTGTAACATCAAAAATATGCATATTGAACAGCAGAAATCAGATAAATAAAAGGAAAATTCTCATCAGATAAAGGTCTAATATCCAAAATACACATATTGAACACAAGAAATCAGATAAATAAAATGAATATTCTTTTTTTTGGGGGGGGTGGCTTCAAGACAGGGCTTTTCTGTGTAGCTTTGCACCTTTCCTGACACTCACTTGGTAGTCCAGGCTGGCCTCGAACTCACAGAGATCCGCCTGGTTCTGCCTCCCGAGTGCTGGGATAAAAGGTGTGTGCCAACACCCCCTGGCTAAATAGCTAATTACTCATTAACTCTTCTTTTTTTTTCTATTTTTTTTCAGAGCTAAGGACCAAACCTTAGCAAGCACTCTACGACTGAGCTAAATCCCCGACCCCTGAAAATTCTTATCTGATAAAGGTCTAATATGAAAAATATACATACTGAACACAAGTAATTAAATAAATTAAAATTTCTCACCTTATGGTGATATTTTATTTTGTACTAAAATGTTATTTGTATGTTAATAAATAAAGTTGCCCCGGGGGTCAGAGCTATTAGCAAGCCAAAGGAAAGCTGGGTGGTGGTGACTTATGCTTGTAATCCCAGCACTTGGTAGGCAGAGCTAGGTAAGTCTCTGTGTGTTCAGGGATACAGCCAGCATTGGAGACACACGCCTTTAATCTCAATACCAACCATACAAGACCTGGAGGTCTGTACAGACAGGCAGTGATGAGGCGGTCATGAGGTTGGGTTTACAACCAATAAGAAGGCACAACAGAAAGTCTATATAAAGACTTTAACACAGGAAGTAGCTCTCTTTTGGAGAGGTAGGACCACCACAGGAGGAAGGGTAATATTTTAGCTCTTAGCTCTGACCTCTTGGCTTTCTTCTTTGCATTGGTTCTGTGTTTCTTATTTAATAAGATGGTTGGTTACATCTACACCTTATAAAGAGCTAATGTCAAAAACATTCATACTGAACACATGAAATCAAATATTTAAACAAAAATTCTCATCTGATAAAGGTATAATATGCAAAATATACACATTGAACACAAGAAATCATAAAAATAAAACAAAATTTTTTTTCTGAAAAATCTGATAAATAAAGCAAATATTCTCATCTGTTAAAGATCTAATATCCAAAATATACATATTGAACACTGGAAATCAGATAAATAAAATGAAAATTCTCATCTGATAAAGGTCTCATATCAAAAATCTGCATTTTGAACACAAGATACTAGATAAATAAGCAAAAATTCTCACCTGATAAATGTCTAATATAAAAATATACATATTAAACACAAGAAATCAGATAAATAAAAAAAATTCCTATCAGATAAAAGTCTAATATCTAAAATATACATATTGAATACTATTTTTTTGAAATAAGAAAATTTATCAGAGGTAGGCCCCTCAACTGACGAATGGATAAAGAAAATGTGGCACATATATACAATGGTAAATATAATGGTAAATAATATATACCGCAGTAAATAATTTATACAGCAGTAAAAAACAATAATATCATGAAATTTTCAGGCAAATGGATGGAACTAGAAAATATCATCTTGAGTGAAGTAACCCAGACTCAGAAGGACAAACATAGTATGTACTTACTCCTAACTAGATACCAGATGTGAGGGAATGGATGGCCAGACTGCAACACACAACTCCAGAGAGGCTAGCTAACAGAAAAAGACCCTAGGAGGGACACACAGATGATCCTGTGAAGGAGAAGTGGATGAGATCTACATGAGTGGACTGGGTTTGAGGGGGTGGCAGAGGGTGAGGAGTGGGGGATGAGAACATAGGGAAATGGGAGGGTCAAGCTGGAACAGGGACAGAGTGGCAGTGCAAGGAGGAAGATACCATGATAGATGAGAACATCATGGGAATAGGAAAAGGCAGGGTGCTGGGGAGGCTTTCAGGAATCCACAAGGTTGACCTCACCTTGGTCTGCTGGCAGTGGTCCAGAGGGTGCCTGGACCAGTCTATTCTGGTGACCAGTCTAGTGAATAACCTAGCTGTCATCATAGAGCCTTTGTCCAGTGACTGATAGAGGCAGATACACAGATTCACGGCCAGGTACCAGGTTGAGCTCTGGGAATCCAATCGATGAGAGAGAGGAGAGATACTGCAGATGAGGGACATTGAGATCATGATGGGAGATGACCAGCCATGATAGTGGAAGCCCATGAACTGTGGACTGTGTGGAGTGGTGGCTGTGGAGCCCCAATGGGACTGGACTAGGCCCTCTGGATATGGAAGATGGCTGTTTGGCTCAAACTGTTTGGGGAACACCCAGGCAGGGGGATCGGAGTCCATTCCTGCTGCATGGGCAGGGCTTTAGGTATCCGGTGCCTGTAGTGCAGTGCCCTGCACAGCCTTGGTACAGTGGGAAGGGGCTTGGACCTGCCTAGGCTCAGTGTGCGGGGCTCTGCTGACTCCCCATGGGAGACCTTGATTTGAGGGATGTGCTGATATGGAGTGGCTTGGGAGGGAGGTCTGGGAGATGGGAGGAGGGAGGAGATGGGACTGTGGGTGGTATATAGAGTGAGTAGAAAATTATTTAGTAAAGAAAAGAAATATACATATGGAACACAAGAAATTAGATAAAACAAACATTCTCACCGGTAAAGTTCTACTATCAAAAATATACTTATTGAACACAAGAAATCAGAAAAATAAAACAAAATTTCTCATCTGATAATAGTCTAATATTCAAAATATATATTGAACATAATTAGTTAAATAAAACAAAAATTCTCATGTGATAAATGTCTAATACCTAAACTACACATATTGAACACAAGACATCATATATATATATATATATATATATATATATATATATATATATATATATATATATATAAAATTCTCATCTGATATAGGTCTTATATCCAAAATATACATGTTAAACACAAGAAATCAGAAAAATCAAGCAAAACTTCATATCTGATAAAGGTCTAAAATCCTAAATATACACATTGAACCAAAGAAATCAGATAAATAAATGAAAAATTTTCACCTGATTAGGGTCTAATTTCCAAAATATACATACCAAATATAATTAGATAAGTAAAACAAAAATTATCATCTGATAATTGTCTAATATCCAAAATATACATATAAAACAGAAGAAATCAGAAAAAGAAAGCAAAATTTTCACGTGATAAAGCTCAAATATCAAAAATATAATTAAAGAACACAAGAAATAAAATAAAACAAAAATTCTCTTCTGATAAAGGTCTCATATCCAAAATATACATACTGAACACAAGAAACCAGGTAAAGAAAACAAAAACTCTCATCTGAAAAAGTACTAATTTCCAAAATATTCATGATCAAATTCAAGAAACCAAAGAAATAAAACAAAAATTCTCATCTGATGAAGATCTAATATCAAAAATATACATACTCAACACAAGAAAACACATAAAAATACAAAAATTCTCATCTGATAAAGGTCTAAACCCAAAAAATGCAAATTGAACACAGGAAATTAAATAAAACAAAAATTCTCATCTGATAAAGTTCTAATATCCAAAATATATATGTTGAAATCAAGAAATTAGAAACAGCAAATTCTCACCGTTAGGTCTAATATACAAAATATACATATTGAACACAATAAATCAGAAAAATAAAACAAAGTTCAGAAAAATAAAATAAAGTTCTCACCAGATGAAGGTCTAATATCCAAAATAGACTTATTGAAAACAAGAAATTAGATAAAACAAAAATTCTCACCAGTAGAGTTTTAATATCCAAATTATACATATTGAACACAAGAAATTAGATAAATAAAATAAAAATTGTCACCTGATAAAGGTCTAATATACAAAATACACATATTGAAAAAAAATCAGAAAAACAAAGCAATAATTATCATCTGATAAAGGTCGAGTACCCAAAATATACATATTGAACATACTTGGATAAATAAAGCAAAAAATCCTCAATTGATAAAAGTCTAATATCACAAATATACTTATTGAACACAAGAAATTAAATAAAATAAAAATTCTCATCTGATCAAGGTCTAATATCCAAAATTACATATTGAACACAAGAAATCAAATAAATAAAGCAAAAATTGTCATAGGTAAAGGTCTAATATCCAAATTACACATATTGAACACAAGAAGTCAGATAAATAAACAAAAATTCTCATCTGAAAAGGACTAATATCCAAAATATACATGTTGTATCCAAGAAATCAGGTAAATAAAACAAAAATTCTCATCTTATAAAACTTTAATATCCAAAATATACATATTGAACACAAGATATTAAATAAAAGAAAAATTCTCATCTCATAAAGGTCTAATATCCAAAATACATATTGAACACCAGAAATCAGAAAAATAAAACAAAAATTATCATCAGATAAAGGTCTAATACCATAATATTCATAGTGAAAACAAGAAATCAGAGAAATAAATCAAAATTCTCATCTGATAAAGGTTTAATATCTAAAATATTTTCATTTAACACAAGAAATTAAATAAAACAAAAATTCTCATCTTTTAAAGGTCTAATATCAAAAATATACACATTGATCCTAAGAAATCAGATTAATAAAAATTATCATTGGATAATGTTCTAATATCCAAAGTATACACATTGAACATGATAAGATAAATAAAACAAAAAATTCTCATATGATAAATATCTAGTATCCAAAATATACATACAGAACACAAGAAATTAAACAAAACAAAAATTCTCATCTGATAAAGGTCTAATATCAAAAATATACATATTGAACACTGGAAATCAGAAAATAAAACAAAAAATTTCATCTGATTAAGGTCTAATATTAAAAATATACATATTGAACACAAGAGATTAAATTTAAAAAATTGTCATGTCATAAAGGTCTATATCCAAAATATACATATTGAAAACAATAAATAAGATAAATAAAATGAAAATTCTCATCTGATAAAGGTCTACTATCCACAATATACATTTTGAACACAGATATTCAAAATTTTGTTCAGATGAACAAAAATTCTCAACTGATAAAGGTCGAATATCACAAATATCCACATTTATCAAAAGAATCAGAAAAATAAAACAAATATTCTCATCTGATAAATGTGTAATATCCAAAATTACATATTGAACACAAAAAATTAGATAAATAAAGCAAAAATTCTCATTAAATAAGGGTCTAATATCCAAAATATACATATTGAACATAAGAAATCAGATAAATGAAACAAAAATTCTCATATGATAAAGATCTAATATCCCAAATATACACATTGAATATAATTAGATAAATAAAAAATTCTTATCTAATAAAGTTCTAATATCAGAAATATACATATTGTACACAAGATGTGAGATAAATAAAACAAAAATTCACATCTGATAAAGTTCTAATATCCAAAATATACATAATGAGCACAAGAAATCAGATAAATAAAACAAAACTTCCCATCTGATAAAGGACTAATAGATAAAATATAAATACTGAACACTAGAAATCAGATAAATAAAACAGAAATCCTCATCCAAAGTATACATATTGAACATAATTAGATAAATTAAACAAAAATTCTAATCTGATAAACTTCTAATGTTGAAAATTACATATTGAACTCAAAAAATTAAACAAAACAAAAATTTTAATCTAATAAAGACCTAGTATCCAATATATATATATTAAACACAAGAAATCATATACATAACCCAAAAATTCTCATCTGATAAAGGTCTAATATCCAAAATATACATATTGAATGCAAGAAATTAAATAAAACAAAAATTCTCACCTAATAAATGTCTACATGCAAAAATATACATATGGAAAACGAGAAATCAGATTTCAAATCTTGAGCTGTTCCCCTCATTTCTTTAATTTCCTGATGGCTTCCCATTTTTTGTTTGACTTTTTCTCTAATTCTTTAAGGGAATTTTTCATTTCCTCTTTAAAGATCTCTATCATCTTCTTAAGGTCATTTTAAAGGTCGATTTCTTTTGTTTCCTTTGTGTTGGGATGTTCAGGTCTTGCTGATGTAGGTTCTGATGGAGCCATGGTGGGTTTTTTGTTGTTGACTGTAGTTTTGCACTGGCGTCTACCCATCTCTTTTTCCACTTGGTGCAAGCGGTGTCTGTGTCTGAGGGAGGCTCTCTCAGTCGGATCAATACTCTTGGTCTAATGGGCTCTGATAGACTGTTTGTCTCAGGGAGAAGCTTTTAGTCCAATTGGCCCTTGTGGGCTCTGTCTCAGGGAGTAGTTGTAATCTTGGCACACAGGTGGGTTGGGAGGGGTGGGACTTGTGAGTTACAAGGTCTGGTGGGGGATGGTGGTAGTCTGAACTGCCTGCAGTAGGTCTGCCTGCCGACTGGCCCGAAACTGGGACTGCAATGGCTAGTGGTGTAGAGGTGCAGAGTTGTGCCCCTGGACCCAAAGCCTAGGCGCTGGGGTATTCAGGATTGAGAATAAAGACTCACTTCTTAGTCCAATCAGGTCCTGGCCATCTCTGCTTCAGGGAACAATTGCAGTCTTGAAGGATGGGTGGGATTTGGGGGAGGTGGGGCTTGGTTACAGGGTCTCATGGGAGATGGTGATAGTCTGACCTGTCTGAAGGAGGTCTGCTGCCTGACTGAAATGGAGACAATAAAGAAGACACAAACTGAGGAAATGCTGGAAGTGTAAATCTGAATAAATGAACAGGAACTACAGATGCAATCATAACCAACAGAGTGCAAGATATGGAAGAGCGGATCTCTGGTGTTGAAGATACGGTAGAGGAAATAGATTCATCAGTCAAAGAAAACACTAAAGCCAACAAAATCATGACCCAAAATGTCCAAGAAATTTGGGACACCATGAAAAGACCAAACCTAAAAATAATAGGGATAGAAGAACGAAAAGAATACCAACTCAAAGGCACAGAAAATATATTCAACAAAATCATAGAAGAAAACTTTCCCAACCTAAAGAAGGAAATGCATATAAAGATACCTTTTTCAGATGAGAATTCTTCTTTTGTCTGATTTCTTGTGTTCAATAGGTATATATTTTATATTAGACCAGTATCGGATCAGAAGTTTTGTTTTGTTTAATTTCTTGTGTTCGATAAATACATTTTTGATGTTAAACCTTTATCACATGAGAATTTGTTTTGTTTTTCTGATTTCTTGTGTTTTTTGTATATTTTGAATATTAGACCTTTATCAGGTTAGAATTCTTGATTTATTTATCTGATACTATGTGTTCAGTATGCATATTTTGGATATTAGTTCTTTCTCAGGTTAGATTTTTGTTTTATTTAATCTCTTGTATTTAATACATATATTTTGATATTAGACCTTTATCAGATGAGAATTTTTGTTTTATTTATCTGATTTCTTGTGTTCAGTATATATACTTTTCATTAGATCTTGATCAGATGAGAAATTTTGTTTTATTTATCTGGTATCCTGTTTTCAATATCTATGTTTTGGATATTAGACTTTTATCCAATGAGAATTTTTGTTTTCATTTATCTAAATATGTTCAATATGTATATTTTGAATATTAGACCTACCTCTAATAATTGTTTTTTTTCTCATTTGTTTTGTTCAACATGTGTATTTTGGATATTAAAATTTTATCACATGAGAATTTTTTTTTATTTATGTGATTTCCTTTGTTCAAACTGTATATTTGGATATTAGACTTCTATCAAATGAGATTTTTTTTAATATATTTGATTTCTTGTGGTCAGTATGAATATTTTGGTGTTGCTAGAGTTTTCCTGCCTGGCCCACAGTCAGGACGAATCTCTCTCACCTGCCAGTCCCACAGCCACTCAGACCTAACCAAGCAAACACAGAGACTTATATTGCTTACAAACTGTATGGCCATGGCAGGCTTCTTGCTAACTGTTCTTACAGCTTAAATTAATCCATTTGCATTAATCTATACCTTGCCACATGGCTCCTGGCTTACTGGCATCTTCACGTGCTGTTTCTCATCGTGGCGGCTGGCAGTGTCTCTCTGACTCAGCCTTCCACTTCCCAGCTTTATTCTCCTCTTTGTCCCGCCTACTCTTCCTGCCTAGCCAATGGCCAATCAGTATTTTATTTATTGACTAATTAGCAACACATTTGCCATACAGAACATCCCACAGCACTTCCCCCATTTTTTTTTTTGAAAACGGAAGGTTTTAACCTTAACAAAGTAAAATTACATATAATTTGGGAATTTGGGCATAGCTTCTCTTACTACTTCCTGCTGGAGGGGGGCGCTGTATCTTATGGGGATACAAAGAAAATTTTAGGATTATGGAATAGTCCATGAGGGTGTGTTGTCTGAGCCAGTTGCCTTCAAATCGTTCTGGATGTTGGATCATCTGGGCCATGGTGTCATCAGAGACCTTTCAGGGGGTCTTGGCTGGTCAAACCTGATGTATCTTAATCTGGAACAAATCCATAGCCTTTGGCTTTCTGTGGGAACAAAAACAGAGACTCCTTTCCAAGGCAACACATTCTTACATCCAAATTTTGAAGTCAAGTTATCTTTAAAATATACATTTTGGCATAACTCAACAGCTTTTACAATCAAATGTTTTTCTGCAGTTAAAAATCCCAAAGACAACACAATCCAGATACTCTGTGTAATATTCATCTTTACATGGCTTATTTTTTATATTAATTTTACTGTCTCTTTAAAGACTTTATTTTTTAAAACTATGTATTTGTTTATATAACTGTATATATCACCTTTTTAGTCTCTTTCAAGCCTACGTACATTTTACACACATTTAAACTATTACATCTGAATCTGTCTTATTGTGAATCTGTTGCTTTAAACTGCAGCAGCTATGGCTGCTGGCTCCGCCCACCTCAGCTTCCCAACATGGCTGTGGTTTACCGCCAGCTCTGGGAGCTATCGTGGGTCTATGCTTTTAGCCAAGCAGCGTGTAGCCCAGAAACCTCCCCTTTTGCTCTGCACCAGCAAAGGCTAAATCCACCATGCAGCTCAAAGTGCCACTTGCAAAGGCCTCATTCCAGCCATAGGCAGGTCGAGCACGCATGATAGGAACCTGCCAGTAGCTCAAACCGGCAGCTGCCGCTCATTTGAGAGAGACAATTAGGAAGCTGTTTTTAGCTCCGTTTTAGAATCTTTTTTCTCAGTTTTTAGGTGGAAACTCTTGCCACCACGTTGGACGCCATTTGTTGCTAGAGTTTTCCTGCCTGGCCCACAGTCAGGACAAATCTCTCTCACCTGCCAGTCCCACAGCCACTCAGACCCAACCAAGCAAACACAGAGACTTATATTGGTTACAAACTGTATGGCCGTGGCAGGCTTCTTGCTAACTGTTCTTACAGCTTAAATTAATCCATTTTCATTAATCTATACCTTGCCCCATGGCTCGTGGCTTACCGGCATCTTCACATGCGACTTGTCATCATGGCGGCTGGCAGTGTCTCTCTATCTCAGCCTTCCACTTCCCAGCTTTATTCTCCTCCTTGTCCCGCCTACACTTCCTGCCTAGCCAATGGCCAATCAGTGATTTATTCATTGATCAATCAGCAACACATTTGACATACAGACTATCCCACAGCAGATGGAGAAGATATATAAGGGCAGAGCATGGTCACCAGACTCAAAAGTCAACTCACTGACAACTCAGGACACACAGAGCAGCTGGGAAGTACCTAAAGTTAGACACTGTGGTTGAAGTACAGTGATGCCCTGCCTTGAAATGGGCACACCTCATTAATCCCTCCCTCTTTAATGTTGGTCTCATGTTCACTCACCAATGCCTATCCTCCAAAAGGAATGAAAGCCAAGAGTTTCCAGCATAAAGATTTGGCCTTACCAGTTCCTGACCTCTGAGCCAGAACACTTAATATCCTGGAATGCTTGAATTTCAAGAGCCATGACAAACAGGAAAGTTCTGTTGGTTCCCAGAGACTCCAGTTTTCTGTTCCCCAATAATGGAAGATTCAGCTCAAGCCCAGTTCCTCCAGGAAGCTTCCATTCTCCTGCACAGAACTCATGACACCATTCTCTTGACCGTTTCTTCCTTGATGTTTTACACTGAAGCTGAAGGTCATTTTTCTTCTGTCACTCTCTGGTCTCTCTACCCTCTTCATTCTCTTTTTGAATTAGACTTTTCAGTATGCCATCATGTTCATCAGTAAATGGTGAAGACATTGAATAAACTTCCCAAGGGCAGTTGGTGTTGCCACAACATAGGTGACATCACAGAGGATTCCATGACTCTCCAGGATACAATAGAATGTCCAGTGAAGAGCTGCAGATGTCATGGGAACTGTAGTGTTTCCCTGCTAATGAGCTTTCATCACAATACACTAGAAGACAAGCTGACCTTTGCCTCTGCTGGGATACAAGGGAAGCCCTTAAGCACCCCCTTCATCCAAAGCCAGAGATCTCTCCTGGATTGATTGGACATCCTTTAGTTCTTACCATGTGTGGAACTGAATGTTTATCCCTACTGAAATTTTTGGTACACAAGGTAATAATATCATAGAAATTTATATATGCTATATTTCATAATAAGTACCTGCATCTCCTTATCTCCTTAGCCACAAGACATTGTAGACTTAATGCTGACTGAGAAGGAATCTTGTTAAACAATTTCCTGGTAAAGAGTCTGCAGGAAACATCTGGGCAGAGCTATGCTAGAGAAGAGGCTGACACAACTTAGCAACAAGTACCCATAGGAGTGTGATATGGTCATCGGGCTCAGTGTGACTAAAATCTGTGTCATAAGCATGTGTAGTGGGTGTTGTACTCTCTGTTGAGTAGCTCAAAGTGTTCCGCTATTACTGGGCAGTAAAAGTGGCCAGACAGCTGGAGTATTCCACAGAGAACATTAGTTTCCTATAGAGCAAAGGATATTCAGAAAAATCCTTTGCAAGCCCCTTCATGTTTAGAAACAGACACTATGGTTCCACTGGACACTCTAGATCAATGGTTCTTAATTTTTCCAATTCTCTGACCCTTTAAATATCACTAACAGTAGTTCCTCATGTCGTGGGGAATCTTAAGAATAATTGTTTCATTATTTCTTAATTTTAATTTTGCCACTGTTAAGAATCATAATTCAAATATTTGATGTCCAGGATATCTGATATGCAACCCCCAATGGGGTGGTGACCCACAGATTGACAACCACAGCTCTGAATGCAGGCAGAAATCTCCTCAAATCCTGGCAGTGATGCTGGGGCAGTGTGAATCTTAGTTTTTATTGTCAGACTGAATCAAACTAGTCACCTGGGAAGAGGGACCCTCAATGAGGAATTATATAGAACAGATTTACTTTGAACATATCTCTGTGGGATATTATTTATTGTTAATTGATATAAGACTCCCTAAAATGAGCAGAATCATTTCATTGTCTGCAACCTGTACTGTGTAAGTATGAAGAAGCTAGAGCGTAAGCATAAGCAAACAGGCAGCATTGGTCATTTGTTTATCTCTGCTCTTGGCTGTGGATGTGATATGATTAGCTGAGTTCTTACAATGATTTCCCAAAAATGGAACTGTTACCTGGAATTATGGGCTATGATCAATTTTTCCCATTCTAAGTTGCTGTGCCCGATAACTCAGTGTAATTAAGATGATAAGAAACCACTCTATGACAGAGGGGTTTTCACAAGTCAGTGAGATGTGTATTTCATGAAATGCTCAACAGCACCCTATCTATCTCAGAAGAAGAGATCCTACTTCCTCCTGAACTCAACCTGTGTTTCCCTGTCACAGTTTTACAAAGACACAGAGACACCCATAGACTCACAAATCACTTCACCCTGTCAATAAATGTCCCCTGATATTGTCTTGCCGTATCTACTACCATGCTAAATTCTTCCAATGTGTTATATACAATGAGCTTCACTTCAATGAATGTATTTTTCTTTGAATTTCCTGACCATTAATCTTTTCAGATATGGGGAATTGGGTCTGAATTCACTGCCTTGTCTATGAATTTCAATCTTATGCTATGTCCCTCCTTGGAGGTCAGAAGAGGCTGAGAGCAAAGTAGCCCCTTAAATTCCAGGTATGCGGGGGTATAATTAATGACTGTCAATGTGTCCACTAGTTACCTTAGATTGGAGACTAACTCCAGGGCTGATGTACATAGATCCCAGTGAAAACTTCTCGGAATCCCTCTAACTTCTGTGCCTCTTCATCAAGGTTTCTGTAAACAGATCTTAGACAAATTTCCTCCTTCAAAAGTAAGTAGACCTTATCAGCTGTGAAAAGTCACTTTGATTTTTGTCCTTCTCCTCTGAGGACATGTAACGGGCCCTTTTGAGCTACATCAAAGGCTATCCAAGAGAATAAGGTCTGAAATAACCACAGGTAAAGCTTTAGAATGCAGGTCTGAGGAACAGTGCAAAACGAGGTCAGGACAGCAGGCCCACCCAGGAAATTCTCAGTTATGTCTTTGGCAGTTTAGCCTCTCTGCATGTCAGTTCTCTTACCTGGAGAAAGATGGGTTGGGATGCACCATGGAGATGGGTGCTGTCACAAGGCATGACTCATAAAATCACTTCTTTCATAAGTGGGACTTTTTTTAGGTTTGTTTGTTTGTTTGCATGGTTTTTTTTTTGGTGGTGATGATGAGCTAGCTTTTATATGAGCTAAGCTGCACATCTCTTTCTGGTGAACATCTCTTTCTGGGATCAGAGGAATCAGATCCTAAACTTACAAAAAGAGCTGAAAATGATGCTTTAGAGCCGAGAATCACTTCCCTTGCTTGAAAAACAATTAACACTTCATGACTGTTACCAAATATTGTGTATGGCTCCTTTCCTTTGCTGTTTGGAAAGACTCAGCAGCTAGCTACTCTTTATTGATTAAGCACTTTCCAATGCTAAAAGCAACGAAGATGGAGAGGGAAGGTAGAAATCAACATGTTTGATCCTAAATATAGAGTTGTGTTTGCCTGTTCCAATCTCAGAATTCTAATCCTTATCTGGCTAATCTAACAACAAATAAATGCCACCTGTGCCCAGTGGTGTATTTTAATAGAAACACATGAACCATTTTGGTGACTTACTAGAACTCAAGTAGTATATATTGAGTCCAGCTATTAATATTTTCTTCTCTGACTTGCTATTCTTATTTGGAAGGTTTGCTTGGTTGAGTGGAAGTGAACCATCCCAATTAAAATGGGGGAAAAGTTTTTTAAAATAAACTACTGTAACAGAATATGTTCGGGAGTTGTAAAAGTTTTTCCATTGAAAAAAATCAGAATTTAGGAGGATTCTGTTACATGCTGGGGGCAGATATCAGAGTCAGCAAAGCTTGCACAACAGATTTTTTTTCTTTTATCTCTTTGATGGGGGAAGCACATAATTTTTTAAAATTTTATAATTAATTTAATTTTACATGTCAGCCATATATTCCCCTGTCCTCCCTCCTCCAGTTCCCTCCCTTCTCCCCCCAATCCACCCCCATTCCCATCTCCTCAAGGGCAAGGACTACCCTGGGGATTCAGCTCAGCCTGGTAGATTCAGTCAAGGCAGGTCCAGTCCCCTCCTCCCTACACCAAGGCTGAGCAAAGTGTCCCAACATAGACCCTAGGTTCCAAATAAACCAGATCATGCACTAAGGACAGGTCCTGCTCCCACTGCCTAGGGGCCTCCTAAACAGTTCAAGCAAATCAACTGTCTCACTTAACCAGAGGGCCTGATCCAGTTCCATGGAGGCTCCTCAGCTATTGGTTCACAGTTCATGTGTTTCCACTAGTTTGGCTATTTTTCCCTGTGCTTTTTCCAATCTTGGTTTCAATATCTCTCCTCAGATAATCCCTCCTCTTTCTCGCTGATTAGACTCCCAGAGTTCCACCTGGGGCTAGGCTGTGGATCTCAAGTTATGATGGAAGATGTATATTTTTGATATTAGACCTTTATCAGATGAGAATTTTTGTTTTCTTTAATTTCTGGTGTTCAATATGCATATTTTGAGTATTAGACATTTATCACAAAAAAGTTTTCGTTTTATTTAATTTCTTGTGTTCAATAAACACATTTTTCATATTACACCTTTATAGATGAGAATTTTTGGTTTGTTTTTCTGATTTCTTGTGTTCTATTTGTGTAGTTTTGATATTAGATCTTTACCGGTGAGCTTTTTTGTTTTATCTAATTTCTCGTGTTCCATATGTATATTTTTGATATTAGAACTTTATCAGATGAGAATTTTTGTTTAATTCATCTATTTATATTCAATATGTATATTTTGGATATTAGATCCTAATCAGAAGAGAATTTTTGTTTTATTTGTTTTCTTGGGTTCAACGTGTATATTTGGGATATTAGACCTTTATCAGATGAGAAATTTTGTTTTATTTTCTGATTTGTTGTGTTCAATATGTATATTTTTGGTATTAGAACTTTATTAGATGAGAATTTTTTTTATCTCATTCCTGTTTTCAGTGTGTATATTTTGGATATTAATCTGTTAACAGAATCAAATTTTTGTTTTATTTAATTTCTTGTGTTCCATAAGTACATTTTTGATATTAGACCTTTATCACATGAGAAATTTGTTTTGTTTTTCTTATTTCTTGAGTTAAATATCTATATTTTGGATATTAGAACTTTATCTGATGAGACTTTGTGTTTAATTTCTTGTGTTCAGTACGTATATTTTTGAATTTGGTCTTTTTCCATGAGAATTTTGTATTGGTTTTCTGATTTCCAGTGTTCAAGATGTATATTTTTGATATTAGACTTTTGTTAGATGAGAATTTTTGTTTTCTTATTTTCTTGTGTTCAATAATAATATGTTTGATATTTGACCTTTATCACATCAGAATTTTTTGTTTTTCTGATTTCTTGTTTTCAATATGTATATTTTGGATATTAGTCTTTTATCAGATGAGAATTTTATTTATCTGGTTTCTTTTATTGAATAATATATATTTTGGATATTAGACTCTTACCAGTGAGAATGTTTATTTTGTTTATCTAATTACCTGTGTTCAATAAATATATTTTTGATATTGACTTTTATCAGATAAAAATTTTTGTTTTATTTAAATTCTTGTGGTCAATAATTATATTTTTGGTATTAGATATTTATCACAAGAGAATTTTTGTTTTGTTTTTCAGATTTCTTGTGTTCAATATGTATATTTTGGATATTAGACTTTTATCATATAAAAATTTTTGTTTTTATTAAGTTCTTGTGTTCAGTAAGTACATTTTTTATATTAGAACTTTATGAGATGAGCATTTTTGTTTTCTTTTTTGGATTTATTGTGTTCAATATATATATTTTTGATATTAGACCTTATATCATGTGAGAATTTTTGTTTTGTTTATCTGATTTCTTGAGTTTAATATGTATGTTTGTATATTAGACCTTTATCAAGTGAGAATTTTTGTTTTATTTGTGTAATTATGTTCAATATGTATATTTAGGATATAAGATGTTTATCAGATCAAAATTTTGTTTTATTCAACTGTTTTCTTGAGTTCAATATGTACATATTTGGTGTTAGACCTATATCAGATGAGAAATTTCTATTATTTATTTGATTTTGAGTGGCCAATATGTATCTTTTGGGTATAGACTTTTATCAGGTGAGAATTTTTGTTTTATTTAATTTCTTGTGTTCAACAAGTATGTTTTTGATATTTGATCTTTATCACATAAGAAATTTGCTTTCATTTTCTGATTTCTTATGTTCTTTATGTATATTTTGGATATTAGACTTTTTTCAGATGATGTTTTTTTTATTTACATGATTTCTTGTGTTTAATGTGTATATTTGGGATATTCAACCTTTATCAGATGAGTATTTTTGTTTATTTATCTGATTTTTTGTGTTTAATATGTGTATTTTGGATATTAGACCTTTATCTGATGAAATTTTTTGTTTTTTTAATTTCTTGTGTTCAATAAGTATATTTTTGATATTAGATCTTTATCACATGAGAATTTTTCTTTTTTGTTCAGATTTCTAGTGTTCAATATGCATATGTTGGATATTAGACAATTACCTGCTAAGAATTTTTGATTTATTTATCTGATTTCTTGTGTTCAATATGTATATTTTGGATCATAGTCCTTTATCAGATGAGAATTTTGGTTTTATTTATTTAATTATGTTCAAATTGTATAATTTGAATATTAGACCTTTATCAGGTGAGAATTTTTCTTTCATCTAATTTCATATGTTCAATAAGAATATATTTGATATTTGCTCTTTATCACATGAGAATTTTTTGTTTTTTTGATTACTTGTGCTCAGTTTGGATATTTTTGGATATTAGGTTTTTATCAGATGAGAATTGTATTATTTAACTAATTTCTAATGTTCAATATGTACATTTTGTAAATACACCTTTTTCAGGTGAGAATTTTTGTTTTATTTAATTTGTTGTGTTCAATAAGAATGTTTTAGATATTTGATGATTATGAAATGAACATTTTTTCTTTTCCTGATTTCTTTTGTTCCATATGTATATTTTGGATATTAAACATTTATCAAATCAAAATTTTTGTTTTATTTAATTTCTTGAGTTCAATAAGTGTATTTTGAATAAGACCCTTATCAGATGAGAATTTATGTTTTATATGTTTGATATCTTGGGTTCAATGTGTATTTTTGGGATACTAGCCCTTTATCTGATGATAATTTCTGTTTTATTTATCTGATTTCTTGTGTCCAGTATGTATATTTTGGATATTATACTTTTATCAGATGAAAAGTTTTGTTTTATTTATCTGATTTCTTTGTTCAATGTGTATATGAGGGATATTTGACTTTTATCAGATGAGAATTTTTATTTAATTTCTCTGATTTCTTGTGTTCAATATGTATGTTTTGTTATTGGACATTATCCATTAAAATTTTCCTTTTATTTATCTGGTATCTTGTGTTGAATATTAATATTTCAGATATTAGACCTTTATCAGAGAAGAATTTTTGTTTTATTTATCTGATTTCTTGTGTTGTATATGTCTATTTTGGATATTAGTCCTTTATGAGATGAGAATTTTTCTTTTATTTAATTTCTTGTTCTCAATATATTATATTTTTGATATTAGACATTTATCAGATGACAATTTTTATTTTATTTAATTTCTGGTGCTCAATATGTATATTTTGGATATTAGACCTTTATCAGATGAGAATTTTTTTATTAATCAGATTTGTTGAGTTAAATATGTATATTTTGAATATCAGAACTTTATCTGATGACAATATATTTTTTATTTATCAGAAATCTTGTGTTCAATGTGTATATTTTGGATATTAGACTTTTATCAGGGGAGAATTCTTGTTTTATTTAATTTCTTGTGTTCCATATATATATTTTTTGGATATTAAACTTTTTCACTTGAAAATTTTTGTTTCATTTATCTAATTATATTCAATGTGTATATTTTGGATATTAGACAATTATCAAATGAGAATTTTGTTTAATTTATCAGATTTCTTGGAATTAATGTGTTTATTTTGGGTATTAGATCTTTATCATTGAGAATTTTATTTATCTAATTTCTTATGTTCCATATGTATATCTTGGATATTAGACCTTTATCAGAGGCAAAATTTTTTTTATTTATCTAACTATGGTCAATATGTATATTTTGGATATTAGACTTTGATCAGGTTTGAATTTTTTATTTATCTGATTTCTTGTGTTCAATCTGTATATTTTGAATATTAGACCTTAACAGATGAGAATTTTTGTTGTATTTATCTGACTTCTGTGATCAATTTTTATATTTTTGATATTAGATGTTTACCAGTGAGAATTTTTGTTTTATCTAATTTGTGTTCCATATGTGTATTATGGATATTGGAATATTATCAGATGAAAATTTTTGTTTTATTTATCTAATTAATTTCAATATGTATATTTTTGATATTACACTTTTATCAAATGAGAATATTTGTTTTATTTATATGATATCTTGGGTTCAATATGTATATTTTGGATAATAGCCCTTTATCAGATGAGAATTTTTGTTTTATTTATGTGATTTCTTTTGTTCAATATGTATAATTTTGATATTAGACCTTTATAAGATGAGAATTTTTGTTTTATTTATCTGATTTTTTGTGTTCAGTATGTCTAGTTTGGATATTCGATCTTTATCACTGATAATTTTTGTTTTATGCTATTTCTTGTGTTCAATATATATACTTTTCTTTTAGAACTTTATCACATGAGAATTTTCATTTTGTTTTTCTGATTTCTCATGTTCAATATGGATATTTTGACATTAGACATTTATCTGATGGGATTTCCCTTATATTTCTCTGGTATCTTGTATTCAATATCAATATTTTTGATATTAGACCTTCATCAAATGAGAACTTTTATTTTATTTATCTGATTTCTTGTGTTCTATATGTCTAATTTGATAATAGTCCTTTATGAGATGAGAATTTTATTTTTATTTAATTTCATGTATTCAATATTCATATTTTTGTTATTAGACTTTTATCTGATGATAATTTTCATTTTATTTATCTGATATCTTGGGTTCAATGTGTGTATTTGAGATATTAGACCTTTATCATTGGAGAAATTTTGTTTTATTTATCTGATTTCTGGTGTTCCACATGTATATTTTGGATATTAGACCTATTTAGTATGATAATTTATTATTTTTCTGATTACCTGGGTTCAATATGTATATTTTGGACATAGACCTTCATTAGGTGAGAATTTTTGTGTTATTTAATTTCTTGTGTTCAATAAGTATGTTTTTGATATTTGACCTTTATTATATGAGAATTTTCTTTGCTTTTCTGATTTCTTGTGTTCAGTATGTATATTTTGGATATGAACCATTTATTAGATGAGAATTTTTGTTTTATTTAATTTCTTTTGTTCAATAAGTATATTTTGAATATTAGACATTTATCAGGTGAGAATTTTTGTTTTATTTATCTGATTTCTTGTGTTCAATATGTAAATTTTATATATTTGACCTTTATCAGATGAGAATTTTTGTTTTATTTATCTAATTATGTTCCATATGCATATTTTTAATATTATACCTTTATCAGATCAGAATTTTTGTTTTATTTTTCTGATTTCTAAGCTCAATAGGTGTATTTCTGATATTTGACCTTTATCAGATGAGAATTTTTGTTTTAAATATCTATTTATGTTCAGTATGCCTATTTTTAATGTTAGACCCTTTTCAGATGGGAATTTTTGTATTATTTAATTTCTTGAGAACAATATATATATTTTTGACATTAGACCTTGATCTGATGAGAATATTTTTTATTTTTCTGATTTCTTGTGCTTAGTATCTATATTTTTGATATTAGAACTTTATCAGATCAGAATTTTTGTTTTGTTTAATTTTTTGTACTCAATATATGCAATTTGGTTGTTGGAATATTATCAGATAAAAAAGTTTCTTTTATTTAATTTCTTGGGTTCAATAAGTACATTTTTGACATTAGACCTTTATCAGCTGACATTTTTTGTTTTATTTGTCAAATTATATTCAATATGAATAGTTTTGATATGAGACCTTTATCACAAGAGAATTTTTTGTTTTTCTGGATGCTTGTGTTAAATATGGATATTTTGGATGTTAGTCCTTATCAGTTGAGAACTTTTGTTTTATTTATCTGATTTCTTGTGTTCAATATGTATGTTTTGGATATTACACATTTACCAGATGAGAAGTTTTATTTTATATATTTGATTTCTTGTGTTCAGTATGCATATTTTGGATATTAGTTCTTTATCAGGTGAAAAATTTTTGGTTTATTTAATTTCATGTGCTCAGTATATATATTTGATATTAGACCTTTATCAGATGAGAATTTTCATTTTATTTATCTGATTTCTTGTGTTTAATATGTATATTTTGGATAATAGACCTATATCCGATGAGATTTTTCCTTTTATTTATCTGATTTCTGGTGTTCAATATGTATATTTTGGTTATTAGATTTTTATCAAATGAGAATTTTTGATTGATATGTCTAATTACTTTCCATATGCATATTTTTGATATTAGAACTTTTTTGGATGTGAATTTTTCTTTTAATTATTTACTTGTGTTCAGTATGTGTATTTTGGATATTAGACCTTAATCAGGTGAGAATTTTTGTTTTATCTTCCTAATTATATGCAATATATATATTTTGGATATTAGACCTTTATCAGATGGGAGTATTTATTTAAATATATGATATCTTGTGTTCAATGTGTATATTTCCAATAGTAGATCTTTATCAAATTAGCATTTTGTTTTCTTTATATAATTTCTTTTGTTCAATATGTTTATTTTTGGTATAAAATCTTCATCAGATGAGAATTTTTGTTTTATTTATCTGATTGTTTGTGTTCAATAAGTATATTTTTGATATTTGACCTTTATCACGTTAGAATTACAGTTTATTTTTATGATGTCTTTTGTTCAATATGTGTATTTTAGATATTAGTAATTTATCAGATGAGAGTTTTTGTGTTAGTTATCTAATTATGTTCGATCTGTATATTTTGGATATTAGACCTTTAAAAGATGAGAATTTTTGTTTTATTTTATTTCTTGTATTCCATAGGTATATTTTTTTATATTAGACATTTATCAGAGCACAATTTTTATTTTATTTTATTTCTTGTGTTCAAAAAGTATATTTTTCACATTAGACCTTTATCATGTGATAATTTTGTTTGGTTTTTCTGATTTCTTGTGTTCTATATGTATATTTTGAATATTAGACCTTTATCAGGTGAGAATTTTTGTTTTATTTATCTGATTTCTTGTGTTCAATATGTATATTTTTGTTATTAGACCTTTATCAAATGAGTATTTTTGTTTTATTTAATTTCCTGTGTTCAATATAAGTATTTTGGATCTGAGACCTTTTTCAGATGACAATTTTTGTTTTATTTATCTAATATGGTTCAATATGTATATTTTGGATATTAGACCTTTATCAGATGAGAATTTATGTTGTATTTTTGTGATTTCTTTTGTTCACTATGTGTATTTTGGATAATAGACCCTTATCAAATGAGGATTTTTGTTTTATTTATCTAATTATATTCAATATGTCTATATTGGATATTACACCTTTATCAAATGAGACTCTTTGTTTTATTTATCTAATTTTGTATGTTTGATATGTATATTTTGGATATTATACCAACCGGTAAGGATTTTGTATTTCTAATTTCTTGTGTTCAATATGAATATTTTGGATATTAGAAATTTGTCAGGTGCCAATTTTTGTTTTATTTAATTTCTTGTGTTCAAGGAATCTATTTTTGATATTTGACCTTTATCACATGTGACTTTTGTTTTGGTTTTCTGATTTCTTGTGTTCAATATATATATATTGAATATTAGACCTTTATCAGGTGAGAATTTTTGTTTTATATAATTTCTTGAGTTCAGTATGTATATTTTGGATATTAGATGTATATCAGATAAGAATTTTTGCTTTATTTATTTTATTTCTTGTGTTCAATGTGTATATTTTGTATATTAGACTTTTATCAGATGAGAATTTTTGTTTTATTTATCTAATTATGTTCAATATGTGTATTTTGATTATTAGATCTTGATTAGAGGAGAATATTTGTTTATTTATCTGATTTCTCTTTTCAATATGTATATTTTGGCCGGGCGGTGGTGGCGCACGCCTTTAATCCCAGCACTCGGGAGGCAGAGCCAGGCGGATCTCTGTGAGTTCGAGGCCAGCCTGGTCTACTGTAGCTAGAGTTTTCCTGCCTGGCCCACAGTCAGGGCAAATCTCTCTCACCTGCCAGTCCCACAGCCGTCAGACCCGACCAAGTAAACACAGAGACTTGTATTGGTTTCAAACTGTATGGCCATGGCAGGCTTCTTGCTAACTGTTCTTTCAGCTTAAATTAATCCATCTCCATTAATATATACCTTGCCACATGGCTCGTGGCTTACCAGCATCTTCACATGCTGTCTCTCATCGTGGTGGCTGGCAGTGTCTCTCTGACTCAGCCTTCCACTTCCCAGCTTTATTCTCCTCCTTGTCCCGCCTACACTTCCTGCCTAGCCAATGGCCAATCAGTGTTTTAATTATTGACTAATCAGCAACACATTTGACATACAGAACATCCCACAGCAGTCTACAGAGCGAGATCCAGGAAAGGCGCAAAGCTACACAGAGAAACCCTGTCTCAAAAAACCCTCCAAAAAATGTATATTTTGGATATTAGACCTTTATCAGATGAGCATTTTTGTTTTATTTATCTAATTATGTTCAATATATATATTTTGGATATTAGACTTTATCGGGTATAATTTTCTATGTTCTTTAATTTCTTGGGTTCAATAAGTACATATTTGATATTAGACCTTTATCAGATGACAATTCTTGTTTTCTTTTTCTAATTATATTCAATAGGTATATTTTGGATAGTAGACTATAATCTGATTAGAATTTTTGTTTTATTTTGTTTCTTTTATTTTATTTTTGTATCTGGTTTCTTGGGTACATGTATATTTTGGACATTAGACCTATATCAGATGAGAATTCTTTTTTTGACTCTTGGGCAGTTTTTTTTTTTCATTAAAAGTTTTCTTTTCTTTTTTTTATTTAATTAAATTAAAATTCAAATATTAGCCATGGATTCCCCATCATCTCTCCTCCCATCCCCCAGACTTTTCCCTCAATCCACCCCTTCATTCCCACCTCCTCTAATGAAAGGTCTTCCCTGGGGAGTCAACCCAGCATGGTAGACTCAACCTCGGATGATCCAGTCCCCTCCTCCCTACACCCAGGCTAAACAAAGTGTCCCAGCAAAGGTCACAGGCTCCAAAAAGCCAGCCCATGCACCAAGGACAGGTCTTGGCTCCACTGCCTGGGGGCATCCCAAACAGATAAAGTTCATCAACTGTCTCACTTATCCATAGGGCCTGGTCAGGATCCATGAGGTCTCCTCAGTCATTGGTTCGTAGTTCATGTGTTTCTACTGGTTTGGCTATTTGTCCCTGTGCTTTTCCAATCATGGTCTCAATATCTTGTGGAAAAAGTAGTCCTGAGAAGTTAGAGAATGGAACTTTGGGAATTGAAGTTCTGATGACATAGTGAAGGGAACTGTGGGAAATGTAGTTTTTATGACATGGAGAAAGGCACAGAGGGAAATAGAGTTCTGAAGAAATGAAGAAAAGCACTGTGGGAAATGAAGTTCTGATGATATAGAGAAAGCATTGTGGGAAATGTAGTTCTGATGATACAGAGAATAGAACTGTGGTAGATGTAGTTCTGAAGACACAGAGAAAAGCACTGTGGGAATTAAGTTTTGATGAGGTAGGGAAAGGAACTTGGGAAATGTAGTTCTGATTACCTAGAGAAAGACACCCTGGAAAATGTAGTCATGACAATGTAGAGAATGGAACTGTGAGCAATGTAGTTATGATGACATAGAGAATTGAACTGTGGGAAATGAAGTGCTGATGAAAGAGAGAAAGGACATGTGGGAAGTGTAGTTCTGATTACACCGGAAAAGTCACTGTGGGAAATGCAGTCCTGAGAAGGTAGAGAATGGAACTGTGGAAAATGTAGTTGCGATGACATAGTGAATGGAACTGTAGGAAATGTAGTTCTGATGGCATATTGAATGGAACTGTCAAAAATTATAGTTCTGATAATGTAGAGAAAGACACTGAGGGAAATGTATTTCTATGACACAGAGAAAGGCACTGTGGGTAATGTAGTTCTGAAGAGGTAGAGAAATGTACTGTTGGAAATGTAGTTCTAGTGACACAGAGAATGTAACTCTGGGAAATTTAGTTCTGATGAAAGAGCAAAAGGCACTGTGTGAACTGTACTTCTGATGATATAAGGAATGGACCTGTGGGAAATGTAGTTCTGAAGACATAGAGAATGGAACTGTGGGAAATGTAGTTCTGATGTGGTAGAGAAGGGCACTGAGGGACATGTAGTTTTGATGAGAAAGAGAAAGGCAATGTGAGAAATGCAGTTTTGATGACATAAGGAAAAGAACTTTGGGAATTGTAGTTCTGAGGAAACAGAAATGCACTATGGGAAATGTAGTTCTGAGAAGGTAGAGAATGGAACTTTGGGAAATGGAATTTTGATGACATAGTGAATGGAACTGTGGAAAATGTAGTCTTGATATTATAGAACATAGACTGTGGAAAATGTAGTTCTGATGATTTAGAGAAAGGCACTGAGTGAAATGTAGTTCTTATGACACAGAGAAAGACACTTTTGGAAATATAGCTCCTAAGATGTAGAGAAAGTCCTGGGGGAAGTGTAGTTCTGATGATGTAGAGAAAGGCTGTTTGGGAAATGTAGTTCTGATGACACAGAGAAAGGCACTGTGAGAATGGAACTGTGGGGATGCAGTTCTGACAAAAGCAAGAAAGGAACTGTGGTAAATGTAGTAATGATGATGTACAGCAAGGCACTTTGAGAAATGAAGTTCTGATGACATATAGAATGTAACTGTGAAAAAATATCATGCTGATGAAGTAGAGAGAGGCACTGTAGGAAATGTAGTTCTGATGATGTAGAGAAAGGCACTGTGAGAAATTCACTTCTGATTACACAGACAAAGGCACGGTGGGAAATGTACTTCTGAAGACACAGAGAAAGGCACAATGGGAAATGAAGTTTTGATGACGTAGTGAAAGGAACTTTGGGAATTGTAGTTTTGATGACACAGAGAAAGGCACTCTTGGAAATGAAGTTCTGATGACACAGAGAATGGAACTGTGGGAAAATATATTTCTGAAGACATAGTGAATGGAACTGTGGGAAATGTAGTTCTGATGACATAGAGAAAGGCACAGAGGAAAATGTGTGTCTGAAGACACAAAGAAAGGAACTGTGTGAAATAAAGTTCTGATGATGGAGAAAATGTACTGTGGGAAATGTAGTTCTCATGACACAGAGAATGGCACTGTGGTAAATGTAGTTCTGAAGACACAGAGAAAAGCACAGTGGGAAATAAAGCTTTGATGATGTAGGGAAAGAAATTTTGGGAAATGTAGTTCTTATGAGCCAGAGAAAGGTACTGTGGGAAATGTAGTCCTGAGAAGGAAGGGTATTGATCTGTGGGAAATGTAGTTTTGATGACATAGAGAATGGAATTTTGGGAAATGTAGTTGTGATGACTTAGAGAATGACAGCCTAGGAAATATATTCCTGACATTGTAGAGAAAGGAACTGTTGGAAATGTAGTTCTGATGACATTGAGAACGGACCACTTGGAAATATAGTTCTGATGACACAAAGGAAAGCATGGTCGGAAATGCAGTTTTGATGAGGTAGGGAAAGAAACTTTGGGAAATGTAGTTCTGATGACCCAGAGAAAAGCACTGTGGGAAATATAGTCCTGAAGAGGGAGAGAAAGGACTTTGGGAAATTTAGTTCTGATGACATAGTGAATGGAACTGTGGGAAATAATCTTCTGATGACATAGAGAATGGAACTGTGGGAAATGGACTTTTAGCAATGTAGAGAGTGGGACTGTGGGGAAGGTATTTTTGATGAACCAGAGAAAGGCACTGTGGGAAATGTAGTTCTGATATATAAAAAGGTACTTTGGCAAATATAGTTCTGATGTTCCAGAGAAACGCTCTGTGGAAAATGTTGTTCTGATGATGGAGAGACAGGCACTGAAGGAAATGTCATTTTGTTGATGTAGAGAAAGGTTCTGTGGGTAATGTAGTCCTGATTACATAGAGAAAGGCACTGTTGGAAATGTAGTCCTGAGGAGGTAGAGAATGGAACTTTGGTAAATGTTGTTCTGAGGCCATAGTGAATGGAACTTTGGTAAATGTAGTTCTGATGGCCTAGAGAATGGAACTGTAGAAAATGTAGTCCTGATAATGTAGAAAATGAAAATGAAGGAAATGTAGTTCTGATGACATAGTGAATTGAACTGTTGAAAATGTAGTTCTGATGACATACAGAACGGAACTGTGGGAAATGTCATTCTGACAATGTAGCGAAAGGTCATTTGGGAAATGTAGTTCTGATGACACAGAGAAAGGCACTTTGAGAAATTTATTTCTGATGGCATAGAGAAAGGCACAGTGGGAAATGTAGTTCTGAGAAGTTAGAGAGTGGACTTTGGAAAATTAGTTCTAGTGACATAGTGAATGCAACTGTGGGAAATGTAGTCTTGACAAAGTAGAGAATGGAAATGTGGGAAATGGAGTTCTGATCACATATATAATGAAACTGAAAAAATGTAGTTCTGATGACATAGAACATGGAACTGTGGGAAAATGTAGTTCTGGTGACTTAAAGAAAGGCACTGTGGGAAATGTAGTCCTGATATCACAGTGAATGGTCCTGTGGGAAATGCAGTCCTGACATTGTAGATAATGGAACTGTGGGAAATGTAGTTCTGATGACATAGAGAATGGAACTGTGAAAAAATGTATTTCTGATGATGTACCGAATGGTGATGAGGGAAATGTACTTCTGATGAGACAGAGAAAGGCACTGTGGGAAATGGAGTTCTGATACTGCACAGAAAGGAATTGTGGAAAATATAGTCTTGAGAAGTTACTGATTCGAACTTTGGAAAATGTAGTTCAAATGAAATAATGAATGGAACTGTGGGAGATGTAGTTCTCACGACACAGAGAATGGCACTGAGGTAAATGTAGTTCTGAAGACACATAGAAAAGCATGGTTGGAAATGGAGCTTTGATAAGGTATGGAAAGGAACTTTGGGAAATGTATTTCTGATGACCCAGAGAAAGGCACTGGGGGAAATGTAGCCCTGAGAAGTTAGAGAATGGAACTTTGATAAAAGTAGTTCTGATGACATGGAGAATGGAACTGTGCGAAATGTAGTCTTCAGAATGTAGAGAATGGAACTGTTGGAATTGTAGTTCTGATGTCATAGAGAATGGAACTGTGGGAAATGTAGTTCTGATGACAGAGAGAAAGGCACTGTGGGAAATGTAGTCCTGAGGAGGTAGGGAATGGAACTTTGGGAAATGTAGTTGTGATGACATAGTGGATGGATTTGTGGGAAATGTAGTTCTGATGACCTAGAGAAAGACATTCAAGGAAATGTAGTCATGACAATATAGTGAATGGAAATCTTTGAAATGTAGTTCTGATGACATAGAGATTGGAACTGTTGGAAATGTCATCTTGACAATGTAGAGAATGGAACTGTGGTAAATGTAGTTCTGATGTTTTAGACTAAGGCACTGAGGGAAATGTCATTCTGAAGACACAGAGTAAGGCACTGTGGGAAATGTAATTCTGAAGACACAGTGAAAGGCACAGTGGGAAATTTGTATCTGATGACACACAGAAAGGCATTGGGGGAAATGTAGTTCTGATATATACAAAGTACTTTGGCAAACATAGTTCTGATGTCACAGAGAAACTCACTGTGGAAAATTTTGTTCTGATATGCAGAGAAAGACACTGAGGGAAATTCCATTATGATGCTGTAGAGAAAGGCTCTGTGGGTAATGTAGTCATGATGACACAGAGAAAGGCACTGTGAGAAATGCAGTCCTGAGGAGGTAGAGAATGGAACTTTGGAAAATGTATTTCTGATAACATAGTGAATGGAGGTGTGGGAAATGTAATTCTGATGACCTAGAGAAAGATACTCTGGGAAATGCTGTCATGACAATGTAGTGAATGGTACTGTGGTAAATGTTGTTCTGATGACATAGAGAAAGAAACTTTGGGAAATGTATTTCTGATGATGTAGAGAATGGAACTATGTGCATTGTAGTTCTGAGTAGGTAGAGAATGGAACTGTGGGAAATTAAGTTTTGATGAGATAGTGAATGGAACTGTGATAAACACAGTTGTGTTGACTTAGAGAAAGACACTCTGGGAACTATAGTCTTGATAATATAGAGGATGGAACTGTCGGAAATGTAGTTCTGATGACACAGAGAAAGGAACTGTGGGAACGGTAGTTGTGATGACTTAGAGAAAGGCATGCTGGGAAATGTAATCCTGAAAACATAGAGAATGGAACTCTGGGAAATGAAGTTCTGATGGCAAATATAAAGGCACTGTGGAAAGTGTAGTTCGATGATGTAGAGAAAGGCTTTGGCAAATGTAGTTCTGATTATGAAGAGAAAGGCACTGTGGGAAATGTAGTTATGATGACACAGAGAAAGGCATTGTGGGAAATTTATTCCTGATGACACACAGAAAGGCACTCTGGGAAATGTAGTTCTGATGACATAGAGAATGGAACTGTGAGAAATGTAGTTCTGATGTCGTAGAGAAAGGCACTGAGGGAAATGTCGTTCTGATAATGTACAGAAAGGCCATTTGGGAAATGTAGTTCCTATGAAACAGAAAAATGCACTGGGAGAAATTTATTTCTGATGACATAGAGAAAGGAACTGTGGGAAATGTAGTATTGAGAAGTTAGAGATTGAAACTTTGGGAAATGTAGTTCTGATGACATATAAAATGAAAATGTGAAAAAATGTAGTTGTGATGACATAGAGAAAGGCACTGAGGGAAATGTGGTTCTGATGAGACAGACAAAGGCACTCTGGGAATTGTAGTTCTCATGATGGAGAGAAAGGCATAATGGGATATTTATTTCTGATGATACAGGGAAAGGCACAGAGGGAAATATAGTTTTGATAATATAGAGAAAGCACTGTGGTAAATGTAGTCCTGATGACACAGAGAATGGTACTGTGGTAAATGTAGTTCTGAGACACAAAGAAAAGTATGGTGAGTAATGTGGTTTGATGACATTGGGAAAGGAACTTTGGAAAATGTAGTTTTGGTGACCCACAGAAAGGCACTGTGGGAAATGTAGTCCTGAGAAGGTAGAGAATGGAACTTTGGGAAATGCAGTTCTGATGACATAGAGAATAAAACTGTGAGAAATGTAATCTTGACAATGTAGATAATGGAACTGTGGGAAATATAGCTCGGATGACATAGAGAATGGAACTCTGGGAAATGTAGTTCTGATGAGATAGAGTAAGAAACTGTGGAAAATGAAGTTCTAATGAAACAGAAAAGCACTGTGTGAAATTTATTTCTAATGACACACAGAAAGGCACTGTGGGAAATGTACTTCTGATGATGTAGAGAAAGGCACTGGGTTAAATGTAGTTCTGATGACACAGAAAAGGGCACTGTGGGAAATGTAGTTCTAATGAAACAGAGAAAGGAACAGTGGGAAATATAGTTCTGATGATGTAGAGAAAGGCACTGTGGGAAATGGAGTTGTGCTTACACAGAGAAAGGCACTGTGTGAAATGTAATTGTGATGAAACAGAGAAAGGCACTGTGGGAAATACAGAACTGATGACAAAGAGAAAGACTCTGTGGGAAATGTGGTTTTGATGACATAGAGTAAGGAACTGTTTGAAATGTAGTTCTAATGAAACAGAAAAAGGAGCAGTGTGAAATATAGTTCTGATATTGTGGAGAAAGAATTGTGGGAAATGTAGTTCTTATGACACAGAGAAAGGCGCTGAGGGAAATGTAATTCTTATGACATAGTGAATGGAATTGTGGAAAAATGTAGTTCCAATGATGTAGAGAAAGACACTGTGGGAATGTAGTTGTGATTATACAGAGAAAGGCACTGTGGGAAATGTAGTTCTGATGATGTAGAGAAAGGCACTGGAAAATGTGTTATGATGACACAGAGAAAGGAACTGTGGGAAATGTAGTTCAGATGATGTAGAAAAAGAGCTCTGTGGGAAATGTTGTTCTTGTGACACAGAGAAAGACACTTTGATAAATGTAGTACTTCTGATGTAGAGAATGAAACTGTTGCAAATGTAGTTTGAGGACACAGAGAAAGGCATTTTGGGAAATGTAGTTCTGAGGCCACAGATAAAGGCATGGAGGGAAACGTTGTGCTAGTGACACAGAGAAAGGCCCTGTGGGATGTGTAGTTCTGTTGATGTCGATAATGACACTTTAGGATATGTAATTCTAACGACATATAGAAAGGCTCTTTGAGATATGTAGTTCTGATGACATAGAGAAAGGCACTGTCGGAAATATAGTTCTGACAACATAGAGAAAGGCATTGTGGGAAATGAATTTCTGATGACATGGTGAAAGGCACAGTGGGAAATGTGGTTCTGATGACACAGAGAAAGTTACTATGGGAAATGTAGTTCTGAATATGAAGAGAAAGGCACTGTGGGATATGTAGTTCTTCTGACATTTAGAAAGGAACTGTTTGAAATGCAGTTCTGAGAATGTAGAGAATGGCCCTGTGGGAAATATAGTTCTGATGACACACAGAGAGCCACTGTGGGAAATGTAGTTCTGATGTGTAGCTAGAGTTTTCCTGACTGTCCCACAGTCAGGACGAATCTCTCTCACGTGTTAGTCCCACAGCCGCTCAGACCTGACCAAGTAAACACAGAGACTTATATTGCTTACAAACTGTATGGCCGTGGCAGGCTTTTTGCTAACTGTTCTTACAGCTTAAATTAATCCATTTCCATAAATCTATACCTTGCCACATGGCTCGTGGCTTACCGGCATCTTCACATGCTGTCTCTCATCGTGGTGGCTGGCAGTGTCTCTCTGACTCAGCCTTCCACTTCCCAGATTTATTCTCCTCCTTGTCCCGCCTACACTTCCTGCCTAGCCAATGGCCAATCAGTGTTTTATTTATTGACTAATCAGCAACACATTTGCTATACAGAACACCCCACAGCACTGATGATATAGAAAAGGCACTCTGGGAAATGTAATTCTGATGACCTACAGAAAAAGATTGCTGGAAATTTAGTTCTGTGATGTAGAGAAAGGCACTGTGGGAAACCTAGTTCTCATGAGACAGAGAAAGGCACTGTGGGAAATGTAGTTCTGATTATGTAGAGAAAGTCACTATGAGAAATGTTGTTCTGATTATGTAGAGAAAGGCACTGTGGGAAATAGAGTTCTCTTGATGTATAATAAGGCACTGTGGGAAATGAAGTTCTGATGATGTTGTAAAAGGCACTGTGGGAAATGTAGTTCAGATGATGTGGAGAAAGGAACTGTGGGAAATGTAGTTCTAATGACAGAGTATGGCAATATGGGTAATGAAGTTCTGATCACTCAGAGAAAGGCAGTACACAATATGTAGTTCTGATGATATAGAAAAGATTCCTTGCGAAATGTACTTCTGATGATGTAGAGAAAAACACTGGGGAAATGTAGTTCTGACCACATAGAGTAGGGAATTTTGGGAAATGTAGTACTGATGATATACAGAAAGACAATGTGGGAAATGTAGTTCTGATGAGGTAGAGAATGAAACTGTAGGAAATTCGTTTCAGATGAGGTAGAGGTAGGCAATTTGGGAAATGTCATTCTGATTACTTAGGAAAAGGCTCTTTGGAAATGCAGTTTTGATGATGTAGGAAAAGTCACTTGGGAAGTGTAGTTCTGATGACACAGAGAATGGCACTTTGGGAAATGTTGTTCTGATGATGTGAAAAAATGAATTGTGGGAAATATAGTTCTAATAACAGAGAAAGGCACTGTGGAAAATGTAGTTCTGATGACGTAGTGAAAGGAATTGTGGGAAATACAGTTCTGATGACATAGAGAAAGACACTCTGAGACATGTTGTCCTAAAATTGTAGAGAATGGAACTGTGGGAAATTTCATTCTTATGACATCATGAATGGAAGTGTGAAAAGCTGCTAGAATTTGAGGTAGATTTGGGGGAAGAAAAAAAGCCCCTACCTCCAAAAGCAGCTAGCAGAGGAACAGAGCCACAGACAGATACCTGAAGCTCTGCATCTGGGGAAGGAAGGAACAAGCAAAATGAGAATAAAGTCAGTGGGAGAAAATCTCTCTGAAAGAACTATGGAAAAGCTGTTGTATGTGATCTTGATTTTCACTGACTGGCTAAGACAAACACAAGCCCCGAGGAAAGTTGCTATCAGAAATGCCAGCCTCAATGCGCGCTAAGGAGGCAGGTGCAGTTCTGATTTGGGGGCCAGTGTATGATGAAGGAAAAACACCTGTTAAAGCCAGCTGAGGAGAGACCAGAAATCTACCAATGTGCCATAGCTGAAAATGTAAAATGCTTGCTCAAATCTCCCGTTGCAAAAGCAAAAATCTTTGTTCAAACCTCCCGGGCAAGAATTTGTAAGCAAGTCTGGTAAAAGAGAACCAGTTGACTCTCAGACCCAAAAAGAACTATGGGAAATAACTGATGGGAAATGATATAAGGAAAATGATATAAGGGACTGATATGGGACTGATATTATTATGGACTGATATAAGGGAAATGCATTCTGGGAAAGGTAGTTTTTCCACTAAAGATGGCGACATTGCCCTGAAACACTTTTGTCAGCTCGAAAAAACGTTCATGGTAAACTTAAAATACAGCCATTAAAAGAATAAGGAGGAAAATCATCTAAGAGTGTAAATGTCAGTTCCAATGAAAAATTGAAAGGATAAGGAACTAGGTGCTTTGCGGTTTGGGGCTCCTTGGTAAAATGCCTTATTTACCCTAATAGCTGTGCAAAGTTTTTACAGTAGTTGGAAGACCAAAAAGCTACCTTTAAGATCAAACAAGCCACTTTAAAATCCTTAAAACAAGAGAAAGCAGTTTATACACTGAACATTGTCTTAGATATGAAGAAACATGTTGAAATTTAAGAAGTTCTTTGCCTTGAATGAACAGCCTGCAATGAGTGATTCCTTTGCAAATCTAATTAAGGGGATAAGAAACAGGCATTCAAAAAGAAATGACTGCTTTATAGATGGGAAACAAACTTCAGAAAATCTAGCTGTCTTACAAAAGAGTTGCTTCACCTGAAAGTTCCTTATAAGAAATCAATGCTAAATATTACAGCTACTAATAATAACATCAGGAGTTAAAGCTAATGAAGGATATGTTTCATGAAAGAACATCTATGTTCTTAACTCTTTTGAATAGTAACAGTTTTGGTAAAAATACTGGAACTAACAACAATCCAGTCAAAATGTTTCAACAAATCCAAGACGCTATTCCACAAAAGAAAGCTGCCATGCTTTGTGGGCCATATTAGAGCTCACTCCAATCTTCCTGGTCCTTTAGCTGAGGGTAATGCGAAATGGAAAGATCCCTGCTCGGGATTATGGAAGGGTCCCGATCCTGTGTTAATATGGGGTCGAGGACATGTTTGTGTTTTTTCACAAGAGGAGAATGAAGCTCGGTGGTTACCAGAGTGTCTGGTAAGGAGCGTGGAACTAAGGAAGGGTCAGCTCCAATGATGTTCCTATAAAGGAACCAGAATGAAAGTGGCTCGATTAGTATTTCTGAGGTTTTGTCACTGGTTAATGCAAACAGTGTGGAAATGGAGTTCAGAGCTGTGCCACTTTTGGCCTTACTAGCTCCTTTAGAAAAATACTTTATATCACCTAATAGCTGTGCAGTATTTGGCGAAGAACTTTACAGAAGCTAAATACGGTAATTTCACCCTCAGTGTGAAGTGAAGTTTTTCGGTAGAACAAACCAAAAGTACTGCTGTAATAGAAACGTTTGTCTGAATTGAAGTACTTAGGGGAGCTATTATGAATTTGGGTGAAGGGACAGCCTCTAGTTAAAAACCATCTACCGTTGACAGTACATCTCTGCCAGTCCGGAATGGCTGAGAGAACTGGCAACTTTGGAGTGTGGCTTCGTCCAAAGGTTACAGTCCCCTAGCAACAACTATCACAATTCTATAGCAACAACACTCACTAAATCCCAGTGCTTTATAACAAAGCTGACTATAAACTCTAAACTTTAGAAATGATGTACATACTTCCTGTCTAGTTAAGAATCTTTCTAATATAGTGATAATAATTAATAGTAAGAAATAGAAAAAGATGAAAATAAGATATGTGAGTTTGTAAAAATTCTCTTGTTAGATCTGTGTTAAGAAAGCTTTAGGTGTTTGCTAAATTAGATATATGCTAATGGTAGCCCTATATAAGTTTGTAAAATAGATCTATAGAGTTCCTTTAAGAATATAAGCTTGCAAGAAATATCTAAGTAGTCTTAAGACATGTAGTAATAAGCTTGTAATAAGTAAAGATGCTAGTTGTAAATGTAAGTTTAAATAAGTACATAAGAAGTAATAAGAAATATATTTGCTAAAGTAGTTCTATAGTTTCCTTAAGGAGTATAAATAAGTAGATGTTAATACGTTATATGTGAGTTTGTAAAATGTAAATGTTGAATGTGAGTCTAAATGCTTTGCAAGGCAAAAAATGTTATATGTGAGTTTAAAAAGTGTAAATGTTAAGTGTGAATCTATGCTTAATGTATATGGTGAAAAAACCTGAGAGACAGAAGTTAGTGTCCCAGTAGACTGCAAAGCAGGCAGTCTGAGCAGTTTTCAAAAGTTCCAGAAGCCGCTAAGAAGCTAAGAATGGCGGACGCCAGAACCAGCACAAGGCATCCACATTTGAGATCCGTGGAAATTCAGCGCAACACAGAAAAACCTGAGCTAACATAAAAAATGGTGCGGTTTAGAATACTACTGTACCTAAAAAGGTCTGGCTTGAGAATAAGTTCAGAGATGCTTGTTTGAACAAAAATTGTTAACTGCAAAATGTTTTGGTTAAAAAAGTCTCTTCATATTTGGAAGTGAAAGCCTGATACTAGAATTTATTTCTTGTTTGAACTTTTTGAACTTAAAATGAGATAAAACTACAAAAAGATTTTGGTTATGGATTTCTTCATATTTGGAAGGCTAGTACCAGAATTTATCGTTTGAGTTTTAAGACTTAAGAAATGAAATGAACAATAGAGATTTCATTGATATGGGACAATTTTGAGTTTACTTATAGTAATGACCTAGGAACTGTTTTCTGGAATTGGGTTAAAAAAAGGAACTGTTTAAATGAAGAAATTTATTTCTTCCTAGAATCAAGATGCAGTTTTGTGTATGCATATATGCTTTATTAATTGGTGATTCATGAATTGTTTTGTGGAACTGTTTATGTAAAAATGAAATTACTTACAGAAATGTTTTTGTGTTACAAATGGAACTGTTTAAACGCAAAAGTTTGTGTTTTCTAACTAGGTTTGAGATTTTGTTTAAAAAATTATAAAGAAAAGGAGGAGTTATGAGGTTGAATTATGTTTGCAGAAATTATGTTTAACCTATTGATATTAATGCACCCTGGTTTTGTGGAGTTAAGGAAATATTTAAGTTTGATGTGAATACATCGAAGTTTTTCCTATGTTCTGTTAGCAAGGAAATTTAAATGATTAAGAGTTAAAGTTGTAAGACGGAGAAAATTGTTAACTATATTTAGCACCATATATGCTAATTCAAATGGTTCTGTTAAGAGTTTGCTTTGAGTTGTAAGATTGAGAGAATTGTGGCTATGTATAGCAATATTTATGTTAACCTGTTAATGGTAATGATGAAGATAAGGGATTCTTTAAGTTTGTAGTCACCTTAAGAGTTTTTGGTTTAGAAAGGGCTTGAGGCAGCAAAGACTGCTGTAGTCACCCTGGACCTAATTCAAAAGAGAAATGCCATCTTTATCATCCTCTACTCCCATATTGGGAGGTGTAACAGCTATGGAGATTGCTGTAAGCCATTAATAGCTATTTTTTTTATATATTACGAAAGGGGGACCTGTGGGAGCCCATTCTCAGGTTCCTCGTGGCTTTACCCAGCAGGTCCGCATAGAGGATGATTAGGACCACGGGCCTGAGTGCAGGTGTCTAAGATGGTCTGCACTTGGCTGTGCTGGGGGAGGAGGTCTTTTGCTCCACCCCTTGGCGTCTCTATAAAAACCCTGGGGCAGAGACAGTCGGGGCCCGTTGGAATAGGTTCCAGGCCCTCTCGAGACTATCCTTTATTTTCTATCTGTTTATCTCCGTGATATTCTCCGCAATAAATCCTTCTATCTAATATTTCCTGCTGCTCGCACTCAAGAAAACTCTGGGGAACTGTGGGGTTGGTGGGTTAACACCCCACAATAGGGCCTCTGTAATCCTCCATGCAAAGCCTCTTTCAGAGCTCACCTTTTAGACCATTCAAACCTGGTTTATTTTGGCCCTTAGATTTATTACTAAGAAGGAGGAGATGTCAGGGACAAGGACAGAATCTCTAGTTAGTGGAAAAATACAGACCCCCATAAAACAGGGAACTAGATCATCTTACAGTCAGGCTGCTTAGCAACAGGACAATGAGTCAGAGCCCTTGACCCTTTCACCCTGTAAACATCCTATACAAACATCCTGTTAGCTTGCCCCATCTTATGCAGATGAAAGCTTCTTGCTCCAACCACGCTGCAGGAACTATATAAACCCTCTTGGAGAAAAATAAAGTTGCACCTTGATCAGAATCTAGACTTGGTGTATTTCCTTTGTATCTCCTATCCCTATCATTCCGTCCTTAGGGTGGTTGAGAACCCGTTGAAGCCCTGCAGGCGGGGCAGTTCTGATGATGTATAAAAAGGCACTGTGGGAAATGTTGTTCTGATGATGTAGACAAAGGCTCTGTGGAAATATAGTTGTGATGACACAGAGAATGGCACTGTATTAAAGCTAGATCTTATGACAGACAAATGCACTGTGGGAAATGTAGTTTTGATGACAGAGAGAAAGGTAATGTAGGAAATGTGTTTCTGATGACATACAGAAAGACACTGTGGGAAATATCAATTTGATGACTTAGAGAAAAGAACTGCAGGAAATGTAGTTTTGATGAGGTAGAGAAAGGCAGTGTGGGAAATGTACTTCTTATGATGTAGAGAAAGTCACTGTGCCAAATGTAGTTCTGACCACACAGAGAAAGTCACTGTGGGAAATGTAGTTCTCATGACATTGTGCTGGCTTTACATTTCTTCTAGATTCCTTCTTTTACTGTGATAAAATATTCGAATCAAAATCAACTCAGGAGGATGCTGTTTATTTAATATTAATAGTAGTAGGGTTTATTAGACATTAACATCCAGGTCAGAATTCATTAATGGGGAAAGTTAAGGCTGGAAATGGAAGTGAGGTTTCCTTGGTCTCCCAGGATGCTATCTCCTCCCAGGGGAATCCGAGTTCAATGGAGGAGGCTCCTGGCTGCAAAGGTCTCTGGTCACTCAGTCTCATCCTTCACTCACATTCTTTTTTCTGTCTTTTAGTGTATTATTAATATATTTGTTAATATAATATTATTAATGTATTATTAATGTCAACATGTTGGGTGGTGGAGCCCAGTCCCACGTGATCTGAGTATGTTGCTTTCTCTCAAAGTCCAGGCCCACCCGCCTGGGCAATGGTGCCATGTGCCATTAGCGAGGTCCTTGAACCCTCCTCACAATCAGGTCAGTTCTTTGGTTGTGTCACTAAATCACAGTCAGGGCCGTCTATCAGAAACATGACAATACACTGAGCTGATAAGAAAAATTAATGGATTTAGAGTTCTTTGAACTGAAATTAAATTTTTTAAATTTTTTGAAGTTAAATCTTATGACATTGAATAATAATTCTGTAGATAGCGCATCTTTAAAGTGACCACGTGCATACCCCATCATTTTCAAAAAGATTTATTTATTTCATTTTATGAATGAATGCACATGTTACATGAACCACTGGCACATTTTGGCTTCATCCACTGTTGCATAGTTTCCACTGGGATCCCTAATATGAATACTAAACAACAGGCTTCTAAAATTGAAAAAATCATTTTAAATCTTTAAAAGATTCTCTATAGCATTCAAGTAAAGAAAATATGTGCAAATTTCCTTTAGCTTTCGTGTTCTTGGTATAATCTTTCATAAATATAAGGATGCAGATATCAGAGAATGTGGCCACAATTTGAACATCTGTAGTTCATAAGATTCCTTCAAACCTGCAAGGTTGATTCCCCAGCTAATTTTAAGCTGCACTTCACCCTCAGATTATGAGGTAAGGAAATATTCTAAGCACAAAACCACATGGCCTATCTGGGTGCCTGAAAACATCCTTAAAAATTAGAACCAGGTATGGAAAAATGGCTCAGTGGTTAGACTTCCTGTTGCCTCCAAGACACAGGACTCTCAGCTTCCTTTCAAGCACCATGACGGTCTGCAGGCTGACATGCTCCCCACCATGATTAAAAAAATGTAAATAAGCCATCCTAATTGAATATATTAATATATATAGTATATTTCCATTGTATAAATGCAAAATTCATATTCCTTAATGTTAAACTCCACGATGATTTTGTGACCACAGAAAGGTCATAGAGCAGATGAGGGAATCAGTGATATGTGCTTCATCAAGGCACGTAAGTTCTCTGCTATGCATCTTTGGTAGCCTTAAAATGTGCATATTAAAATTGTCATGTTCATCATTTACAAATTAACAAGCTCTAACTCAATTGGCTTCTTTAGACAATCTTATAAAACATGGTAGAATTTTCCCCCATGGCAATATTCAGTTCAACATTAGGTCCAATTAACAGAGTGACTATCATAGGTTATTGCTTATAACCTATGGATTTCTAATGATGCAAATAATAACATAAATTAGCAGTTTAAGAAGTGAAGTTTGAAACTCCTTCTCCTTTATATAGCAGAGGATACAAGAGTACAGTCTCATCATTGTTTTTCAAAGTTATATAATGTGTTTCTTCATGTATTTGACAATAAGTCACATCATGCCAGACTTCCTTGAATGAAAATGTCATTGACAAAATGTAACAGTGTCAACCTAAGTCCTGGACTGACTGCCAAACAGGACACTCTGACAAATAAACAAGTTTCCAAAATGAACCACACATTATACTGCATTTAACCCACTAAGGGAAACAGACGAAATGAGTTTTAGTTAATATACTCTATAACAACTGAAATACTGATCATTTCTCAAGAAGCTGGAAACCAAGAAATAGAAAAATGAAGATTCTTCTGTTAACTGCTGTCATCGGCTTTGTCGACACAGAAGAGGTACTTAATATTGGATAAATTTTATTTTTCCTAAATCAAAGCTGCTTATGCTATAGTCATAGATAGTGTAACAATCCTTATTAGTCAGTCTAAAGCTGTAGTTGTTATATTCACAGTAATTCTATCCATCAGAGAAAATGGATTTAACGTCTTCTAGTTTTAACAATGCTTGAGATTTGAAAAATTCAGCAGAAATATATTGTTTGTGTATTTGTATGGTTATACTTGAAAGACATTAGATAGTATGTATTTTATATTTTATTAACACAGAGCTGAAAAACATGTATAGGATTATTCAAATAAACATGAGTTCAATTTCTCCTCCTCTCCAAAAATGACTTATACGTTCAAATGGACTTTTTAATTAGAGTAATATAGCAGAATTCTGTTTGTAGCAAGACCTTATGTTGGATTTACTGAAATCACAATCATAAATTTAAAAACATAAAAACCTGTTATAAAAGAAATGTATTTTAATAAGGGGAGGTATAATGTGTAGGTTCCTCTGTAGGAATGACATTTTGTCTCAAAACTTACAGTACATAAAATTTATTTGTGGGGCAATGCTGGTAATAAGAAAGATGATTATTTGCTTTTGTGTCACTTGCTAGTACTGTGGGAACCCTTCTTTGCTGACTGGAAAATTTCAGTAAATCCCCCATGTTTATCTTCTAAAGTGATTTAATTTTCTCCTCCTTTCAAGCTAACATTGTTGACTGGAATACTTCAATTATAAAATAATCATTAGCTTCAGTGTCCTGTCTAAATGATTTTGATTATACAGTAAGTCCTTTTATATTTCATTGGATGTATACTCATATTTCTTTGTTTTGACAACTAAACAATTATCTCTTCACATTTCTGGATATTTGGTAATAGGTAGAATTTTCTTAAATACAATTGCTAGCCAGAAGTTGAATGTTTGGTTTAGGATGGTGACAGAGAAGATGGCCTAGATGGAGATTGACATTAAAAGGGGACATGTGAAAAAATTCTGAAATAATTGTTTGATTTAAGTTTTCAGTTTAAATACATGTCATGTAATTTAACTCCCTATTTTTTTTATACTGTAGGTCACAATGAGCATGAACTGTTTTGCCCCCACTGAATCCTCTCTCTACTCTGTGCTCATTTGTATTTTACAATCCATCTTCTTTGAAGTCACCTTTCCCCTCATGGACAGTTGAAAGCTTCCTGGGTTCTAAATATATTCAAAGTAAAACACATAAAACATAAATGTGAAACTAGTGTCAATATGATAAGGAAAGTGTGATAGTGTTTTTCTGACCCCAAGTCACTTTGTGTTGTATAACTTTTAACATTTTGTCCATTTTCCTACAACATTCATGATTTGATTCATCACCCAGCTCTATATTGAATCTATACTGTGGTTTTCTTATGTATTCCATTTTCAATGAGCATCTAGGGTGATGTGAGTTTTAGCCCTTTTGAAATGAATATTAAATAACATGAATATAATATATCTAGTATCAAAACACAAAGTCTTTGATTCTATTCCAAGGAGTGGTAGATAAGGGTTTTCTTCTAGGTTAAAGTCTTCTTTGAGCAACCTCCACAAACTCATTCAAAACTGTCTTCTCTGGATTACATGCCTAGTAGCAGTGGATGTATGTTCCCTTTAGACTTAGACCTCCTAACATTTTTCACCAGTCTTATCTCTGACCATGACCTTCTAACTGTGAAAAGATTGAATATGAAAATTTTAATCAACCCCTCTCTTATGGTTATGGATATAAAGCTCTCTTCCTTGGAGGAATTTCTATTTAATAACCCCTTATACTTTTCCTTAATTATTGGCATTCAATACAGTTTTGTAATGAGATATGAATACCATTACCTCAAAATTTCCTCCCTCCTATCCCCACTTATTAGGCCATATTATTCAGATTTTTATGTTTTTAATTCCCATTTTTTTACTTTTTTTTAAATTAGAGAAACTAGTCTGTTGGATGAGTGTCCCTGAAAAAAAATGATTTCTTTCTTTAATTTCTCTGACTCTCTACTCTATTGGGGATTTTCTTTGTAAATTGATTTTGTTTGAGGAGATGTTATTTGTCAATACTTGAAGTTTCTTCAATTATTTTGGTGTTCCATTCACAACATCTTTACCTGTGATTAGAAGATCAATTATTGTCTAAGAAATCATTTTTTTTTGTTTTGTTTTGTTTTTTGAGTAAGGGTTTCTCTGTGTAGTTTTGGTGTCTCTTCTGGATCTCACTCTCTAGACCAGGCTGGCCTTGAACTCACAGAGATCCACCTGATTCTGCTTCACGAGTGCTGGGATTAAAGGTGCGTGCCACTGCAGCCCAGCTAAGAAATCCTTTTTTTTTTGTTCCAGGACTTAAAAGTTACAAACCATGTCAGTTCAGTCTAATTTTGGTAAGCAGTATATATGTGCACACTTTTCTTTGCAACACAAATTTCTTCAATCTTTCCATAATACAATTTATGCATGGAAGCTCAACATGGTTTCATATTTTCGGATTGTAGCATTATTCATGGGAGCTCAACATTGTTTTATATTTTAGAACTGTAGCATTTAGAAACAGGAAATGTCATTCTTTACACACATATCTCTGATAAGTATATCACATATGAATATCTACTAAATATTTTAACTGACATTACAAAATTTATCTGAGTTTTCAGAGTGCATATTCTTTTTCAGCTTTTAGAAAAATATCAAACCCTCTACTTAGCAGCTGATGATTTAAAACTAATAGAGGAAAATGGGTCACTAAGAATTCATGTACATCATATTCTACAACACAATAATTATGATGAAGTTGGCATTACATTTTATATCAGGTAAGCTACATTCATTCAGATACAAGAAGCAAAATACTGAATATTAATTAGTAGTGCACGGCCACAATTTCCTTGACATTGTGTGAAAATAAGTCAATAATGTCAGATGGTTAATCATCACAGATATATCATGTCATAATATCATATCAACATATGTCATGCTGTGCTGACATGTTACCCCAGAATGCAGTCAAATGCCATGAAATTCATTGAGATACCAATGTGGGAAAGTGGTTCATCACATACTGGCTGAGAGACTAGGATGTGTCAGTCTCAATATTTAGTTCAGCCTTCAAAATGCTGATTTCTATATCTAGAATAAGTTTATTCAGGGCATGGGGAGATCTATTTGGGGAAGATGAAAGGGGAGCAATTGGAGCTTCCATAATGATCACGATGTATTCCTTAAGTTGTGATATATTTCTTAAAGTCAAAAATAGAAGCCAATGAAAGAGCTGTTCTTGGAACCGTGGTAAGAAAATCTCTGGGTAGGAATAAATAAAGATGGCCTGAGCTGTTTGGGGCCACTTGAGTGCATTTCACTTGGTGGTCAGAAGTTTTTCCTGTGACCACACCCCTTTCTCAACTTAGCACCTGAGCCCGAGATGAGCATGAACCACAGCAATAACGCTACATTTGTAGATGTGAAGATGATGTCCATGTTGGGTGTAACACCATGGGTCACGATGGAAACTTCTTTCTAAATAGTCAAAGGTGATTTTGGAGAATTAGTACATATTATAATAGTGACAGAGTTATATGCTTAGGAAAGAATGACTGAAATATTCATATGGTATACATACATACCAGGAACAGAGTTTCCATCTCCACCATTATGTGTACACCTGCCCTTCCAATCCCCGCTGGGGGTATGTATCAACACAGGAATCAAAAGATCTGTATTATCTAGGTATTAGTGTCTAGCAAGTCTAAGTTGCAAATGAGTTGGAGTCCTACAGTGCAAAGTATATATATATATGTGTGTGTGTGTGTGTGTGTGTGTGTGTGTGTGTGTGTGTGTGTGTGTATAACAATTTTGGTAACTTTAGAGTTCTTCTATTATAAGATAATATTATAATTTTTGTATTAACAAAGCTGAATAAAATATTTATAACAAATACTCTCAGTGTTTCCATTCACAAATGTATAAAAGCTTGTAATTTGTTCACAGGAGGGCAATATGTGGAGCACGCCTGAACTTTTAGAATTATGTGTTCTTCACAGTGGATAAAAAGTATTGCAAGTTATCTGTGTGTTGAAGCTAAAGGATGTATACACAATGTCACCTGATGAAAATAGATTTTTTGTTATTTTGTGTTTAGGCAAAAGGATAGATGCCAACTCTACACACTTCTGCTTCATAAATTTATTACTTTCATCATAATACCATCATGTGAGTATCTTATGCTTTCAGGTGACAAAATATACATGCAGTGCATTACATTAACACTCATAGTACTTAACATTGTGGTAGCTTTAAGAAATTATTTTAAAAAATAAACTGATTCTGAAGAGGTTGATATTTGCATCATTTTTTCAGATGACTTGAGGCCATTGCAGAGCCAAAGTTACAGTGAAGATGCTTATGTGACAGGATTCTGGATGTTCCCCGATAAATTCTCTACTCTCCCAGAAAGTTGGGTTCAGAGAGAAAAAAATGGAGCCAGAGGTGTGTGAAATATTAAATCTATTCTGCTAATGATCCTTCTACATCATTTTGGCTCCTCATCTTAAATTTCCACAGACATCGCAACCCATGAATCAAGTGGGAACGTTTACACTTTTTGTCCACCTTCAGTGGATAAGTAGTTTCTAGAAGACATTTTACAAGTGTTTGAAACAGAAACTCTAAAAAATGTATGTTTAGTGAAATTATTGTCAGTTGATTATATGGACAATCTTGGTAACTAGAGAGTTTTCTAGTATAGGATAAGATAGTTTTTGCATGAAGAAAACTACATAAAATATTTTGCCTGATGAAATAGTAAGAAAGTCAGTGTTTGGAATTCATACCAGTCTGAAAATGTAACAAGTGGTTTATGAAAATTTTAAAAACTTATTGGGTTCAATCACCTGAATTTGATGAGAATAGAAAAAAAGGATCATACATATTTTGTTGGACAATTATAGAATTTCAGTACTATACTTTGTTAAATATTTGTAAAAAGTCATATATAGAGTAGGTCAGTTCGGGCAGTCTCTCGACCATTTCCAGCAGTCTGTTGTGTGGGTATCTTTGTGGATTTCTGTGGGCCTCTCTAGCACTTTGCTTCTTCCTATTCTCATGTGGTCTTCATTTACCATGGTATCCTATTCCTTGTTCTCCCTCTCTGTTGTTGATCCAGCTGGGATCTCCTGCTCCCCCAAGCTCTCTTTCCCTCAACCCTCGCCTTTCATTACCCCCACTCATGTCCAGGCTGTTCATGTAGATCTCATTCCATTTCTCTGTCATTGGGTGATCCCTGTGTCTTTCTTGGGGTCTTGTTTTCCAGGTAGCCTCCTTGGTGATGTGAGTAGCAGACAAGTCATCCTTGTTTCATGTCTAGTATCCTGCTATGAGTGAGTACATACCATGTTTGTCTTTCTGAGTCTGGGTTACCTCACTCAGGATGATTTTTTCTAGATCCATCCATTTGTCTGCAAACCTCATGATGCCATTGTTTTTCTCTGCTGAGTAGTATTCCATTGTGTATATGTACCACATTTTGTTTATCCATTCTTCAGTTGAAGGGCATCTGGGTTGTTTCCATGTTCTGGCTATTACAAACAATGCTGATATGAACATAGCTGAACAAGTGCTCTTATGGTGTGGTTGAGCATTTCTTGGGTATATGCCCAAGAGTGGTATAGCTGGATCTTGGGGGAGATTGATTCCCAATTTTCTAAGAAAGCACCATATTGATTTCCAAAGTGGTTGTACAAGCTTGCATTCCCATCATCAGTGGAGGAGAGTTCCCCTAGCTCCACATCCTCTCCAGCATAAGGTGTCTTCAGTGTTTTTGATCTTAGCCATTCTGACCTACTCTGGTGATGGGATGGCCAAACACCCTAATTGTTGTGCTAGAAACCTCATCCAACTACTGAGGGATCTGGATGCAGAGATCCATGACTAGGCCCCGGGTGGATCTCTGGGAGTCCAATTAGCGAGAATGAGGAGGGTTTATATGAGCGAGAATTGTTGAGACCAAGGTTGGATAAAGCACAGGGACAAATAGCCAAATGAATGGAAACACATGAACTATGAACCAATGGCTGAGGGGTCACCAACTGGATCAGGCCCTCTGAATGGGTGAGACAGTTGATTGGCTTGATCTGTTTGGGAGGCATCCAGGCAGTGGGACCAGATCTTGTGCTCATTGCATGAGTTGGCTGTTTGAAACCTGGGGCCTATGCAGGATTGTTTGGCTCGGCCTGGGAGGAGGGGACTAGACCTACCTGGACTGAGTCTACCAGTTTGACCTCAGTCTGTGGGGAAGGCTTTGCCCTGGAGGAGATGGGAATGGGGGGGGAGTTGGGGGGAAGGTGAGGGGGACGGGAGGGGGGAGAACAAGCGAATCCGTGGCTGATATGTAGAACTGAATTGTATTGCAAAATAAATTAAAAAAAAAAAAGTCATATATAGAAAGTTAAAATTACACATGTTGGTTATCACACATTTTAGGGAAATATAAAAAATGCATAAACTTGTATTTTAGGATTATTTATTTATTCAAATCATGCGCTAACATTTGGGTTTTTCAATTTTTATTTATCACATAAAATGTACATTAAAGTAGAATTTTGTGACACACACATATATACATATATACTTATTTCACAAACCTTAATAATTATTTTTATTACCAAATTTCTAAATAAATTAAAAGTTAGAATGCGTATCTTGAATTTTATTTAATTTTCATTGTATATTCAGAATCACAAGACAGTAATGACTGTCACTGACAATTCAGAAACTACAATGAATTTTTAATTTTTATTCATTTATTTATTCAGTTTTTTGATGGTAGAATTCCTACTTTATGCATACACAAACACAAATAACCAAATCAAAGTAAAGAACAGAATATATATTCATGCTATTTAATCTAAATGAAATATTTCTTCTCAGTCTCAGGTGTTTTCTCATTTGATTTATATCCTGTTTCAAACACCACAGTCATCATGCACATGAACTTTGCTGAAAAGAATGGAAAATATGGAAATTTGTGTGCAGCATTCTGTAAGTGTAATATCTAATTTCAGGTTTGAAACATGTTTATCTTGCCTTTTTACAAGAAAATATTTAACACCTGTTTTTAAGAATCAGCATTACTTGGCAGGAAGTCTCTCTTCAGTTATGTACAGGACCACAATTTGGGGTACATAGAATCCCTAACTAAGTTTATGTATCATATTTCAGTCAGAAATGTCTATGAAGTGAGTGGCAAGCATCACATATACAAGACATCAGTTTTCACAACCAAAGTTTTATGTGTCACACCATGCCTGGGGAGAATTAAAAAAATATCTTCACTAAACCAAAGACTTTATTTTGACATCAAATTTATTGGAAAATTAACAATGTTTATGATAATGAATATAAACTATCAGAAATAAGTCCATTTATTGTGAAGTACCTTGGTGTACCCAGAATGCTGACTTAGTCTCCATATATGATTATACAAATTAAAATATCATTATTTGAAGAATCATTAGAAAAATTACATCTACTAGATATCAAATTAGAGATAGGCATTGATGCTTTGCAAGAAGAGTCTAGAAGGAAATGATTAATGAAAACTCTGACATGTTGATCATTCTGAAGTGGAAAGTTGCACAGTAATCAAAATACCATCAGCACAAATCAGAGTTGATAGGCTAAAAAAAAGAAGTGTGTGTGTGTGTGTGTGTGTGTGTGTGTGTGTGTGTGTGTGTTTGTTGATTGAGTAGAAAATAATGGGTAGTAGGTCTGAGAGGATGCAGCAGCAATGTGTATTTGATTCAAATCTACAGAAAATACTCAAGAAATGACATTTAATAATCAATAAACTTATATAGACAACAAAATTTGAGGAATCCTGCCATGCCCACGATGGTGTCGCCCGCGTGACAAATGCCTTGGATGAGGTGGTTACGTGGGAAAGGGGGGCTCGCGGCCCTTGGGTCTATGCCCCTGGTGACCCCTTATCAATCTGCCCAAATCATGGTGCCAGGCTACACGGAACCACACAAAATCTGCTTGCAGAGGCTGGCTGGCATTCTGCCTTTTTTCTCTTTGCAGCTGTGACTATTGCTGTTTCCTTGTGTATTGATTTCAGGGAGTTAGCTCTCAATGTTCCTGATGTGCCCCATAAAGAGAATAATGATTCCTCAAAAGTGACCTCAATACCCCCACCTATAATTCAAGCTTTTAGGCAAACAGTTAAAGAGGGTCCTAGAAGTTTGGGGGAATTTATGAATGATTTAGAGCAAAAAGAACTTATGACTCAGAGAGATGAAGATTCTAGTGAGGAGAGAATGAAAGTAAAAGTCCAGGAACTCATAAGCAATCCACACGTGCAGCCAACAGCAGCTGCAAGGAAGCAGTTACAGGAACTAGCCAGTCCTACAAGAATTATCTAGGGACAAATAGAGTTTCTCATCAAGGGTCGGTGGTGGCAACCCCCTAACTTTAATCCTAGATATAATAATTATTTGGTGCCATTGCCCTTTATGGGAGCTTATGATAAACATGGGAACCAATGGGTGAATCATAATAGTATGAAAACAGAATGACATAAGTTACAGTTCATGGAAAGAATAGCTAGGTCCCAACCCCCCTGGTGCCTTCTCACCTGCAGGCAAAGGTTAAATATTTTCACACAAATGAAACCATGGTTAGAACGATGGTGGGAAGGGTTTAATTTTGATACAAAACAAAGGTCTAATAATTACGTACAAGGAAAACTTCAGCTAGGGCTGTAATGTTCTCTGTCTGGATGAGGAATCACAAAAGAGGAAATAACACCTGTACTCATGAGATCCGTTAGTCATTCTGAAAAAGTTTTGTAACCACATTGTTAATTCTATGTCTATCGCCCCACTGGCCGATTGCCATGTTTCCTCAAATGATTGTATAAAAAACACTGCTTGATCTGAGTAAAATTGCAGCAGTTTCACAGCATACTCTCATGTCTGTGTCTGTCTGTCATTCGCCAAATCCACTTATCCTGAGTACCTTCGACCTGTTCTCCCTCGGTCTGGTGTGCCTACTGAGACCCAGTCCACGGCAGAATCCTTACATCAAAATGTCATATTTCTAATGGTCATTTTTTACACTTCTGTTGAATGGAGCAAAGGAAACCAGTCTCAGTAAAGAATTATGGGACTTCTATGTGGCAGTGAGTGAAATAAAAGGAATCCCAATACAAAAATATACAAGACATCATCAAAAATGGTAAATAACTGTGCTTTGTTACTAGAAAAATTTGATCAGAAATAACAGAAAAATCACAAAATTTCCTGATTTCCATTTCCAGTTTTAAAAACTGAAATTAAAATTATTGAGTAAATGAATTACATTTTCACTTGGTATATCCTATCCTTCACAGACACCTGTCTTCAATGAAGATCCTGATTTGGTGAGTTGAAATCGAATAAAACTCTTTTTCTATTGAAATTAGAATAGTTTACGTAGAAACAAATCAATAATTTAATTAAAAATGACACCTGGAGATACATGATCACAATACATTTTTTTGTAAACTTTTAAAGTAACAGAAAATGAAGAAACAACTTTCAATTTTTGGTATACTATAGTGACTGAAATTATTTAAAAAATATCCCCATGTGTTTTACAGTCTGTAGAGTTGTATAGTATTTTTTATTTATTATGTATGGGATTCAAACAGAAAGTGAAATAATCATTTCTTTTCCAGGTAATGTGAATAAATATAGTGAAGCAACGAATCATTAAATATGATGAATATATCTGCCTAAGTGTTGAATATGCTATACTGACTAGACTTAACAATTCACAATCTAAAGGGGATTTGAATTTGTCAAACTTCCATATATATTTTTCTGCACTAAATTTTATTGTTTACATGAAAAATATAACTCTGGAACTTGATAAAATAAGGTTCCCGATCTCTAAAATACTTAGAATCTTTCAAATATTAAATCCACCCACTTATCTTTAGTCTAGTCCCTATGATCAAATTTCTGCTTAAGAATTCTGTTATTCTGCACGTACTCTCACAAACATGCATTTCTATCTTTTCTATAAAAGTTACTATATTCATTTACATTTAATATATTTTCATTGATGTTTCAAATTACACAGGTTACAAGATTCAGACTACTTGCTACCTATTTGTCTGTGGCATCCACTTCACAAATTTGAATGTGGACCCATCTTTCTCTCCCAATTGTGCATTCACCTTTCTCGTGATGTTCAAATTCTTCACACTGTTCTTTCCTAAAGTTTCTTCCCTGGCCCTGTTTAGTAGAATTTTCTTTTTCTGTGAATCAATGAATAAATTTCATCTACTGACATAAACTGTTAAAAATTTATTGTGTTATTTAGATCTTCAATATGGGACTAATTACTTGTATGAATGTGTGTATAGAGTGTGTGTGTATATCAAGGTGTTTGTGTGCAGTACAAGCATAAAATCTGGGTTTGAGTTCCTCCTATCTACCTTCATCTGGGTGCTAGGCATCAAATCAGATTGTCAAGCTCATGAACCCAAAGCTTTGCTAGGTGGTGGTGGTGCATGCCTTTAATCCCAGCACTCGTGAGGCAGAGCCAGGCAAATCTCTCTGAATTCGAGGCCAGCCTGGTTGACAGAGTGAGTTCCAGGACAGGCACCAAAACATCACAGAAAAACCCTGTATTGAAAAACAAACAAACAAACAAACAAACAAACAAACAAACAAACAAACAAACAAAAAATCCAAACCTTAACACACTGGACAATCTTATTGGTCTTACGTCACATTTTAATTCAAACAAATTTTTGAACTAACTCAGCCATGCACAGTATTGGCTGCACTTCATTATTTACTTTGAAAATTGTGTGTGTGTGTGTGTGTGTGTGTGTGTGTGTGTGTGTGTGTGTGTGTTGAGTGTGAAGTTCATATCAAATGAACTTCCAAACTTAAAATTGCTCATTTTTAAAGACTTCAAATAAAAGTATAAATCAATTGAAGGCTTAGTGCCTGGCATAATAGAATAAAGCTATCTGATTTGATCCAACAAAACAGGATCTGTGTTCCATTAACACATGATGAAATATTTTGTAACCATGACAACTAAATGGAAGAAGTAAAATATTCAAAACAGGAGTCATGCACCTAGGGTCTAATATTTCCTAAGTAATGAGCTCTAGCCCAGGATTATAGAACCTGACATGTAGATATTTCTGCAGTTCTGACCTCAAATCCAATTTGAAAACTATAGATTTCTATGATAAAATCCAAATGTTACAAAACTAAGTGCATCTTGTTCGGGGTGAGTGTAGTAGCATTCAGGATCAAGTGCTAAGTAAGCCACTGATTTCCTTTCTACTCTTAAGTGATGTTTTACAGCTTCTAGTATGTTGTTATCCTGCCATCCCATGGGTGTCTACCAACTTTCTTCAATTATGATTAGTTTGGCATCAGTATGTATTTACCTTCTTTCTCACAGACACCCCCTTATTCTGCATAAAATTTCAGTAGATCTTTATATACCACACTTTTCTTATCTGTTGTGTACAACTATGTCCATTTATTGAATATCTTTTTGTGGTTTAAAGATGGTAGATTTTTTTAACTATCCCTCATACATTCAATATTTTTGTTAATTCATCAATGGACATTTCATTTCCCCTCTCCTGTTGCTAATTCAACACTCTAATCCTGTATTTTATTTTCTAATGCCAATTTTTCTTTTATCTACTGTTCCCTATTCGTTAAGCTACTTACCCACAGTGGACAGTTTCTGGACTCATTTTAACTCCAGATTAAATATGCAAAATAAAAATATTGAAAGCTAGTGTCCATGTATGAGAACTTTTTCTATAATTAGAGTAGCTCACAAGTGCATAGTCAAGAACTTAATATTCTTATTTGGGTTTCACCCAATAACAATTGCAAACAAAAATTTTAATTTGCTGTGACAATGATTATCATCAGTCTCATGAAGCCATCAATCTTAACTGCTATTTTAAATTACATGTCATTTGTTAAGAGGGAACAAACTCAAAGGCATTTGATTAAATATATCTTATAACCTTAGCCCACAAGACATTGAGTAATAAAGAAATTTTATAAGGACCCTCTGAAAGACACATATAGAATCACTTGGCCATCTGTGGTACTATTTTTCTTGATCCGCAGAACGTTGAGAAAATGAACCAATTTCAATAGAAATAATCACAGTCTTTATCCAGTTTCTGACATGAGCCCTCCTAAAATTCTTTAGACAAAGAACTGTTTTGAAACCTCTTTGAAAGCCTCACTACAAAAGTTTTGTAGCTTTTGTATTTTGGTCATTTGTATTCCCATCAATTTAAAAAGAAGCACTCATGTTACAGTGTTGTGTCAATGACACCTGATAGATGCCACATTGTTTGGGATTCTCAGGAAGCTGATGGATAGAACATACGTTATAAAAGAGGGTGCATTATTATTATTATTATTATTATTATTAATATTATTGATGGAGCAGTCAACTTGTTTTTGGTCAGTTTGAAGTAATCTGCTGTAGGATATTTGAGGCATTTGAAGACACCCTAAGTATCATAGAAGACAATAAAGCAGTGAGTGGCCTTTCCAATGTCATTTGCAATCTCCATTTTTGTAAGATATGTCTATACTCCCCTTTCCTGCACTTATGACCCCTCTAAAAGCTGATGACTTGTGGAACCTCCATTTTCATCATTTTATATGACACCTTTTGAGATGAGGAATGTTAGTTTAGCAGGCCGGGAGCTAGATAAATATATCAAGGGCCCCTGGTCAGAAAACCTTCTATATTATTCATGTCAGTGAACATATGGAATTTTCCAATTACATCTGACAAGGGCAGAATTTATGGCCGCTGACTATTTTTTTTTGAAAATTTTTAGCATGATATAGAAAGGGTGTTGGATCCCTCTTGGATTCTCACTTGTGTTTTGATTGGCGGGTGGTGCTTTTAATCGGTCTCCTTTCTATGTATCTCCTACAGCATATCTGGCAACAGTGGCATCCATGAAGGCAACTCCACAGCTGTCAATGGCTGTTAGAAATCCAGCTCATGGCCCTCCACAGACATGTGCATGCCTGGCTTTCTGAAATTCAAAAGGCCTGACCCTCCTCACCCGGGGTGACTCCCCAGGTTGGACGCTCTTCAAGGGCTGGTAGTCACAGACAGGTAAGACCTTGTTTGGCAAGCCAACCTAAGGCAGGCACAGTCACTGAGCCCCTTGTGGTAGGGTCACCAGCATGAGAACAAAGGCCTCTGACTCCGACTGAGCAGTTATGTAATAAAATAGAAGGATGGATATGTAGTAGGTAAGGCCCACAGGGTTGAGGAAATTGGCTCAGGTGAGTAACCACGGCATGCAAGTATCTTACTCCTTAAGAGCCAACCTTGAGTCTGCCTGAGGACCTAACAACAGTTGCCATCAAAGTTCCTAGCCAATGTCAGAGTTCCTGATTGTGCAGAGACAGTCTGAGGACCTAGCAAGAGTCACTATAAGTGTTCTCAGTTGATATCTGATTTCCTGATCATGCCTAGTCAGACTGAGGACCTAGCAAAAGTTGCCCTTAGATTTCCTAGTTGATGTCACAGTTCCTCACCAAGCGGAGTCTGCCTGGGGACCTAGTAACAGGTGTTGTCAAGAGTTCCTGATTGTGCCCAGCCAATGAGGGACAACCTCACAATGTCACCAGATCAGGACACAGCCTGGGTGCTGGGAGGAGAGCATACAAGGCCTTCCCTGTTACTGAACAAATGATTCTACTGTTTGCTTCAACAGACACCAGGAGTCTCATCAATAAGCATAAGAAGTTCTCTAAAATGCAGCTTTGATTGCCTTAATATCGTCATATGGAAAATTGACCTCCAATGAATATATAGTAACAATATATATTAATTATTTTATATATAATTATATATATAATTGCTCTACAAATTAAATATATATAATTTGCTCTAGTAATTAAAATTAAATGATATTTTATTATGTATATTATAAATTAAAATATATAATATAAAATAGATGCATATAATTGCTCTACTCATTAAAATTTGCTTCTGTAGACAATCTTCTCCATCAAGGTAGAATTTCACCCATTGAAATATTTGATATTGTGTCCAGTTATCCAAATAACTATAGTAAGCTGTTGCTTTGAGTCTAGGAATTTCCTTTGTCCCACATCAAGCCATAAATCAGCAATTTAAAAAGAGGAATTTGATTCTCATTCTCCATGACACGGCAGAGCACCTCGGAGTAGAGTCTCATCTCCATCTTTCAAAGTTATGTAATGTGTTTCATCACACTCTAGCTAAGAGTCCACATCATCCTAACCTTCCCTAAGGAACAGGACTTTGGAAAAAAACATAACCATGTCAATCTATGTCCTGGACTGCCGGCCAAACAGGATACTCTGACAGAAAAAATAAATAAATAAAACGAAAGAAAAAGAAAAACAAAAACAAAAAAAGAAAAAATAATAAAAAAGAAAAAGAAAAATGAAAAGAAAGAATACAAAGAAAACAAAAGAAGAAAAAGAAAATAGAAAAATCAATAAAACTCCTGAAAATAACCACACTTTATATTGAGTATGATACACTAAGAGACACATGTAGAATGTGTTTTAATTTCTATTCTTTCTGTAACCACTAAGCTACTGAGACTTTCTTAAGGAGATGAAAACCGATAAGTGTAGCTGGAGAATTTCTCTCCAGCTCCCGCCACCAAGTCCAGCCAGTCCCAGAGCCCATTTATAAAATAAACACACAGACTCTTACATTGTTTAAACTGCTTGGCCATTAGCTCAGGCCTGTCATTGTCTAGCTCTTTTCTTATATTTAGCCCATTTCTATTAATCTTTACTTTGCCACGTGGCTCATGGCTTACCGGTACTTTACATCTTCTTTGTCCTGGCGGCGGCTCCAGGCAGTCTCTCTTCCTTCCTCCTCTCTCAATTCTCCTCTCTGTTAGTTCTGCCTATACTTCCTGTCTGGCTATTGGCCAATCAGAGTTTATTTACATATAGCGATATCCACAGCACTTCCCCTTTTCTTCTTTTTTTTAAAAAGAAAGGTTTTAACTTTAACATAGTAAAATTACATATAACAAAACAATTATCAAGCAAGAATTACAGTTACAATATTAAAGAAGAGATCCTATCTATCTTATATTTGTGAGTTTAAGGTTTTATATCTAACTTATCTTTTATTATAACTAAGGAAAATTATAAGTATCTAGTCTTTAACCACATAAAAGACCTCAGAAGGATATAATACTACCTGAGAAATGGGAGAACGATGCAAGCAACTTTTGGGAGTCTTGCAGGGTAGACAGAGATAGCTGACAGCCTGGACAGTCATCCAAAGTTCTCTTGTAAAGTTGGGGCATCTGTCTTCAGCCCACAGGCTTAGAGTCTCTTATTCACTTTTCTCTGTGTCCTGTAGAATGTCTGGCAGTTTCCTCTGCAAAGCAGGAACCTGAAGGACCATTTTGTCAAGCAAAGTTCAGTGGTCACCTTTCTATGGGTCCTGCATGTCCAGTTGATCAAGCAGTCCAGGCAAGAACAGTTTCTTGACCAAATGGCTATTTTTGTCAAGATGAAGATAAACTCCATATGGAGTGTCTTCGATGCCCATCCTCCTCTCTGAAGTAAATCGGTGCTGTCAGGAGCAGACATGTCTCACTGTCCAGAAAGTCTAAATTTTTAAAACATTTTAAATGCCATATTCTGTAGGTCTTTGAAGTGTTTGAAGACTACCTATCTATCTGAAATATATCTATGTATACCTAGAAGACTTAACTAACATGGATACAAATATGATTATCATAGATGACTAATTATTAATCTATTTTTTAATTATCCATTATAATTTTAAATGAGTTACATAAACATAATACCTGAAACAAGAATAGAAATATATATATATATACAGTATAGCAAAATTAAGTTTAAATTTGTATCAATAAAATAAAATCTATAGCAATGTAAAACATTTTAAACAAGTTGTTACTCTTTAAAAGTAGGTTCGTTAATCTACTCTTTCATCCTATTAAATCTAAACTATCCCCTTTTTTTCTTTAGAAAGAGATTGTATTTATAATCAACCTGCTCTAAATAAAAATACTGGTTTTTCTCTGTCCCACACCAGAGGGCTCTTCTGATTTGGGACACAAGAATCTCTTAACCATTTTTTTAAGCAATGTGTCTGGGTTTAGAGGGGGAGTGAGTCAATTCCATCTCTAAACCAGCTTGGTATATTTGGAAATTTGGGCGTAGCTTCTCTTACTACCTCCTGCTGGAGGGGGGGCGCTGTATCTTATGGGGACACAAATTTTAGGATTATGGAGTAGTCCATGAGGGTGTATCATCTGAGCCAGTTGCCAGAAACTGTTGTGGATGTTGGATCATCTGGGCCATGGTGTCACTGGAGACCTTTCAGGGGGTCTTGGCTGGTCAAACCTGATGTATCTTAATCTGGAACAAATCCATAGCCTCTGGCTTTCTGTGGAAACAAAAGCAGAGCCTCCTTTCCAAGGCAACACATCCTTATATCCAAATTTTGAAGTCAAGGTACCTTTAAAATTTACATTTTGGCATAACTCAACAGCTTTTACAATCAAATGTTTTTCTTCAGTTACGAATATGAAAGACAGCATAATCCAGATTTTTTGTGTGATAGCCATCTTTACGTGGCTTATTACCGTTAATGTTTCTTTAAAGACTTTATTTTTAAAAACTATCTATTTGTTTATATAACTGTATATATTTCTTTTTTCTCTCTTTTAAGCCTACGTACATTTTATACACATTGTAAACTATTCCATCTGAATCAGTCTTATTGTGAACCTATTGTTTTAAACTGCAGCATTCTAAGACTGAAACGGCACTGTGGCTGCTGGCTCCGACCAATTCAGTTTCCCAACATGGTGGTGGTCCATTTTCCGCCAGCTATGGAAGCCATATATATATACACACACTAGTAAAGACTAAATCTACCACACAGCGTAATGTGCCACTGGCAGATGCCTCATTCCCACCATACTGTCGGTTAAACGTGAATGCCAGGAACCCACCAGTAGTTGAAACCCGCGTTTTGTGGTGTCTAGCTGCCTGTATGAGACATGAAGCAGGAACCTGTTTTGGGCTCTGTTGAGAATTGTTTATTAAATATTATCAGGTTTAAGGTGTAAACTTGAGCCATTGGGTGTCATTTGTTGCTGGAGAATTTCTCTCCAGCTCCCGCCACCAAGTCCCGCCAGTCCCAGAGCCCATTTATAAAATAAACACACAGACTCTTACATTATTTAAACTGCTTGGCCATTAGCTCAGGCCTGTCATTGTCTAGCTCTTACTCTTATATTTAGCCCATTTCTATTAATCTTTACTTTGCCACGTGGCTCATGGCTTACCAGTACTTTACATCTTCTTTGTCCTGGCGCGGCTCCAGGCAGTCTCTCTTCCTTCCTCCTTTCTCAATTCTCCTCTCTGTTAGTTCTGCCTATACTTCCTGTCTGGCTATTGGCCAATCAGAGTTTATTTACATATAGCAATATTCACAGCAGAGAAGCAGAAACATGAATATTCTATCATTAACTTCTGTCCTCGGCTTTGGGGACATGGAAGAATGACTTCTTCCTTCTGATGGGGGGCACATCAAGCAATTAATTAAATATAAAATCCAGCTGTACATTTGTATCTGTGTCCCAGTTAGATCAGACAATGTGATGAGCGTACTGCTTTACAACATCATACATATTTTTTACTTTTATGTTCACAGATGTCTTGTGAGTGTGGACATGTGTGTGCGTGTTTGTGAGGAAGGGAGAGAGGACTCATTTGTGTATTAATCATGCCTGTGCCAAGGAAATCAACTTCAATATCATTCTTAAGCACATGATTTTTTGGAGAGACGACAGGTCTTTCTTTTTAAGAACCTGTCATCCATATTTTATAAAAAATATTATTTGTTGGTCATTTCAATAAAACTCTCTGCACCTCAACCTTTCCTGGTGATAAAATTAAAGAAACATGCAAACATGACTGGCTTGTTCCAATCAATACACACCAAGGCTCAGGGAGCATGATGCTCAAGGAGGAACAAGGATTTCAAAAAGAAGAAAAATCATTCTGGGAGAACTTAATATAAGAATGATTTCTTAGAAAATTGGGAATCATCCTCCCTCAAGACCCAGCTATACCACTAGGGCATATACCCAAGTAATGCTCAATCATACCACAAGGGCACATGCTCAACTATGTTCATAGCAGCACTATTTGTAACAGCCAGAACCTGGAAACAACCTAGATGCCCTTCAACTGAAAGAATGGATGAAGAAAATGTGTTACATATACACAATGGAGCACTACTCAGCAGAAAAAAACAATGACGTCATGAGGTTTGCAGGCAAATGGATGGATCTAGAAAAATATCATCCTGAGTGAGTTAACCTAGACTCAGAAAGACAAACATGGTAAGTTCTTATTCATAAGTGGATACTAGATATAAAGCAAAGGATAACCAGACTGCAACTGACAACTCCAGGGAGGCTACCTAGTAAAGAGGACCCTAAGAAAGACATAGGGATCACCCAGTTACAGAGAAATGGATGTGATCTACATGAGCAAATTGGGGGTGATGTGGGTAATCGAGGACAGTGGTCGATGTAAAGAGAACTTAGGGAAGCAGGAGGTCCAAGATGGATCAGGAACAGAGTGGGAGAAAAAGGAAAGAGATAACAAGATGAATGGAGACCCAAGGGAAATAGGAAGAAGCAGAGTGCTAGAGAGGTCCCCAGAAATCCACAAAGATACCTCCACAATAGTCTACTGGCAATGGTGGAGAGAAAGCCCGAACTGCTCTGGTGATCAGATGGCTGAACATCCTAACTGTCGTGCTAGAACTCTCAGCCAATGACTGATGGAAGGAGATGCAGAGATCCATGGCCAGGCCCCAGGTGGAGCTCCAGGAGTGGTGAGAGAGAAGAGGGATTGTATGAGTGAGAGATATTGAGACCATGATTGAAAAAAGCACAGGGACAAATAGCCAAACTAGTGGAAACACATGAACTGTGAACTAATAGCTGAGGAGCCCCCAACTGGATCAGGCCCTCTGGATAAGTGAGACAGTTGATTAGCTTGACATATTTAGGAGGCATCCAGGTAGTGGGACAGGGACCTGTCCTTAGTGCATGAGCTGGTTTTTTTGGAGCCTGGGGACTATGCTGGGACACTTTGCTCAGCCTGGGTGAAGGGAGGAGGGCACTGGACCTGCCTGGACTGAATCAACCAGGCTGAGCTGAATCCCCAGGGGAGTCCTTGCCCTGCAGGAGATGGGAATGGGGAGTTGATAGCGGGGAGGGCGAGGGGGGACCCAGAGGAGGAAAGACAGGGGAATATATGGCTGATATGGAAAATTAAATTAATTATAAAATTAAAAAATGAAGTGCTTCTCCCATCAAAGTGCTAAAAGAAAAAAATCTGTTTTTGCAAGATTTGCTTGCTCTGACGTTTGCCTCCAGCATGTAACAGGATCCTCTTAAATTCTGTTTTTTTTCAATGGAAAAACTTTTACAACTACCAAACATATTCTGTTACAGTAGTTTATTTAAAAAAAATCCCCCATTTAAATTGGGGTGGTTCACTTCCACTCAAACAAACAAACCAACCTTCCAAATAAGAATAGCAAGAGAGAAGAAAATATTAATAGCTGGAATTCATATATACTACATGAGTTCTAATAAGTCACCAAAATCGTTTATGTGCTTCTATTAAAATACACCAATAGGAACAGGTAACATTTATTTGTTGTTAGATTAGCCAGATAAGGATTAGAATTCCGAGATTGGAACAGGCAAACACAACTCTGTATTTAGGATCAAACATGTTCATTTCTGACTTCGCTCTCCATCTTTGCTTTTAGCATCTGAAAAGTGCTTAATCAATAAAGAATAGTTAGCTGCTGAATCTTTCTAAATGACAAAGGAGAGGAGCCACACACAATATTTGGTAACAGCCAGGAAGTGAAGTAATTTTTTTCAACCAAGTCAAGTGATTCCCTGTTCTAAAGCATCATTTTCAGTATTTTTATAAGTTTAGGATCTGATTTCTCTGTTCCCAGAAAAAGACATTCACTAGAAAGAGATGTGCAGCTTAGCTCATGTAAATGCTAGCTCATCATCCCCACCCCCTATAAAACCATGAAAAAAAAAACAAAGTCCCAGTTATGAAGGAAGTGGTTTTATAAGTCATGCCTTGAGACATCAATCATCTCCATGGTGCATCCCTACCCATCTTTTTCTAGGTAGAAGAAACTGACATGCAGAGAGGCTAAACTGCCAAAGACATAACCAAGAATTTCCTGGGTGTGCCTGCTGTCCTGCCCTTGTTCTGCACTCTATTCCTCAGACCTGCATTCTAAAACTGTACCTCTGGTTATTTCAGACCTTATACTCATTGGATAGACTTTGATGTAGCTCAAAAGGGCCTGTTACAGGTCCTAGGAGGAGAAGGACAAAATCAAAGTGACTTTTCACATCTGATAAGGTCTATTTACCTTTGAAGGAGGAAATTTGTCAAAGATCTGTTTACAGAAACCTTAATGAAGAGGAAGAAGTTAGAGGGATACTGAGATGTTTTCACAGGGATCTGTGTACATCAGCCCTAGGCTGTGTCATCCATCTCCAACCTAAGGTAACTAGTGGACACATTGCCTGTCATTACTTATACCCCCACATACCTGGAATTTAAGGTGCTATTTTGCTCTCAGGTTTATGGAGCTTCTTCTGACCTTCAAGGAAGGACATAGCATAAAATTGAAAGTCATAGTCAAGGCAGTGAATTCAGACCCAATTTCCCGTATCTGAAAATTTTAATGGTCAGGAATTTCAAAGAAAGATACATTCATTTAAGTTAAGCTTGTATATAACACATTAGAAGAATTTAGCATGGTACTTGATGTGGGAAGACAATATCAGGGGACATTTTTGACCGGGTGAAGTGGTTTGTGAGTCTATGGGTGTGTCTGTGTCTTTGTAAAACTGTGACAGGGAAACACAGGTTGGGTTCAGGAGGAAGTAGGATCTCTTCTTCTGAAACAGATATGGTGCTGTTGAGCATTTCATGAAATAAACATCTCACTGACTTGTGAAAACCCCTCTTTCATAGAGTGCTTTCTTAACATCTTTGTTGCACTGAGTTATCAGGCACAGCAACTTAGAATGGGAATAATTGATCATAGCCCACAATTCCAGGTAATAGTTCCATTTGGGGAAATCGAGGTAGGAACTCAGCTAATCATATCACATCCACAGCCAAGATCAGAGATAAACAAATGTACCCATGCTACCTGTTTGCTTATGCTTACACTCTAGCTTCTTCATATGTACACAGTACAGGTTGCAGACAATGAAATGATTCTGCCCATTTTAGGGAGCCTTATCTCAATTAACATTTAATAAAATCTCACAGAGACCTGCTCAAAGTACATCAGATCCATATAATTCCTCATTGAGGGTCCCTCTTCCCAGGTGACTAATTTGATTCAGTCTGATAATAAAAACTAAGAATCACACTGCCCCAGCATCACTGCCAGGATTTGAGGAGATTTCTGCCTGCATTCAGAGCTGTGGTCTTCAACCTGTGGGTCACCACCCCATTGGGGTTTGAATATCAGATATTCTACAATCAAATATTTGAATTCTGATTCATAACAGTAGTAAAATTAAAGTTAAGAAACAATGGAACAATTATGTTTAGGGTTCACCACAACATGAGGAACTACTGTTAGTACTATTAAAGGGTCAGAGAATGGGAAAAATTAAGAACGCTTGATCTAGAGTGCCCAGTGGAACCCTAGTGTCTATGTTTCTAAATATGAAGGTTCTTTCAAAGGACTTTCCTGAATATCCTTTGCTCTGTAGGAAACTAATGTTCTGTGTGGAAAACTCCAGCTGTCTGGCCACCTTTACTGCCCAGTAACAGCAGACCACCTTGAGCTACTCAACTGAGAGTACAACACCCACTACACACATGCTGATGACTTAGATTTTAGTCACACTGAGCTCCATGACCATATCACACTCCTATGGGTACTTGTTCCTAGGCTGTGTCAGCCTCCTCCTCTAGCATAACTCGGCCCAGAGGTTTCCTGTAGACTCTTTACCAGGAAATTGCTTAACAAGTGTCCTTCTCAGTCAGCATCAATTCTATAATATTTTGTGGATAAGGTGATAAGGAGATGCAGGAACTTATGAAGAACTATAGCATATATAAATTCATGATATCATTACCTTGTGTACATAAAATTTCAGTAGGAGATAAACATTCAGTTCCACACATGGAAAGAACTAAAGGATGTCCAGTAAATCGGAAAAAGATCTCTGGCTTTGGATGAAGGGGGTGCTGAAGGGCTTCCCTTGTATCCCAGCAGAGGCTACTGCAAAGGTCAACTTGAATTTCAGTGTATTATGAGGAAAGCTCATCAGCAAGGAAGCAATGCCAGTTTCCATGACATTTACACCTCTTGCCTGGACATTCTATTGTATCCTAGAGAGCCCTGGCTTCTTCTGTGATGTCATGTATGTTGTGGCAACACCAACTTCCCTTGGGAAAATTTTTCAGTGCCTTCACCATTTACTGATGAACATGATGCCATACTGAAGAGTCTAATTCAGAAAGAGAATGGACAGGGTAGAGAAACCAGAGAGTGACAGAAGAAAGCTGGCCTTCAGCCTCAATGTAAAACGTCAAGAAAGAAATGGTCAAGAGAATCGTGAAACGAGTTCTGTGCAAGAAAAGGGAATCTTCCTGGAGGAAGTGGGCTTGTGCTGAATCTTCCAGTAATGGGGAACAGAAAGCTGGAGTCTCTGGGAACCAACAGAACTTCCCTGCTTGTCATGCCTCTTGAAATTCAAGGATTCCAGGATATTAATTGTTCTGGCTCAGAAGTCAGGAACTGGTAAGGCCAATGCTTTATGTTGGGAACTCTTGGCTTCCATTCCTTTTGGTAGATAGGCATTGGTGAGTGAACATGAGACTGACATAAAGTGGGAGTGATTAATGAGGTGTGCCCATTTCAAGGCAGGACATCACTGTACTTCAACCACAGTGGCTAACTTTAGGTACTTCCCAGCTGCTCTGTGTTCCTGAGTTATCAGTGAGGTGACTTGTTGAGTGAGGTGACCATGTTCTGCCCTTATATGTCTTTTCCATCAATAGTTATATGGTTAGAGTGCCCTGTCAAGATATTAGGGGAACCTCTAAATGACTGGGGTGATTGTGAACTATGGCAATTTTTTCCTGACCTTTAAACCCACAGGCTTGTGGACTCTGCAGCCAAGTTGAATTCTGAGTCTTCAGCTGTGAATGAGCCTGAAGAGGCTATCTCCTTGGTTACTTGGAGCATGTGCTATGAGGGCAGAGAAAACCAGATAGCTGGGATAACCACTTTCCTTCAAATAGAGGAGACAGCTGAGTTCCCCAGAGGGAGCATCTGAAGCACAGGACAAAATACTTTGGGATGTCACCGAGTCACTGGTAAACAGCTATTTCGGCAAGCCATCTGAGAGAGCTCATGCAGCTCCACCTCCCATCATCTAAAGAGCCTGATTCTACCAGTGCAGGGTCAGAATAGGTGTAAGTAAATTATTTGCAACTGTGTAGGTTTAGTCCTGGGTTTTGGTACTAACAATATAAGTAAATTTGTTGCAACAACTCTGGGGAAAGGTGTCCTGACTACCTGAGGAGTCAGGCAACACCTTATCTGCTTAGGACAACTCTGATAGATGGAACTGCAAAAGACAGTTCAGCCCTGGAGGGCGAGGTAACCTGGACACCTCAAGCTGCTCAGATCAGCAGCTCTGCCCTGAAGGTGTCCTGGACACCTGGAGCTGTTTAGCACAGCTCTGATGGATGGAACTGCAAGGGGACAGTTCAGCTCTGGAGGGTGAGGTATCCTGGACACCTCAAGCTGTTCACAACAACTCTGCCCTGAAGGTGTCCTGGACACCTGGAGCTGTTTAGCACAGCTCTGATGGATGGAACTGCAAGGGGACAATTCAGCTCTGGAGGGTGAGGTATCCTGGACAGCTCAAGCTGTTCACAACAACTCTGCCCTGAAGGTGTCCTGGACACCTGGAGCTGTTTAGCACAGCTCTGATGGATGGAACTGCAAGGGGGACAGTTCAGCTCTGGAGGGTGAGGTATCCTGGACAGCTCAAGCTGTTCACAACAACTCTGCCCTGAAGGTGTCCTGGACACCTGGAGCTGTTTAGCACAGCTCTGATGGCTGGAACTGCAAAGAAGCAACCTGACCCTGGAAGGGACAATTTTCTGACTTTACTGGAAATTCAGGCCTGGAACTGATGGGGGATGATCTCCCCACAGGATACAATAATCCTGCTCTTCTACTTGCGAACTCCTACATCTGAGCTTTGCTCAGCCCCCTCTTAAGGGGGCTTTCTAGCTGAGTTCTGCTTCTCTGGCCTAAGATGTTGCTTCTTTGGCTTCACTCTTCAAAAAGGGAAAAAACCCTGCTGAAATGTAGCAATGTCCTCCAGCTCTGGAGAAAAGTGTTACTTTTTAGCTTTTTATTGCTCTGTCCAATGAGGGACGTCTCAGCAAAGATCTTCTCTACACCAGTGAATGAAGATCTTCACACCCAAAACTCAGAAAGAGATTTTATTTGAAGGGAAGGAGTAGTCCAGGACAGTAGGTGCCTCTACCAGGGTGGAGAGAACAACCATTTTTCCTAACTGACCAGTCAGGGCAGTTTACACAGGATGTTTTGGGGGTGAAGTCAACCAGGGGTTGGCTTGGGGCTCAGGGTTCTACTGTCCTACTCTGTGATTGGTTGGTTTCACAAGTCAGTTGGTCAGGGCCAGAGATGGCTCTGATCGGACTGAGCCTATTGGTGTGTTTCTTTCTGCTCCAATCTGAATCTTCTTTCCCTAGTTCTGTGCTCCAGGGTGAGGGTGGGTTTCTTTAGTCAGCCCCTTGTACCTACAACAAAAATGTATAATAAGTGCCAGAAGTTCTCAGCCTCCAGAACAACTATTTTTAACCTTCCTAATGCCATGACCATTGAAATACAATTCCTTGTGTTGTGACATTCCACCATAAAATTATTTTTCTTGCTGCTTCATAACTGTAATCACTACTGTGATCAATCATTATGTAAAAATCTGTTATGCAGGGGGTCTGAGATTCCTCCCCTGTGAAAGAGTCATTCCATCACCAAATGAGTCATGACACTTAGAAGTCCAGTGTTCCCCATGAGATGGTTATCACGCAGGGTCTTGGGCAGGGGTCTATTGCCATAGGACTGCTACACCACTAATGTCTCCTACCCTCACTCAGAGGGGATTTGTCCTTTACTTGCTGATGTTTCCCCATTTACATGGTCAGAGAAGGGCAGATGGGGAATCTGTTTTCTTACTACAGGTTCTTGGATTTATTTTGTTGTTGGAGTTTTCAGAAATAGTATGATTCTTTCTGGAATTCCCTTTCCTCTACCATTGGCCAAGAGGAAAATGTCAGAGACCTCCCAGACACAGAAAGAGCAGGTAAGAACAAGCAGCTGGGTCAAGGTTAGGTCAACAACATTTCCTCCTGTAACATTAGCCTGTTTAACATTCAACCCACTTGTGTTTAATTCATCACTTTACTCATACACACACACCCCCCACACACATTCAATCCCATCACCACTTTCATGACAGTCAACTGTTTATTTTTTTGTCCATGCACCAGTAGTTCTGGAAAGTGATTCTTTCGTGAGAATCATTTGGCAATCAATCCCTGCTTCTCTGACTGAAGCTGCAGTCCAATGATGGAGATGGATCAGTCACACATCACACACCTGCATGCCATTATGAGGAGAGAGGTGCTATGAACAGCCTTGAGGGAGTAAGTTCAAAGTCCAGCACCATTTGCTTTTTGCACATTTGCTTTTCAGGGTTTATGTATGATCACAGTGGGGATAGCAGCTTGCAAGTAGGAGAGCCCCCTGCAAAGGTCAAGTGAGTCTTTCTCTTTGTCACCTTGTTGGGTGGCATGTGGCCTTCTTCCTCCCATTCCCTGCATGCCAAGGTGGTCTCTTCACTTTGACAAGCTGTTGGTTCACACTTATAGAGACCTCAGTGGGATTTGGGCAGTAGTGTTTATTGTGTGTTCTGTTCTCTTTTCTTTTGTCCTCTCCCATAGCAGTTGACCAAATTCCCTATCTGATACTCTCCAAAATGTTGGAACCACAGTGTCAATAACACTAGGGAAAGACCAAATGGATAATGTCTATTGAATATTTTGAAACAAATCTCAGAAAACATTTCATTCTTTACCATTGGTCCATTATACAAAGCACATCATTTTTCTGAGCAAGGTCCTTCCAAACATTGGTCTTTTTATTCACTTAAATTCAGTAGATCTAATAGTGGGAGAAAATTTATACTGTTTGCATTCCTAGGTTGTTTCCCCACCTTTCAATCATTCTATGAAATTAATATCCATCTTTTCTTAAACTTCTAATTTAGAAACATTTTACCTAATTTATTTATAAATTGAGGTATTTCCAGATTTTGTTTTAATGCTAAGACTCCAACTGTGGAACCTCAAATAATACCTATAAAAGTAAACATTCCAGCTACCAGTAACCCAATGAATTTTTAAGAATGTTTTTCAAAAATAGTTGGAAATTTTACAAGTATTTTATTGAAATTTTTGGAATATTACTCTATTTTTAATTTTACTGGAATCAAAATAAAAGGAGATTGTTGATAAATAATTTTACTATTATTTATTGTGCTATCAACATTTTTAGTTATATACCTGTGTTTGTATGTTACATGATATAAAGAATGACTATAGTGGATTACTAGGATTTCTATTAATAACACATGAAGAACAACTATATAAGCCTATAGAAAATACAATTCTATCAAAAGTAAAATTAGCAGTGTTTCTTGTAGTATTTCCTCCCTAAAGAATAATGAATCATGTACTGTCAAAGTTAGAGTTTCTATTGTTGTGAAGAGACACCATGAACATGGTAACTCTTACAGAGGAAAAACATTTAATTGGGGTGGCTTACATTTTCAGGTGTTTAGTCCATTATCATCATGATACAATATAGCAGCATATAGGCAGACATGGTACTGGAGAAGGAGCTGGGCATTTACACCATGATCTACAGGTAATCTGGGACACTGGATATGGTTTAAACATATATGAGACCAAAAAGCCCACCTCCACAGTGACACACTTCTTCCAACAAAGCCACACCTTCTAATAGTGCCAATCCCTATGAGCTTATGGGGAAAAATTCCATCCAGACTACCACAGGTACTAAGTATTAATGTTCACAATGAGGTATGATATGTCCTGTGTGACAAAACAATGAACCCATTATATTGAGAAAGAATAAAAGTATAAGTTTGTTTCTATACCATAATTTATTAGACCATGAAAATTTTAATAGAGTCCACCTAATGCCCCATGATAGATTACATGAAATATTCATCTTACATCTAACCCAATGTGGAAATAATGACAAGGTTGCTCCTTGTCCTCAAAGTGAACATGGGGTCTAGTTGTGCACTTCTTCAATATCAATTATGTTTCTTGAGATGACTGTTTTTTTTTGTTTGTTTGTTTTGGTTTGATTTTTCGAGACAGGGTTTCTCTGTGTAGCTTTGCGCCTTTCCTGGAACTCACTTGGTAGTCCAGGCTGGCCTCGAACTCACAGAGATCCACCTGGCTCTGCCTCCCAAGTGCTGGGATTAAAGGCGTGCGCCACCACTGCCCAGCTAGATGACTGTTTTAATAACTTTGCTGCCAATAACTTTTACAAGTTAAACCTTTATTTTTCCCAATTTTAGGTACATAATGAAAATCTATACCATTATTAATTCCAAGTAATCCTGGATATATATTTATTATTCAGGGTCAAATGTATATGTGAATCAGAAGCCTAATTGGAATGAGCATCATAAGAAAGGTCTTTTAGACAAGTAAAAATAGCTTAGTCAGTAACTTCACTACACCCAAAGCTGTACCTGATAAGTAGAACTCAGTGACATCACTCACTAATGACAAGCAGACACAATCCTAGAATCCCATGACACACACTGGACAGTATATAAGCAGAAATCAAGAGCAATGCTCTGTTCTGTTCATCTAGAGAGACAGCACCCTGATCTATTCAGCATCTGGAAAGTCTCTCCCAAGATCTTGACCCTCAAAACAGATGTCTGTTAGAGACTGGACCTAACTTGCAGCAAACATACTTAGAACAGATGAGCAGCCTTGAGGAAGGAGTCTTAGGACCTTCGTTGGGAATCGGGGATGTGAACTTTGTGTGATGACCATCAGCATCATAAAATATAACTTTTGTCACACTAACTACAAATATCTACCTTATTGCTCATGACATTACTCTTTCCCCCACTTCCCCTCCAGCGTTTGTTGTCAGCTGTTTGGAAGATCTAGGCCATTCTTACTGGAATTACCACAACTCTTTCCAACAAACCAAAACCACAATCTATAAAAACAGCAATAATTTATAATATCAACAAGCTCCTTAATTCTGATAGTAGCCAATATAATAAGAGTTTTAAATATAAAATAGCAAATGCCTCAAAACAACAGTTATGTGTTTATTTACTTTATAACATTTCCAGTTTTACCAAGGAGTTCACCTATGAGGATCACCCATGCTGTCTCAGGAACATTCCAAGAGTCTAGAAATTTATGAAGTCTCAGAAGGCAATGGAGGACCCCTTGGAAAGCTCTGCAAAGCAGCTGGGAACCAGAAATTCTTTGGAAGGCATTTGGACTCAAAGAAGGGTCTAAAGAGTGGCTTAGAGGGTCTAGCATCGTAAGGCAACCTGGTGGCAGGAAAGTCCTTAAAACGGATATGTGGACACTTGCCTCACTTTTCCTGTATCAGGTTCTCACCTATATGACCATTGCAAGCTATTCCTGGGTTATTCCCTGCACCCTCTCCCTGAAGCAAACTCAACAGAAATTCCTCCAGTACTCTCCTCACAAGCACAGCAATCTCCAGATGCACTCTCAGGTAAGTCCCTCACAGACACACCCACACAAGCTCACAGAAATTACCCCCTCCCTGGAAAGGTCCTTTCAGACATTCTTTTAGTGGACCCTGAAATCCTATGGTCACCTCAGGTTTGAGGGAAGAGGTAGAATGAGGAGTGCTTGGCACCTAAACTGGAAAGCTGCTCTAAGATCAAGGCCAGTGAAGACAGCAGATCTGCCCATCCACTGCAACCACAGACCCTGGAGAGAGGAAACTTGGACTGCCAGAACAGGATTCATACAGGAGGTAGGAAGCCAAAGCCACAGCGGCAAGGTAGACAGACCCTGAGCCTCGCAAGAAGATCTCATGTGAAGAAGAAAACTTTGCTTGCAGGTATACGAACATAGAAGTTTTGGGAGGGGGTTCAAATAAGACTCTCTCCCTGGACAGAGTACTATAGGAAACCAATGACTATTGAGAGAAGAAATTTTTTTCCCAGAAATGCGCCTCCTAGTTGGTTATCCAAGACAAAGTTGTCTGTCCTGAAATCATATAAATATAACAAATACCAAATGCAGCATAAACAAATGTAACATACCATAATGTAGCTAAAGTAATTTTCCACAGCATAAACAAATGTAACAAATCCTTACACCATTAAAGCAATATTCTACAGCAGGGGTATGAAGTAATTGGAGAGATGAAGGGGAAGGAAGTTGGTATGTGTTTATGTGTTCAAAAATAATCATGGGGCATAGAGATAAATAGAGATTTCTCAGAAAATAAAATGGAAATGGCTGACAAATATTTAAATTGAGAAAGGGATAGAAGATAGAAAATTTTGACAGAAGAGAATTTTGCGCTGCAGCATCGGACATCCTTCCAGTTCGTTTTCCTTTTCTCTCGAGGATAAAACCCCTGCCCCTCAATATATATATATATATATATATATATATATATATATATATATATATATATATATATATATATATATATATCCATAACACTGGCATGCCTTTCCACTGGCAGGGCCAACTCACACTTTTGCCAAAAACTCTGTAATAAAACTATTATTTTCCTTTATCTTTAGTCCCTAATACTTTGTCTTTAGTCCCTGTTAATTTGTCTTTAGTCCCCCCTCTTTTTTTTAGTCCCTTTTTTTTCTTTAGTCCCTGTTCATGGCACCATTCTTTGGGGCATTTACCCACCACCCCCACAGTTCCCCAGAGTTTTCTTGAGTGTGCACAGCAGGAAATATTAGATAGAAGGATTTATTGCGGAGAATCTTGTGGAGATAAACAGATAGAAAACAAAGGATACCCTCGAGAGGGCCTGGAACCTTTTCCAATGGGCCCTGACTGGCTCTGCCCCAGGGTTTTATAGAGATGCCAAGGGGTGGGGCAAAAGGCCTCCTCCCCCAGCAAAGCCAAGTGCAAACCATTTCAGACACCTGCACTCAGGCCCATGGTCCTAATCATCCTCTATGCGGACCTGCTGGGTATATCCACGAGGAACCTAAGAATGGGCTCCCACAGCTCAGTATTTATATTTTGGATATTAGACCTTTATCAGATGAGAATTTTTGTTTTATTTAATATCTTGTATTCAATAAATATATTTTTGATATTACACCTTTATCACATGAGATTTTTTTTGTTTTGATTTTCTGATTTCTTGTGTTCTATACGTATATTTTGGATGTTAGAACTTCATCTGGTGAAAATTTTTGTTTTATTTATCTGATATCTCATGTTTGATATGCCTATTTTTGATACTGACACTTTTCAGTTGAGAATTTTTGGAATATTTATTTGATTTCTACTGCTCTCAATATGTATATTTTGGATATTAGACCTTTATCAGATGAGAATTTTTGTTTTATTTATCTGATTTTTTGTGTTCAATATGTATATTTTGGATATTAGTCTCTTATTAGATAAAAATTTTTGTTTTATTTAATTTTGTGTTTTTAATAATTACATTTTTGATATTAGAACTTTATGAGATGTAAATTTTTGTTTTGTTAATCTTATTTCTGCTGTTCAATATATATGTTTAGTACATTAGACTTTTATCAGAATAGAATTATTGTTTTATTTATCTAATTATGTTCAATATGTATTTTTATATTAATCCTTTATCAGATTAGTATTTTCATTTCATTGATATGATTTCTTGGGTTAAATGTGTGTATTTTGGATAATAGACTTTTATGAGGTAATAATTTCTGTTTTATTTACATAATTACTTGTGTTCAAAATGTACATTTTGGATATTCAACCTTTGCCATTTAGACCTTTTGTTTTTTCTATTTTCTTGTGTTCCATATGTATATTTTGATATTAGACCTTTACCACATGAGAATTTTTTATTTAATTTCTTGTGTTCAATAAATTTATTTTTGATATTAGACCTTTGTCAAATGAGAATATTTGTTTTATTTAATATCTTGTGTTCAATATGTATATAATTGATATTAGATTTTTATCAGACAAAAATTTTGTTTTACTTAAATTTTTGTATTCAACAGGTATGTTTGGTATATTAGACTTTATCAGATGAGAATTTTGCTTTTATTTAATTTCTTGAGTACAATAAGTATGTTTTTGATGTTAGATGAACATCAGATGATAACTTTTGTTTTATTTGATTTCTTGGGTTAAATATGTATATTTTGTATATAAGACATTTATCAGATGAGAATTTTTGTTTTATTTATCTGATTTCTTGTGTTCAATATATGTTTTGGAATATTAGACATTTATAAGATGTCAATTTTTGTTTTATTTATCTAATTATGTTCAATATGTGTATTTTTGATATTAGACCTTTATCAGGTGAAAAATTTTGTTTAATTTAATTTCTTGTGTTCAATAAGAATATTTTTGATATTTTACCTTTATCACCTGAGAATTTTTTTTTTGCTTTTCTGATTTCTTGTGTTAAATATGTATTTTTAGGGTATTCAACCTTTATGAGATGAGAATTTTTGTTTTGATAATTTGATTTCTTATATTAAATATGTATGTTTTGAATGTTACTTTTATCATAAGAAAATTTTTGTTTTATTTATTTAATTATGTTCAATATGTATATTTCTGGTATTAGATCTTTATCAGGTTTGGTGTTTTGTTTTATTTATATGATTTCTTGTGTTCAACGTGTATTTTTTGGATTTTAGACCTTTATCAAATGAGAATTTGTGTTTTTTTTCATTCATTATGTTTCTTAAGTATGTTTTTGATATTGGACCTTTATCACATGAGAAATTTTGTTTTCTTTTTCTGATTCATTGTGTTCAATATGTGTATATTCGATATTAGACCTTTATCAGATGAGAATTGTTGTTTTGTTTATGTGAATTCTTTTCTATACTATGTGTATTTGGATAATAGAAATTTATCAGATGAGAATGTTTGTTTAATTTACCTATTATGTTAAATATGTATATTTTGGATATTAGACCTTTTCAGATGATAATTTTTGTTCATTTATGTGATTTCTTGCGTTCAATATATATATTTTTGATATTAGACCTTTATCTGATGTGAATTTTTGTTTTATTTATCTGATTACCTGTGTTCAATATGTATATTTTGGATATCTGATATTTATCACATGATAATTTTTGATTTATGTAGTAATTTCTTGTGTCCAATAGTACATTTTTGATATTTGAACTTTATCTCATGGGAAATTTTTTTCTGATTTCTTGTGTTCAATATGTATATTATGGATATTAGACCTTCATCAGATAAGAAGTTGGTTTTGTTTAATTTCTTGTTTTCAATAATTATATTTCTGATATTTCAACTTTATCACATGAGAATTTTGTTTTCTTTTTCTAATTTCCTATCCTCACTTTTTATATTTTGGATATTAGACCTTTATCAGATGAGAATTTTTGTTTTATTCATCTGATTTCTTGTGTTCAATATGTATATTTTGAATATTAGACCTATATCAAAAGAGAATTTTCATTTTCTTTAATTTCTTGTGTTCAATAGGTATATTTTTGATACTAGACATTTATCTGATGATAATTTTTGTTTTATTTATCTAATTTTGTTAAATATGTATATTTTGGATATTAGATAGTTATCAGATGAGAATTTTTGTGTTATTCATCAAATTATGTTAAATATGTATATTTTGGATATTAGTCCTCTATCAGAAAGATAATTTTTGTTTTCCTTATATCATTTCTTGTGTTCAGTAAGTCTAGTTTTGATATTAGACATTTATCAGATGAGAATTTTAGTTGTATTGATCCAATTGTTTTCAATATGTATATTTTTGATGTTGAACCTATATCAGCTGAGAATCTTTGTATTATTTTAGTATGTATATTTTGGATAATGACCTACATCAGGTGAGAATTTTTTATTTAATTTTTTTGTGTTCAATATGTATATTTTGGACATTAGACATTTATTGGGTGAGAATTTTAGTTTTATTTATCTGATTTCTATTTATCAATGTGTATATTTTGCACATTAGACCTTCATCAGATGAGAATTTTTGTTTAATTTTTTGATTTCTTGTGTTCAATATGTATATGTTGGGTATTAGACTTTATCAGTTGAGAATTTTTGTTTTATTTACTTTCTTTTGTTCAATTTGTATAATTTGGATATTAGAAGTTTATCAGATAAACATATTTGTTTTATTTAATTTCTTGTTTTCCACATGTATGTTTTGGATATTAAATATTTGTCAGAAGAGAATATGCTCCGGTAACCACTGAGCTTCATTTTCCTCTTGTGAAAAAACAAAAACATGTCCTCAACCCCATATTAACACAGGATCAGGACCCTTCCAAAATCCTGAGCAGGGATCTTTCCATTTCGCATTACCCTCAGCTAAAGGACCAGGAAGATTGGAGTGAGCTCTAATATGGCCCACAAAGCATGGTAGCTTTCTTTTGTGGAATAGTGTCTTGAATTTGTTGAAACATTTTGACTTGGTTGTTGTTAGTTCCAATATTTTCACCAAAATTGTTACTATTCAAAGGAGTCAAGACCATAGATGTTCTTTCATGAAACGTATCCTTCATTAGCTTACTTTGAGAAAAAGCATTTTCAGGAGTTAGTATTTTCATTTCATTAGCTTTACCTCCTGATGTTATTAGCAGCTGTGATATTTAGCATTGATTTCTTATAAGGAACTTTCAGGTAAAGCAACTCTTGTAAGACATCTAGATTTTCTGAAGTTTGTTTCCCATCTATAAAGCAGTCATTTCTTTTTTGAATGTCTGTTTCCTTGTCTCCTTATTTGATTTGCAAAGGAATTACTCATTGCAGGCTGTTCGTTGAAGGCAAAGAACTTTTTAAATTTCAACATAAGTTTTTTTCATATCTAAGACAACGTTCAGTGTATAAACTGCTTTCCCTTGTTTTAAGAATTTTAAAGTGGCTTGTTTGCTCTTATAGGTAGCTTTTTGTCATCCAACTACCATAAAAACTTTGCACAGCTATTAGGGTAAATAAAGCATTTTACCAACGGAGCTCCAAAACACGAAGCACCTAGTTCCTTATCCTTTCAATTTTTCATTGGAACTGACACTTAAACTCTTAGATGATTTTCCTCCTTATTCTTTTAAAAGGTGTATTTTAAGTTTACCATGAAAGTATTTTCGAGCTGACAAAAGTGTTTCAGGGTAATGTCGCCATCTTTAGCGGAAAAACTACCTTTCCCAGAATGCATTTCCCTTATATCAGTCCCTTATTGCAAGCTAGCTTTTGGACTTCATTTCCCATAGTTCTTTTCAGGTCAGAGTCAACTGGTTCTCTTTTACCAGACTTGCTTACAAATTCTTGCCCGGGAGGTTTGAACAAATTTTTTTGCTTTTGCAATGGGAGATTTGAACAAGCATTTTACATTTTCAATTATGGGACATTGGGAGGGTTCTGGTCTCTCCTCAGCTGGCTTTAACAAGTATCTCTCCTTCATTTGACACTGGCCCCAGATCAGAACCGCACCTGCCTCATTAGCCGGCATTGAGGCTGGCATTTCTGATAGCAACTTTCCTTGGGGCTTGTGTTGGTCTTAGCCAGTTCATTGAAAAACAAGATCATTTACAGCAGCTTTTCCATAGCTCTTTCAGAGAGATTTTCTCCCACTGATCTATCTCATTTTGCTTGTTCCTTCCCCCCCAGATGCAGAGCTTCAGGTATCTGTTTGTGGCTCTGTTCCTCTGCTTGCTGCCTTTGGAGGTAGGGGCTTTTTTCTCTCCCCAAATCTGCCTTAAATTCTAGCAGCTTTTTCAGGTCATATTTTTCTGGGGAGGAATATGTCCCTTCTGTTTCTTTAGAGTCTTTCTCCCAGACAGTTCCCAGTTTGGCCTCAGTTTATCCCCTCTACCCCAGAAACAGTTTCCGACACTATAGTGGTGGCTTTCCCTGCTACTGAAGGTAGGGGTTTTTTGCCCGTTTCTGTTTTCGGGGTCTGTGTGGTTTATGTACAGACTGAAAATCTAGCAAGGGAGGTTTTTGCCATTTCTAAACTCCCATTAGGACAGGTGCTTTGTCTCATCAGGCCTTCACCTGGCCCAGTCCCCCAGTGGGTTGTGTTTCCTTGTCTGGGTGCTCAAGGACAGAGCTTATAAAAGAGGCAATCACCCCTCAGGGCTACACTCCCCCTCATCTCAGGGAGTCAGTTGAAACAAAGCTTTTCTCAAAGAGGTGCTTTCTCTGACAGAAAAGCAAGCTTTACTCCTGCATAGTTCTGTTCTGCCCTGGCTGGGCTCTTTCCCCAGACAGCGTTCTGACTCAGCAGCACAACTGCTTCAGACACAGTTGAGCTTTACTGTTTTCCCAGAAAGGTCCTTACTCTGATGGGAAAGCTTTTCTCAGATTTCCTTTTGCAGCTGCGGATCTATCAACCTGGGACTTGTAGGAAAGTGGACAACTGTGCCGTTCCCACTGGCTTTAGCTTTGTTCATTAGCAATCTTCCCCTGGGTCTTGCGCCTTCCTGCCTCAGCCCTGTGCTCCAGGAAGTTTACCATTGCAGGAACCCTAGTATCCCCGAAATGCACTCCAACTCAGAGACACTGGCCAGTCGCCTCTGGGTTTTTGGTCAGAAGTGAGGATACAATGCTAACAGTTTGCATCGCTTCAGGGGATCTTTGCATTGGGACGATTAGGAGCACCTTTTCATTCTGAAACCTCAAACAAAACCCTTGATGCCTCAGCTTGGCTGTAACTGAAAAGCTAGGCTTTTTTTGCTTTTCTCAGGTAAAGTTTCCTGCCCTTTTGGGCTCTCTGTAGCTCTTTACCCACACTCTCCCAAGTGTTTCCCTCAGGGTACTCTGACCCACTGTCTTTTACTAGTTTGAAGAGACAGAGCTTAGAAGTTTTTTAGGAATTTGTCCCTGCCTCCTGCATTGCAGGGAGGATTTTTTAAAGCTTGAAAGAGAACTTAGAGACGTTTTGCTGTCTTAAGAAGTTTGTTGTTTTCCCTTAGAGCTAATCACAGGTGGTCTCCATACTAATATCTTCAGGTGATTCTAATTTGTCCTTCTGAGAAAGTTCTGAAAGGCTTTAATTTTTAAGTTTAAGAGAGCTTTTGAGAAAGATTAAAGCTTTTTAGAGATTTTTTTCCCCCAAATTTTCCAAGAAAAGCTTTTTAGTTTAATAGAAAGATATTTTTCCCAAGAGAGACCAACTTTTCCCAAAACTTCCCAACTTTAAACTTTTTGGCTTTTTACAGCCCCATTTTTGCCTCAGGGAGAAAACAGTTTCTCCTGCTGCTTGAATTTAGCATTTCAGCTGTCCCCAGGACAAAAGCTTCCATAGGAAACTTTTTCTTCCCCCATAAGCTCAGAGAAGAGCTTTTTTACCACCCATAAAGCCCAAAGAAAGATTTTCCCCCAGTTTGCGTTCATAGCCCCCAAAGTTAGAAAATTGAAGTTTTTCTGTCTAGTTGCCTTATTTTTTTCTACACGATCTTTCATTTCTAATTTTTTCCTACACTATATTACTACCCTATACCTTATACTTATTTTTCACAGATAGAAATTGAGAAAGGGATAGAAGATAGAAAATTTTGACAGAAGAGAATTTTGCGCTGCAGCATCGGACATCTTTCCCGTCCGTTTTCCTTTTTTTTCGAGGAAAAAATCCCTGGCCCTCAATTATATATATCCATAACACTGGCATGCCTTTCCACTGGCAGGGCCGACTCACACTTTTGCCAAAAACTCTGTAATAAAACTATTATTTTCCTTTATCTTTAGTCCCTATTACTTTGTCTTTAGTCCCCCTCTTTTTTTTAGTCCCCCATTTTTTCTTTAGTCCCTTTTTTCTTTTTTCTTTAGTCCCTGTTCATGGCACCATTCTGTGGGGCATTTACCCAAGCACCCCCACAGTTCCCCAGAGTTTTCTTGAGTGTGCACAGCAGGAAATATTAGATAGAAGGATTTATTGCAGAGAATCTTGCAGAGATAAACAGATAGAAAATAAAGGATAGCCTCGAGAGGGCCTGGAACCTTTTCCAATTGGCCCTGACTGCCTCTGTCCCAAGGTTTTATAGAGATGCCAAGGGCTGGAGCAAAAGACCTCCTCCCCCAGCAAAGCCAAGTGCAGACCATCTCAGACACCTGCACTCAGGTCTGTAGTCCTAATTATCCTCTATGTAGACCTGCTGGGTAAAGCCACAAGGAACCTGAAAATGGGCTCCCACAGCTCAGTATTTATATTCTGGATATTAGACCTTTATCAGATGAGAATTTTTGTTTTATTTAATATCTTGTATTCAATAAATATATTTTTGATATAACACCTTTATCACATGAGATTTTTTTTCGTTTTGATTTTCTGATTTCTTGTGTTCTATACATATATTTTGGATGTTAGAACTTCATCTGGTGAAAATTTTTGTTTTATTTATCTGATATCTCATGTTCAATATGCCTACTTTTGATATTGATATTTTTCAGTTGAGAATTTTTGGATTATTTATTTGATTTCTACTGCTCTCAATATGTATATTTTGGATATTAGACCTTTATCAGATGAGAATTTTTGTTTTATTTATCTGATTTTTTGTGTTCAATATGTATATTTTGGATATTAGTCTCTTATTAGATAAAAATTTTTGTTTTATTTAATTTTGTGTTTTTAATAATTACATTTTTGATATTAGAACTTTATGATGTAAATTTTTGTTTTGTTAATCTTATTTCTGCTGTTCAATATATATGTTTAGTACATTAGACTTTTATCAGAATAGAATTATTGTTTTATTTATCTAATTATGTTCAATATGTATTTTTATATTAATCCTTTATCAGATTAGTATTTTCATTTCATTGATATGATTTCTTGGGTTAAATGTGTGTATTTTGGATAATAGACTTTTATGAGGTAATAATTTCTGTTTTATTTACATAATTACTTGTGTTCAAAATGTACATTTTGGATATTCAACCTTTGCCATTTAGACCTTTTGTTTTTTCTATTTTCTTTTGTTCCATATGTATATTTTGATATTAGACCTTTACCACATGAGAATTTTTTATTTAGTTTCTTGTGTTCAATAAGTTTATTTTTGATATTAGACCTTTGTTAAATGAGAATATTTGTTTTATATATCTTATGTTCAATATGTATATAATTGATATTAGATTTTTATCAGACAAAAATTTTGTTTTATTTAAATTTTTGTATTCATCAGGTATATTTGGGATATTAGACTTTATCAGATGAGAATTTTGCTTTTATTTAATTTCTTGAGTACAATAAGTATGTTTTTGATGTTAGATGAACATCAGATGATAACTTTTGTTTTATTTGATTTCTTGGGTTAAATATGTATATTTTGTATATAAGACATTTATCAGATGAGAATTTTTGTTTTATTTATTTGATTACTTGTGTTCAATATATATTTTAGAATATTAGACATTTATGAGATGTCAATTTTTGTTTTATTTATCTAATTATGTTCAATATGTGTATTTTTGATATTAGACCTTTATTAGGTGAAAAAGTTTGTTTAACTTAAATTCTTGTGTTCAATAAGAATATTTTTGATATTTTGCCTTTATCACATGAGAATTTTTTTTTGCTTTTCTGATTTCTTGTGTTAAATATGTATATTTAGGGTATTCAACCTTTATGAGATGAGAATTTTTGTTTTGTTAATTTGATTTCTTATATTAAATATGTATGTTTTGAATGTTACTTTTATCATAAGAAAATTTTTGTTTTATTTATTTAATTATGTTCAATATGTATATTTCTGGTATTAGATCTTTATCAGGTTTGGTGTTTTGTTTTATTTATATGATTTCTTGTGTTCAACGTGTATTTTTTGGATTTTAGACCTTTATCAAATGAGAATTTGTTTTTTTTCATTCATTATGTTTCTTAAGTATGCTTTTGATATTGGACATTTATCACATGAGAAATTTTGTTTTCTTTTTCTGATTCATTGTGTTCAATATGTGTATATTCGATATTAGACCTTTATCAGATGAGAATTGTTGTTTTGTTTATGTGAATTCTTTTCTATACTATGTGTATTTGGATAATAGACACCAGATGAGAATTTTTGTTTTATTTATCTCAACATATTCAACGTTTCTCTTTAGGATATTAAACCTTTATCAGATGAGAATGTTTGTTTAATTTACCTATTATGTTAAATATGTATATTTTGGATATTAGACCTTTTCAGATGATAATTTTGGTTTATTTATGTGATTTCTTGTGTTCAATATGTATAGTTTTGACATTAGACCTTTATCTGATGTGAAGTTTTGTTTTATTTATCTGATTACCTATGTTCAATATGTATATTTTGGATATCTGATATTTATCACATGATAATTTTTGATTTATGTAGCAATTTCTTGTGTGCAATAGTACATTTTTGATATGTGAACTTTATCACATGGGAAATTTTTTTCTGATTTCTTGTGTTCAATATGTATATTTTGGATATTAGACCTTCATCAGATAAAAAGTTGGTTTTGTTTAATTTCTTGTTTTCAATAATTATGTTTCTGATATTTCAACTTTATCACATGAGAATTTTGTTTTCTTTTTCTAATTTCTTATCCTCACTTTTTATGTTTTGGATATTAGACCTTTATCAGATGAGAATTTGTTGGAGACCAACTCTGGACAGCTGTGTCTTGAATTTTGTGTGACCTTCCTTACTTTATCAAACCTTTCAAAAACAGGTTCCTGGCCTAACCGCGGGCTGTACAACTTCCTGGAGTACGTGCTAATCAGCCAGCTGCAGGGGCCTGGGACCAAAGCGACCTCACCCTTCCTTAGGAATTTTTCATTCTTCTCTCTCTGCTTCCCCTGCTCCCCCTCCCTGCCTGAAGCCCTGCTTATAAGCCTCAATACCCAGTCAATAAATGAGACCTTGACGCGACTCAGACTGACTCTGTCTTCCCTTATGTGCCTGGTCTCCTTTCTCTCTCGCCCCCATTGATCTTTCAGGAGGTGCCTCCTCGGGTCTCCCCAATAACCTGGCCCGCGGGACGGGTCAAGAATTTTTGTTTTATTCATCTGATTTCTTGTGTTCAATATGTATATTTTGAATATTAGACCTATATCAAAGGAGAATTTTTGTTTTCTTTAATTTCTTGTGTTCAATAGGTATATTTTTGATACTAGACATTTATCTGATGATAATTTTTGTTTTATTTATCTAATTTTGTTAAATATGTATATTTTGGATATTAGATAGTTATCAGATGAGAATTTTTGTTTTATTCATCTAATTATGTTAAATATGTATATTTTGGATATTAGTCCTCTATCTGAAGATAATTTTTGTTTTCCTTATATCACTTCTTGTGTTCAGTAAGTCTACTTTTGATATTACACATTTATCAGATGAGAATTTCAGTTTTATTAATCCAATTTCTTTCAATATGTATATTTTTGATATTGGACCTATATCAGCTGAGAATCTTTGTATTATTTATCTGATTTCTTGGTTTCAGTATGTATATTTTGGATAATGACCTGTATCAGGTGAGAATTTTTTATTTAATTTTTTGTGTTCAATATGTATATTTTGGACATTGGACATTTACTGGGTGAGAATTTTAGTTTTATTTATCTGATTTCTTATTATCAATTTGTATATTTTGCACATTAGACCTTCATCAGATGAGAATTTTTGTTTAATTTTTTGATTTCTTGTGTTCAACATGTATATGTTGGGTATTAGACTTTATCTGTTGAGAATTTTTGTTTTATTTTCTTTCTTTTGTTCAATATGTATAATTTGGATGTTAGAACTTCATCAGATAAATGTATTTGTTTTATTTAATTTCTTGTTTTCCACATGTATGTTTTGGATATTAAATATTTGTCAGAAGAGAATATTTGTTTTATTTATCTGATTTCTTAAGATCAGTGTATATAGATTTTAGACCTGAATCAGATGGAATTTTCCTTTTATTTAACTGGTATTTTGTGTTCAATAGCTATATTTTGGATCTTATACTTTTTTCAGATGTGAATTTTTGTTGCATTTATCTGAATTTTTTGTTCTATGTGTCGATTTTGGATATTAGTCCCTTATCAGATGAGAATTTGTGTTTTACTTAATTAATTGCATATTATATTTTTTGGTATTAAACACTTATCAGATAAAAATTTTTCTTTATTTTTCTAATTATGTTTAATATCTATAGTTTGGAAATTAACTTCATCAAATGAGAATTTTTGATTTATTTGTATGTTTTCTTGTGTGCAATGCATATGTTTTGGATAATAGTTCATCATATGAGAATTTTTATTTTATTTATGTCTTTTCTTGTGTTCAATATGTAAAATTTGGATATTGGAAGTTTATCAATTAAAAATTTTGGTTTTATATAATTTCTTTGTTCAGTATGTATATTTTGGATATTAGACCTTTATCAGATGAGAATTTTCCTTTATTTACCTAATTATGTTAAATATGTATATTTTGGATATTAGACCTTTATCTGATGACAATTTTTGTTTTATTTATCTGATTTCTCTTGCTTGATATGTAATTTTGGATACTAGACCTTTATCAGAAAAGAATTTTTGTTTTATTTAATTTCTTGTGTTCATTAAATAAATTTTTGATATTAGAACTTTATCAGATCAAATTTTTTGTTTTATTTATCTGGTATCTTGTGTTTATTATGTATATTATGTATATTACACCATAATTAGGTGAGAATTTTCATTTTATTTAATTTTTTGTGTTCAATAAGTGTATTTTTGATTTTAGACCTTTATGAGATGAGAGTTTTTGTTTTGTGGTTCTGATTTCTTGATTCCCTTATGTATATTTTTGATATTAGACATTTATGAGATGCAAATTTTTTTTATTTTTCACTTCTTATGTTCAAAATGTATTTTTAGGATAGTAGACCTTTCCTAAATTGGAATTTTTGTTTTATTTGTTTTATTTATCTGATATTTTTTGTTCAACATTCATATATATATATGAATGATATTGGACCTATACCAGATGAAAATTCTTTTATTTTTATAACTTATTTTACTCAATATATATAATTTAGATATTAGACCTTTATCTGATGAGAAATTTTGTTTTATTTATTTGATTTTTATGTGTTCAATGTGTATATTTTGGACATTAGATATTTATAAGATGAGAAATTTTGTTTTATTTAACTTCTTGTGTTCAATATGTATATTTTGGATACGAGAATTTTGCCAGAGAAAAATTTTTGTTTTATTTAATTTCTTGTTTTAAATGGGCACATTTTTTTTATATTAGACCTTTATCAGGTGAGAAGTTTTGTTTTATTTGTCTGATTTATGGTGTTCATTGTTTTTATTTTTTTATTAGACTTTTAACAGGTGATATTTTTATTTAATTTCTTGTGTTCAATATGTGTTTTTTGAAGATTAGACATTTATCAGATGAAATTTTTTTCTTTCATTTCTCTAATTAACTTCAATATGTATATTTTGGAAAATAGAATTATATCAGATGAGTATTTTTATTTATCTGATTTCTTGTGTTCACAATGAATATTTTGAATATTAGTCTTTTGTCAAAAAAATTTTTGTTTTATTTAACTTCTTGTGTTCAATAAGTACATTTTTGATATTAGACATTTATCTGATGACAATTTTCATTTTATTGATCTGATTATGTTCAATATGTATAGTTTTGATATTGACCTTTTATCAGCTGTGAATTTTTGTATTGTGTTTCTGATTTCTAGTTTTCAGTATGTATATTTTGGATATTACACCTTTATCGATGAGAAATTTTGTTTTATTTATGTGATTTCTTAGGATAAGTATGTATGTTTTGGAAATTCGACCTTTATTGGGTCAGAATTTTTGTTTTGTTCATCTGATTTCTTGTGGTCAATATGTATATTTTGGATATTAGACCTTTATCAGATGAGAATTTTTGTTTTATTTAACTAATTATGTTCAATATGTATATTTTAGATATTAGACCACTATCTGCTGAGAGTTTTTGTTCTATTATCTGATTTCTTCTATTCAATAAGTATATTTTGAATATTAAACTTTCACCATGAGAATTTTTTTTCTAATTTCTTGTTTTCCATATGTATTTTAGATGTTAGACATTTATCAGATGAGAATTTTTGTTTTGTTTATCTAAGTATGTTTAATATGTAGGTTTTGGATATTATTTTTTTATCAGGTGATAACTTTTGTTTTGTTGTTCTGATTTCTTTTTTTCCAATATGTATATTTTGTATATTATATCTTTATTAGGTGACAAGTTTTGTTTTATTTAGCTAATTTCTTGTGTTCAAAATGTATATTTTGGGTATTAGAATTTATCAGATAAGAATTTTTGTTCTACTTAATTTCTTGTGTTTAATAAATATATTTTTGATATTAGACCTTTACCACATGAGAATTTTTGTTTTGTTTTTCTGATTTCTTGTCACCAATAAGTATATTTTGGATATCAGACCTTTATCTGATGAGAATTTTTGTTTTATTTATCTGATTTTTTCTGTTCGATGTGTATATTTTGCATATTAGACATTCCAGTGAAAATGGTTTTGTTTCTAATTTCTTTATTTCAATATGTATATTTTGTATATTAGAGCTTCATCAGATGAGAATTTTTTGTTTTATTTAATTTATTGTGTGCAATATGTATATTTTTGGTTTAGATGTTTATCAGATGAGTTATTTTTGTTTTACTAATATGATTTCTTGTGTTCAATATGTGTATTTTGGATATTAGACTTTTATCAGATGAGAATTTTTGTTTTTTTTCTGTTTCTTGTGTTTAATATGTATAAATTGTTCATTAGACTTTTATAAGGTGAGAATTTTTGTTCTTTTTTTGATTTCTTCTGTTTAATAGATGTATTTTTTATATTAGAACTTTACCACTGAAAATTTTTTTATTCTAATTTATTATGCTCACTAAGAACATTTTGCATATTAGACCTTAATCAAGTGGCAATTTTCACTTTATTTATCTGATTTCTTTTGTTCCATATGTATATTAGTACTTTACTAGTGAGATTTTTTGTTTTATCTAATTTTTTGTGTTCAATATGTGTATTTTGTGTATTAGACTTTTATCAGATGAGAATTTTTTTATTTAATTCTTGTGTTCAATAAGTATATTTTTGATATTAGACCTTTATCACAAGAGAATTTTTGTTTTATTTCTCTGATTTCTTGTGTTCAATATGTGTATTTTGGATACTATACCTTTATTAGAAGATAATTTTTGTTTTATTTAATTTCTTCTGTTTAATATGTATATTTTGGGTATTAGGCCTTTATCAGATGACAATTTTTGTTTTATTTTGTGATTTTTTGTGTCCATATGTATTTTTTTTAATATTAGACCCTTATCAGATGAGAATTTTGTTTTCTTTTTCTAATTTCTTTTGTTCAATATGTATATTTTTGTTATGAGACAATTATCAAATGATAATTTTTGTTTTATTAATTTAATTATATATATATATATTGTGTTCAACATGTATATATTGAATATAAGACCTATATCAGATGAGAATTTTGTTTTATATAGCTAATGTCTTGTGGTCAATATGTATAGTTTAGATATTAGACCTTTACCACATGAGAATTTTTGTTTTGTTTTTTTTTTCTTGTGTTAAATATTTATAGTTTGGATATTAGACCTTCATCTGAAAAGAATTTTTGTTTTATTTATCTAATCATGTTCAATATGTATGTTTTGGATGTTAGACCTTTATGAGAATTTTTGATTTTTTAATCTGTTTTCTTGTGTTCAATATACATATTTTGGATATTAGACCTTAATCAGATGAGAATTTTTGGTTTGTTTAATTTCTTGTGTTTCATATATATATATGTTGCATAATAGACTTTATCAGACAAAAAAATTTTGTTATATTTATCTAATTATGTTCAATATGTATATTTTTGGTATAAGACCTTCATCAAATGAGAATTTTTGTTTTATTTAATTTCTTGTGTTCAGTATGTATATTTTGGATATTAGAACTAAATCAGGTGATATTTTTTGTTTTATTTAATATCATATGTTCAATAAATGTATTTTGGATATTAGACCTGTATCAGATGAGAATTTTTTTTATTTATGTGATTTCTTGGGATCAATATGTATATTTTGGATATTCGACTTTTAATAGATGATAAATTTTGTTTGGTTTTTCTGATTTCCTGTGTTTAATATGTATATTTTGGATATTAGACCTTTATCAGTGGCAACATTTTTATTTTGTATTTCAGATATTTTAGGTTCAATATGTATATTTTGGATATGGATCATTATCAGATGAGAATTTTTGTTTAATTTAATTTCTTGTATCCTATAATTATGTTTTTGATATTAGACTTTTATCACATGAGAATTTTTGTTTTGTTTTTCTAATTTCTTGTCTTCAATATGTATATTTTGGATATTAGACCTTCACTAGTTGAGAATTTTTGTTTTCTTTTTCATATATATTGATTCAATATGTATATTTTTGATATTAGACCTTCATCAGATGAGAATTTTAGCTTTATTTATCTGGTTTTCTGGGTTCAGTATGTATATTTTGGATATTATACCTTTATCAGATGAGAATTTTTGTTTTACTTATCTGATTTCTTTTTTTTTTTTTTTTTTTTTGGTTTTTCGAGACAGGGTTTCTCTGTGTAGCTTTGCGCCTTTCCTGGATCTCGCTCTGTAGAAAAGGCTGGCCTCGAACTCACAGAGATCCGCCTGGCTCTGCCTCCCGAGTGCTGGGATTAAAGGGGTGCGCCACCACCGCCCGACACTTATCTGATTTCTTTTGTTAAATATATATTATTTGGATATTAGTCCTTTATCAGAGGAGAATTTTTGTTGTATATAATTTGTTGTGTTCAATAAGTACAGTTTTGATTTTAGACCTTCATGAGATGAGTTTCTGCTTTGTTCCTCTGATTTTTTTGGTTTCATATGCATATTTTTGATATTAGACATTTATCAGATGAGAATTTTTGTTTTAATTTATCTAATTATTTTTAATATGTATATTTTGGATATTAGATCTTTATCAGATTGCAATTTTTGTTTCATTTACCTGATTTCTTGTGCTCAATATATATGTTTTGGATTTTTCACATTTCTCAAATGAGAATTTTTGTTTTACTTATCTAATTATGTTAAATACGTATAGTTTAGATATTAGACAATTATCAGGTGAGATCTTTTTTGTTTTATTTAACTTCTTGTGTTCAGTATGTATATTGTGGATATTAGACAATTATCAGGTGAGAGTTATGATTTTTTTCAATTTCTAGTGTTCATCATGGATATTTTGGATATTAGACCTATATCAGATCAGAATTTCTGTTTTATTTATCTGATTTCTTGTGTTCACAATGTATGTTTTGGACAATAGACCTTTATCAGATGAGAATATTTGTTTCATTTATCTGTTGTCTTCTGCTCAATATGTATATTTTGTATAATAACTTTTATAAGATGAGAATTTTCATTGTATTTATGTGATTTCTTGTGTTAAATATGTGTATTTTAGATATCAGTCCTTCATCAAATGAGAATATATGTTTTGTTTAAATTCTTGTGTTCAATAAGTATAATTTGATATTAGCCTTTTATCAGATGAGAATTTTCTTTTTATTTACCTGATTTCTAGTTTTTAATTTTGTATATTTTGGATAATGACCATTATCAGATGAGAATTTTTGTTTTACTTAATTTCTTGTGTTCAGTATGTATGTTTTGGATATTAGATTTCTTTCAAATGAAAATTTTTGTTTTCTTTTTCTAATTATATTCAATAGGTGTATTTTGCATATTAGACCTTTATAATGTGAGAATTTTTGTTTTATATATTTGATTTCTTTGTTCAGTATATAAATTTGGTTATTAGGTTTTTTTTTTGTTTTTTTTTTTTTTTTGGTTTTTCGAGACAGGGTTTCTCTGTGTAGCTTTGCGCCTTTCCTGGAACTCACTTGGTAGTCCAGGCTGGCCCCGAACTCACAGAGATCCGCCTGGCTCTGCCTTCCGAGTGCTGGGATTAAAGGCGTGTGCCACCACCACCTGGCAGTTATTAGTTCTTTTTCAGGAGAGAATTTTTGTTTTATTTAATTTCTTGTGTTCAGTATATATATTTTTGATATTAGACCTTTATCAGAGGATAATTTTAATTATATTTATCTGATTTTTTATGTTCAATATGTATGTTTTGGATATAAGACCTATTTTAGAGGAGAATTTTTGTTTTATTTGTATGATTTCTTTCATTTAATATGTATATTTTGGATATTAGGCCTTTATCAAAAGAGAATTTTTGTTTTTTTTAATTTCTTGTGCTTAGTAAGTATATTTTGGACATTAGATCATTAACAAATGAGAACTATTGTTTTATTTATCTTATTATGTTCAATATGTATATTTTGGTTATTAGACCTTTTTCAGATAAGAATTTTTGTTTTATTTAATTTCTTGTATTCAGTATATATATTTTGGATATTAGACATTTATTAGATGAAAATTTTTGTTTTATTTATCTAATTTCTCATGTGCAATATGCACTTTTTGATATTAGATCTTCATCTACTTAGAATTTTCATTTGATTTGTTTGACTTTTTTGTGTTCAATATGCATATTTTGATATTAGACCTTTCACAGATGAGATTTTTGTTTTATTTATCTGATTTCTTGTGTTCAATATGTATATTTTTTATATTAAACCTTTATCAGATCAGAATTTTTTTTTTTTTTTTTGGTTTTTCGAGACAGGGTTTCTCTGTGTAGCTTTGCGCCTTTCCTGGATCTCGCGCTGTAGACCAGGCTGGCCTCGAACTCACATAATCCGCCTGCCTCTGCCTCCCGAGTGCTGGGATTAAAGGCGTGCGCCACCACCGCCCGGCCAGAATTTTTGTTTATTTTATTTCTTGTGTTAAGTATGTATATTTTTTATATTAAACCTTTAAGAGATGAGAATTTTTGTTTTATTTATCTCATTAAGTTCAATATGTATATTTTGGATATTAGACTTTCATCAGATCATAATTTTTGTTTTATATATTTCATTTCTTGTGCTCAGCATGCATATTTTTGATATTAATACTTTATCAGATGAGAATTTTTGTTTTATTTGATTTCTTGTGTTCAGTATGTATATTAAAGATATTAGATATTTATCAAGTGGCAGTTTTTGGTTTATATGTCTAATTATGTTTCAATAGGTATATTTTTGTTATTAAACCTTTATGAGATGAGAATATTTGTTTTATATACTTGATTTGCTATGTTCAGTATGCATATTTTGGATATTAGTTCTTTATCAGGTGAGAATTTTTATTATTTAATTTCTTGTGCTCAGTGTGTATATTTTTTATATTAGACCTTTATCAGATGAGAATTTCATTTTATTTATCTGATTTCTTGTGTTCAATATGTATACTTTGGATAATAGACATTTATAAGATGGGAATTTTCCTTTTATTTACCTATTTTCTTGTGTTCAGTATGTATATTTCGGTTATTAGACTTTTATCAGATGGGAATTTTTGCTTTATTTATCTAATTACATTCCATATGCATATTTTTGATATTAGACCTTTATCAGATGCAAATTTTTCTTTTAGTTAATTTCTTGTGTTTAGTATGAATATTTTGCATATTTGTCCTTTCTCAGGTGAGAAATTTTGATTTATTGATCTGATTTCTTGTGTTCAATATGTGTTTTGGATATTAGACCTTTATCAGGTTTGAATTTTAGTTTTTTAACCTATTTTTCATTTTCAATATTTATATTTTTGATATTAGAACATTACTGGTGAGAATTTTAGTTTTATCTAATTTCCTATGTTCCACATATATATTTTGGATATTAGTTATTTATCAGATGAGAATATTTTTATCTAATTATGTTCAATATGTATATTTTGGATTTTTCACCTTTATCAGATGAGATTTTTTGTTTTATTTATGTGATATTTTGTGTTTAATATGTATATTTTTGATATTTGACCTTCATCAAGTGAGAATTTTTGTTTTATGTATCTGATTTCTTGTGTTCAATAAGTATATGTTTAATTTTTGATGTTTGTCATGTGAGAATTTTTTTTTCTGATTTCTCTTGTTCCATATGGATATTTTGGATATTAGACCTTTATCAGATGAGAATTTTTGTTTTATTTACATGATTTCTTGGGATCAATGTGTATATTTTGGATATTAGTCCTTTCTCAGGTGAGAATTTTTGTTTTATTTATCTGATTTTTTGTCTTTAAGAGGTGTATTTTTGATATTAGACATTAATCAGATGAGAAATTTTGTTTTATTTATTTGATTTCTTTTTTGAATATGTATATTTTGGATACTAGTTATTTATCTGGTGAGAATTTTTGTTTATCTAATTTCTTGTTTTCAATATGTATATTTGAATATTAGACATGTATCAGATGAGATTATTTATTTTATTCATCTAGTTATGTTCAATATGTCTATTTTCAATATTAGTCCTTTATCAGATGAGAATTTTTGTATTGTTTATATGCATTCTCATGTTCAGTATGTATATTTTGGACATTTGAATTTCATGAAATGAAAATTTTTGTTTTGCTTAATTTCTTATGTTCAGTATGTATATGTTTGATATACCATTATCATATGAGAATTTTCATTGTATTTATCTGACTTGTTGGTTCAATTTGTATATTTTTGATATTAGACTTTTACCTAATGAGAATTTTTGGTTTTTTTCTAGTTATGATCCCTAATCATGCTTTTGATATTAGACATTTACCAGAAGAGGATTTTATTTTATATAATTTCTGGTGTTCAGTATGTATATTTTGGATATTAGACCTTTTTCAGGTGAGAATTTTGTTTCATTGATATGATTCCTACTGTTCAATATATATATTTTGGATATTAGACCTTTAACAGATGAGAATTTTTTTTAATTATCTGATTTCTTGTGTTTAATAAGTATATTGTTTTATTAGTCCTTTATCAGAACAGAATTTTTGTTTTATTTATCTATTTTCTTGTGTTCAATACGTATAATTTGGGCATTAGACTTTTATCAGATGAGAATATTTGTGTTATTCATCTGATTTCTAGTGTTCCATATGATATTTTCAATATTAGACTATTATATGAAAAGGTTTTTTATTTAAATTTTAGTGTTCAGTAAGTAATATTTGGATATCAGATGAGAAATTGTGTTTATTTACTTGATTTCTTTGCTTGAATATGTATATTTTGGATATAAGTTCTTTTTCAGGTGAGAAATTTTGTTTTATTTAATTTCTTGAGTTCAATATGGATATTTTGGATATTACACCTTCATTAAATGAGAATTTTTATATTATTTAACTGATTTCTAGTGTTCAATATATATTTTTTGAATATTAGACCTGTCGCTGATAATTTTTGTTATTTTTTCAATTTATTGTAATCAATGTGTATATTTCTGATATTAAACTTTTATCAGATGAGAAATTTTGGTTTATTTATCTGATTTATTGTAGTCAATATAAATATTTGGATATTAGACTGTTATCAGGTGAGAATTTTTGTTTTATTTAATTACTTGTGTTCAGTATGTGATATTAGATATAAATCAGATGAGAATTTTCACTTTATTTTTCTTATTTTTTGTGTTCATTATGTATTTTTTCAATGTTACACCAGTCTCAGATGAGAATTTTTGTTTTAATTTTATTATTTCTTGTGTTCAACATATATATTTTGGATGCGAGACCTTTATCAGAAGAGAAACATTTTTTAGTTAATTTCTTATGTTCAATAAGTATGTTTTTCTTATTAGACCATTATCACATGCAAATTTTGTTTTCTTTTTCTAATTTTCTGTGTTCCTTATGTATATTTTGCATATTAGACCTTTATCAGATGAGAATTTTCCTTTTATTTTTCTGATATCTTGTATTAAATATGTATATTTTGAATATTACACTTTTATCAGGTTAGAATTTTTGTTTTTTTTAATATCCTGTTCAGTATGTATGATTTGGATTTAGACTTTCCTGATATAATAATTTTTGCTTTAATTCATTTACTGTTTTCAGTATGTACATTTTTGATATTAGACTTTTATCAGATAAGAATTTTTCATTTTATCTCATTTCTTGTGTTCATTATGTATATTTTGCATACTAAACCTTTATCAGATGAGAATTTTCATTTGTTTATAGGATTTCTTGTGTTCAATATGTATATTTGGGATATTTGACCTTTTTCAGATCAGAATTTTTGTTTTATTTATCTAATTATATTCCATACGCATATTTTCATTATTAGACCTTTATCAGATTAAAATTTTTCTTTTATTTAATTTCTTGTGTACCGTATATATATATTTTGGATATTAGACCTTTATCAGGTGAGAATTTTTGTTTCTTTTATGTGATTTCTTGGTTTTTTTTAATATATATTTTACATATTAGACTTTTGTCAGGTGAGAATTTTTTGTTTTAATTTCTTGTGTGCAGTATGTGTATTTTGGAATATTAGGCCATTAACACATAAGAAATTTTGTTTTTTTTTAATAATGTTCAAAATGCATATTTTGGATATTAGACCATATGAGAAGAGAATTTTTGTTTTATTTTATGATTTCTTGTGATCAACATATATATTTTTGATATTAGAGCTTTATCAAATCCAAATTTTTTATTTATTTAATATTGTTTTAAGTATGTATATTTTAGAAATCAGTACTTTATCATGTGAGAATTTTTGTTTCATTTAACTTCTTGGCTTAAATGTGTATATTTTTGATATTAGACTTTTATGAGATAAGAATTTTTGTTTTGCATATTTCATTTTTTATGTTCAGTTTGCATGTTTTGTATATTAGTTCTTTCTTAGGTGAGAATTTTTGTTTTATTTAATTTCTGTTGTTCAACATGAATATTTTTGATATTAGACCCTTATCAGATTAGAATTTTTGTTTTATCTGGTGTCCAGTGTTTAAAATATATATTTTGAATATTAGACATTCATCAGATGAGAATTATTTTTATTTATCTTATTTCTTGTGTTCAATATGCATTTTTTTTGTATATTAGACCTTTATTAGAGGAGAAATTTTGTTGTATTTATCTAATTTCTTGCGTTCAATATATATATATATATATTGGATATTAGACCTTTATCGGGTGAGAATTTTAGTTTTTTGTCAGTTGAGAATTTTTATTTAATTAATTTATTGTGTTCAGTATGTATATTTAGGTTATTAGATCTTTATCATATGAGAATTCTTGTTTTATCTAAATATGTTCAGTATGTATATTTTTGATTTTAGACATATATCAGATGATAATTTTTGTTATATTACTCTGATATTTTGTGTTCAGCATGTATATTTTGGATATTAGATCTTTATATGATGAGTGTTTTTGTCTTATTGATCTGGTTTCTTCAGTTCAATATGTATATTTTGGATATTAGAACTTTATCAGATGATAATTTTTGTTTTATTTATCTGAATTCTTGGAATCAATTTATATATTTGGATATTAAACCTTTATCAGAATAAAATTTTTGATTTATTTGATTTCTTAGGTTCAATGTGTATATTTTGGATATTCCACTTATATGAGATGAGAATTTTTGTTATATTTATTTATTTCTTAGGTTCAATATATAAATTTTGGAGATAGGCCTTTTTCGGTGGTAATTTTTCTTTTATTTAATTTCTTTGTTCAATATGTATATTTTTGATATTAGACTTTAGCTGAGAATTTTTGTTTTATTTTATTTCTTGTGTTCAATAACTATGTGTTTGATATTTGACATTTATCACATGAGAATTTCATCTTTCTATGATTTCTTGTGTTGAATATGTATATTGTTGATATTACTCCTTTCTCAGAGGAGAATTTTAGTTTTATTTTTCTAATTATGTTTAATATATGTATTCTTGGTATTAAACTTATTAGATTGGAATTCTTGTTTTATTTAATTTCTTGTGTTCAATAATGATATTATTGATATTAGACCTTTATCAGATCAGAATTTTTGTTTTATTTATCTAATTTCTTGTGTTCAATATGTGTATTTTTGATATTAGACCTCTATTAGAGGAGAATTTTTGTTTTATTGAACTTCTTGTGTTCAATACATATATTTTGGATATTAGAATGTTCTCAGAGGGAACAATTGTTTTATTTAATTTCTTGTGTACAATAAATACATTTTTGATTTTTGACCTTTATCAGTTGAGAATTTTTGTTTTGTTAACTGATTTTTGGTGTTCAATGTGTTTTTTTGGTTATTAAACCATTAACAGGGGAGAATTTCAGTTTTATTCATCTGTTTTCTTGTCATCAATGTATATATTTTGGATATTAGAACTTTAACTGCAGAGAATTTTTCTTTTATTTAATTTTTTGTTTTCAATAACTATATTTTTGATATTTGACTTTTATCTCATGTAAACTTTGTCCTGTTTATGATTTCCTATGATCAATATGTACATTTTGGATATTAGACGTTTTTCAGATGAGAATTTTTGTTTGGTTTATCTGAATTCTTGTGTTCAATGCATTGTTTTATATTTGACCTATATCAGATGAGGATTTTTATTTTATTTAATTTTTGTGTTCAATAACTATATTTTAGTTATTAGACTTTTATCAGATGAAACTTTTTGTTTTGTTTGAATTCTTGTGTTCAATATATATATTTTGGATATTAGACTTTTACCAGATAAATTTTTCTGTTTTATTTAATCTCCTATGTTCAATATATGTTATAGTTATTATACTTTCATCAGAAGAGAATTTTTTCATTTTCCTAATTATGTTTTATATATATATTTTTGATCTTAGACCTTTATTAGATGAAAATTTTTGATTTATTTATTTCTTGGGTTCAACATGTATATTTTGAATACTAGTCCTTTTCAAATGAGAATTTTTGGTTATTTATCTGATTTCTTGTGTTCAATAAGTACATTTTTTGATATTAGAACTTTATCAGATGAAAATTCTTTTTTTATTTATCTAACTATGTTCAATATGTATATTTTGGATATTAGACCTTTATAAGTTATTAGACTTTTATGGGATGAGAATTTTTGTTTTATTTATCTAACTTTGTTCAATTGTATATTTCGGATATTAGACCTTTTTCAGATGAAAGTTTTTGTTTTATTTATCTGATTTCTTGGGTTCAATATGTACTTTGGATATTAGACCTTAATCAGATGAGATTTTTAAAAATATCTTGTATTTCGTATGTATATTTTGCATAATAGATTTTTATCAGATGAATGTTTTTGTTTTATTTATCTAATTATGTTCAATATGTATATTTTGGATATTACACCTTTATCAGAAGAGAAAATTTGTTTTATTTATGTGATTTCTTTGTGTCTGTATGTATATTTTGGATATTCGACATTTATCTGTTGAGAATTTTTGTTTTATTTAATTTCTTGTCTTCAATAAGTAAATTTTTTATATTAAATTTTCATCACATGAGAATATTTGTTTTGCTTTACGATTTCTTGTGTTCAATATGTATATTTTGGATATGAGACCTTTATCAGTTGAGAATTTCTGTTCTGTTTATCTAATTTTTGGGGTAGAGTGGTAATTTTTTTTAATTTTTTAATAATTAATTTAATTTTACATATCAGCCAAGGATTCCTCTGGCCTCCCTCCTCCCACCCCTCCCCCTCCAATCCATGCCCCATTCCCACCAAATCCAAGACAAGGTCTCCCCTGGGGATTCAACTCACCCTGGTAGATTAACAGTTGAGGCAGGTCCAGTCACCTCCTCCCTTCACCCAGGCTGAGCAAATTCCCAGCATAGACCCTAGGTTCCAAAAAGCCAGCTCATGCACTAAGGACAGGTCCCAGTCCCACAGCCTGGGGGCCTCCTAAATATTTCAAGCTAATCAACTGTCTCACTTATCAGGAGGGCCTAGTCCAGTTCCACAGGGGCTCCTCAGCTATTGGTTCATAGTTCATATGCTTCCACTAGTTTGGCTATTTGTCCCTGTGCTTTTTCCAGTCACAGTCTCAATATCTCTTGCTCTTATAATCCCTCTTCTCTCTCACTGATTGGACTCCTGGAGCTCCACCTGGAGTTTGGCCATGGATCTCTGCATCTATTTCCATCAGTCACTGGATGAGAGTTCTATCATGACAGTTAGGGTGGTCGGCCATCCGATCACCAGAGTAGGTCTGTTCGGACACTCTCTCTACTGGTCTATTGTAGAGGTATCTTTGTGGATTTCTGGGGACCTCTCTAGCACTCTGCTTCTCCCTATTCCCATTGGGTCTTCATTTATCATGGTGTCTCTTTCCTTGTTCTCCCTCTCTGTTCTTGATCCAGCTGGGATCTCCACTCCTCTAAGCTCTTTTCCTAGACCCTTGCCCTCCATTTCCCTCCCCTCATGTCCAGTTTGCTTATGTAAATCTCAAAGATTTCTTTTGTTGGGTGATCCCTGTGTCTTTCTTAGGGTTCTCTTTACTAGGTAGCCTCCCTGAAGTTGTGAGTTGCACTCTGGTTATCCTTTGCTTTACATCTAGTATCCACTTATGAGTGAGTACATACATGTACTCAAGGAATGGTCAATCATACCTCAAGGACACATGCTCAGCTATGTTTGTAGCAGCATTGTTTGTCATAACCAGAACATGGAAACACCCTAGTTGCCCTTCAACTGAAGAATGGATAATGAAAATGTGGTACATATACACAATGGAGTACTACTCAGCAGAGAAAAACAATGACATCATGAGATTTGCAGGCAAATGGATGGAATTAGAAAAAACATCCTGAATGAGTTAACCCAGACTCAGAAAGACAAACATGTTTTTCTAATTTCTTGTGTTCTGTATGTATATTTTGGATATTAAACCATTATCAGGTGAGAAATTTTGTTTTATTTATCTGATTTCTTGTGTTCAATAACTATACTTTGGATATTAGAACTTTATCAGAGGAGAATTTTGGTGTTTAATTTAGTGTGTTCAATAACTATACATCTGATATTAGACCTTTATCAGATGAGTATTTTTGTTTTATTTATCTAATTATGTTCAATATATAAATTTGGGATACTAGACCTTTATCTGATGAGAATTTTTGTTTTGTTTAATTTCCTGTGTTCAGTATGGATAGTTTTATAGTTAGACCTTTATCAGTTGAGAATTTTTGTTTTATTTATCTGATTTCTTTGGATCCACATATATGTTTGTATATCAGACCTTTATCAGATAGAATTTTTGGTTTTTTTTTCTTATTTCTTGTGTTAAATATGTATATTTTTGATAGTTACCTTTATCAGATGAGAATTTTTGTTTTGTTTTTCTGTTTTCTTGTGTTTAATATGTATATTTTATTTATTAGACTTTTATCATGTGAGAATTTTTGTTTTATTTTCTGATTTCTGCTGTTTAGTAGATGTATTTTGTATGTGAGAACTTCACACGTGAAATTTTTGTTTATTCTAATTTATTGGGTTCAATAAAAGTATGTTGGATATTAGACCTTTATCATGTGACAATTTTTGTTTTATATATCTGATTTCTTGTATTCAATATGCATATTTTGGATATTAGAAATTTAATGGTGTGAAATATTGTTCTATATAATTTCTTGTGTTCAATAAGTATATTTTTGATATTAGACCATTTTATGATTAGAATTTTGACTTATTTGTCTGATATATTCTGTTCATTGTGTTTATTTTGGATATTAGACCTTAAGCACATGAGAATTTTTGTTTTGTTTAATTCCTTGTGTTCAATATGCATATTTTGGATATTAGACCTACTGGTGAGAATTTTGTTTTTTCTTATTTCATGAATTCAGTATATATATTTTGATAATGACCTTTATCAGATGAGAAATTTTGTTCTATATATTTAAATTCTTGTGTTCAGTATGCATATTTTGGATATGTTTTCTTTATAAGGTTATAAATTTTTATTTAATTAATTTCTTGTATTCAGTATGTATATTTTGGATATAGGACTTTTATCAGATGAGACTTATTTTTTATTTATCTAATTATGTTCAATATGGATATGTTTGATATTAGATCTTTATCAGTTCAGAATTTTTGTTTTATTTAATTTCTTGTGTTCAGTAAGTATATTTTTCATATTTGTTCTTTATCATATGAAAATTTTGTTTTGTTTTTCTGATTTCTTGTGTTCTATATGTATATTTTGAGTATTAGACCTTTATCAGGTGATAATTTTTGTTTAATTTATCTGATTTCTTGTTTTCAATATATATATTTGGGATATTAATTCTTTATCATGTGAGAAATTTTGTTTTATTCATTTTCTTGTATTCAGTATTTATATTTTGGATATTAGACATTTATTAGATGAGAAATTTTGTTTTATTTATCTGAATTCTAGTGTACAATATGCATATTTTTGATTTTAGACATTGATCAGATCAGAATTTTTCTTTTATTTAATTTCTTATATTCAGTATGTATATTTTGGCTATTAGACCTTTATCAGGTGAGAATTTTTGTTTTATTTATGTGATTTTATGTATTCATTATGTATATTTTGGATATTAGCCTTTTGTTAGGTGATAATTTCTGGTTTTTATTTATTTCTTGTGTTCACTATGTATATTTTCAACATTAGACATTTATCGGATGAGAATTTTTATTTTATTTATCTCATAATGTCAATATGTATATTTTGAATATACATTTTGTGTTTTATGTAGTTGATTTTTTTGTGTTCAATATGTATATTTTGGATATTAGACCTTTATCAGGTGAGAATTTTTGGTTAATTGATCTGATTTCTTCTGTTCAACATGGATATTTGGGATATTAGACCTTTAACAGATGAGAATTTTTTGTTTTATTTACCTGATTTCTTGGTTTCAATAGGTATATTTTTTATAGTAGAGCTTTATCAGAACAGAATTATTGTTTTATTTTCTTTTGTTCAGTAAGTGTATTTTTCATATTAGACCTTTATCATGTGAGAAATTTGTTTTGTTTTTCTGATTTCTTGTTTTCCATATGTATATTTTCAATGTTAGACCTTTATCAAGTGAGGTTTTTTGTTTTATTGATGTGATTTCTTGTGTTCAGTATGTATATTTTTGATATTAGACCTTTATAAGTTGAGAGTTTTTGTTTTATGTATCTCATATCCTGTTTTTAATATGTATATTTTGGATATAAGGAATGTATAAGATGAGAATTTTTGTTTAATTTATCTAATTATGTTCCATATGCATATTTTTAATATTAGACCTTTATCAGATGAGAATTTATCTTTTGTTTAATTTCTTGTATACAGTATGTATATTTTGGATATTTGAGGTTTTCTCCCTTAATTTCATGGTGGCTGTTGGCTTGCTGTAAATTGCCTTTATTATGTTTAGGTATGTTCCTTGTATTTCTTTTTTCTTTAAGACCTTGAGGGTATCAATAAGGGGTGTTGGATTTTGTGAAAGGCTTTTTCAGAATCTAATGAGAATATCATGCATTTCTTTTCTTTCAGTTCATCTATATGATGGATTACACTCACAAATTTTTGTATGTTGAACCATGACTCCATTTCTTTGATGAAGTGATCATGATGGATGATATTTTGATGTGTTCTTGAATTTGGTTTGCCAGTATTTCTTTGAGTGTATATCCATCTATGTTCATGAGGGTTGTTTATTCTGTAATTTTCTGTATTTGATTTTGGTAACTAAAGCCTTCTAAAGCAATTTGGCAGTATTCCTTCTGTTTCTAGTGTGTGGAACAATTTGAGGTGCATCAATATAAGCTCTTCTTTGAAATTCTGGTAGAGTTCTGTGCTGCAACCATCCGACCCTGTGCTTTTTTGGTTGACAAACTTTAAATGACTGCTTCTATTTCCTTAGGGGTTAGAGGTCTATTTAAATTATTTATCTGGTCTTGATTTAGTTTGTGTATTTGGTACCTATTCATAAAATTGTCCATTTCTTTTAGAGTTTCTAATTTTGTCAAGTACAGGTTTTTGAATTATGACCTGATGGTTCTCCATATTTCCTCATTTTCTGTTGTTATGTCTTCTTTTCATTTCTGATTTTTTTAAATCTGGACATTTTCTCTCTCTCTGCCTTTTGATTAGTTTGATTAGGGAGGGGTTTGTCTATCTTCTTGGTTTTTCTCAAAGAATCAACTTTTTGTTTCATGGAATTTTGTTTTGTTCTCTTTGTTTCTCCTTTATTGATTTCAGCCCTCAATTTGATTATTTTCTGACCTCTTTTTCTCCTGGTTGAATTTCCTTCTTTTTGCTCCAGAGCTTTCAGATGTAGAAGTAACCATCTTATTCAATTGGAAACAGAGAGCCAATACAGAGATGAAAGCCAAGAGGTCAGAGCAATAGCTAAGAGCTAAAAACCTTTCCCTTCACTGTCGCTGTACCTCTCAAAAAGAGACCTACTTTCTGTGTCTGTCCTTTTTTATAGTTTTTTTTATATTTATTAAACTGTGTTTATTCCATTTCTTTAAGATAACGTTTTTTAAAATGTCTGAATATGTCACAAGGATTTCCCTTTTCAACCTACTTGATTTAAGATTTGCTTTTTTCCTTACCAGATGACTTCAACTCTTTTTTTTTTTAATTTTCATTTTTATTTTGCAATACAATTCAGTTGTACATATCAGGCATGGATTCCCTTGTTCTCCCCCTTTGTTTTGCCTTCTCGTTGTTTGTAAACCCAACCACATGACCTCCTAGTCACTGCCTGAATGTACAGACCTCCAGGTCTGCCGCAGCCAGCGGGGTGTCAATGGGGGCAACCCACCTGCAGGAGAGATGAAAGGGATGGGGGAGACACGAAAGGACAACAGCAAGACAGTGTGTTCTGATCAAGCTGCAAATTTTATTCTCCTCAACAAGGCTTATATAGCATGACAAGGGACAGGAAGGAGGGAAGGGGTGCTGTGGGATGTTCTGTATGTCAAATGTGTTGCTGATTGGTCAATAAATAAATCACTGATTGGCCTGTGGCCAGGCAGGAAGTATAGGTGGGACAAGGAGGAGAATAGAGCTGGGAAGTGGAAGGCTGAGTCAGAGAGACACTGCCAGCCGCCATCAGGATAAGGAAGATGTAAAGTACCGGTAAGCCACAAGCCACGTGGCAAGGTATAGATTAATAGAAATGGATTGATTTAAGCTGTAAGAACAGTTAGCAAGAAGCCTGCCACAGCCATACAGTTTGTAACCAATATAAGTCTCTGTGTTTACTTGATCGGGTTTGAGCGGCTTGGGACTGGCGGGTGAGAGAGATTTGCCCTGACTGTGGGCCAGGCAGAAAAACTCTAGCTACAAATGGTGCCCAACGTGGGGCAAGAGTTTCCACCTAAAACCTGAAAAAAAAGATTCTAAAACGGAGCTAAAAACAGTTCCTAATTGTCTCTCTCAAATGAGCAGCAGCTGCCGGTTTGAGCTACTGGCGGGTTCCTAGCGTGCGTGTGCGCTCGACCTGCAGTATGGCGGGAATGAGGCCTCTGCAAGCGGCACATTAAGCTACATTGTGGATTTAGCCTTTGCTAGTACAAAACAAAAAACGAGGTTTCTGGGCTACACGCTGCTTGGATAAAAGCATAGACCCACGATAGCTCCCAGAGCTGGTGGTAAAGTACCACGCCATGTTGGGAAGCTGCGGTGGGCGGAGCCAGCAGCCACAGCTGCTGCAGCTTAAAGCAATAGATTCACAATAAGACAGATTCAGATGTAATAGTTTAAAATGTGTGTAAAATATACGTAGGCTTGAAAGAGACAAAAAAAGGTGATATATACAGTATAGAAACAAATACATGGTTTTAAAAAATAAAGTCTTTAAAGAGACAGTAAAATTAATATAAAAAATAAGCCACGTAGAGATTACTATTACACAGAGAGTCTGGATTGTGTTGTCTTTGGGATTCTTAACTACAGAGAGATGTTTGATTGTAAAGGAAGCTGAGTTAAACCAGTACGTATATTTTAAAGATACTTTGACTTCAAAATTTGGATGTAAGGATATGTTGCTTTGGAAAAGAGTCTCTTTTGTTTCCACAGAAAGCCAGAGGCTATGGATTTGTTCCAGATTAAGATACATCAGGTTTGACCAGCCAAGACCACCTGAAAGGTCTCCGATGACACCATGGCCCAGATGATCCAATATCCAGAACCGTTTCAAGGCAACTGGCTCAGACGATACAGCCTCATGGACTACTCCATGATCCTAAAATTTTCTTTGTTTTCCCAGAAGAAACAGCGCCCCCCTCCAGCAGGAAGTAGTAAGAGAAGCTACGCCCAAATTCCCAAATATACCAAGCTGACTTTGGAGATATGTAAAGGTTAAAATCTTCCTTTTTAAGAAAAGAAAAGGGGAGGTGCTGTGGGATGGTCTGTATGTCAAATGTGTTGCTGATTGGTCAATAAATAAATCACTGATTGGCCTGTGGCCAGGCAGGAAGTATAGGTGGGACAAGGAGGAGAATAGAGCTGGGAAGTGGAAGGCTGAGTCAGAGAGACACTGCCAGCCGCCATCAGGATAAGGAAGATGTAAAGTACCGGTAAGCCACAAGCCACGTGGCAAGGTATAGATTAATAGAAATGGATTGATTTAAGCTGTAAGAACAGTTAGCAAGAAGCCTGCCACGGCCATACAGTTTGTAACCAATATAAGTCTCTGTGTTTACTTGATCGGGTTTGAGCGGCTTGGGACTGGCGGGTGAGAGAGATTTGCCCTGACTGTGGGCCAGGCAGAAAAACTCTAGCTACAAAGGGGTACACAACGTGCCATACATGCAGGTGAAGGGAGACATGCAGGTGAAGGACTATGTGCAAATCTTGAGGCTGCTAGGTGATAAGGTTACTGGTCAGGGCCCATTGTCCTGTTGCTATGCTACTTGACCTGCCTGACCTGTTCTTTATCTTTGGGGGCATCCGGTTTAGGGTAGGGGCTTGTTCTCTGGCCTAGCTAATACTTTTCCATGGTTCATGTTTGGTCCCTGACATCTCCCCCTTCTATACGTATAGCGAAATAAAGAAAGGAGGCCCAAATGTTTTTGCTGTGATGGGAGAGGGGTGACAGAGGCTCTATCCCTGATAAGTTCCATTGTTAACTGTGGGTCCATGTAGGCATCCCCACATGCCCTGAAGGAAGCTGGAACAATGCAGTTTTTTACAGGGGGCGGGTTTGAATTCGGGAAGAAAGAGTATAGGTTCTGCATAACTGCCATGCAATAGAGCATGTCATCCAAGGCACCCAGGATGGTGGAGCACTTTAGTCTCCCTGCCTTCTGCAGTCCCAGCTGCACCCTCAATTCCCTATGCAGTGGGCTCCAGCTCCCAGGTACAGATGCATCCTCTCCTGGGCAGAGGGGCCTGTGCTGATATGAAGTCTTTATCTGGTTCATCGAGACCACAATCATGGAGGTCGAGGTGATGGTAATGAACCTGAATTTGTTTTGCCTGAAGTTCGGCCAGCTGACCGTGCACAAATCGAGTTAGTCAAAACAAGGCCCAAGGGCTGAATGTCAAGACAAGAATGAGGCCAACCAAGGGTCACAGAAGGGACAGCAGGAGGGTGGTTAGCCAGGGAGATGCAGAGAACCAATTTTGGAACCAGCCTAGCTCTTGATCTCTTTCTTTTTTGTGCTTCTCTAAGCCTTCCCAGACCTTGGCCATGCTATCCCTTGCTACTCCTGTATGATCAGTATAAAAGCAGCACTCTTCCTTAAGAGCAGCACACAGACCTCCTTGTTGTAAAAAGAGGAGGTCGAGCCCTCAGCAGTTTTGGAGGACCACCTCTGAAAGGGAGGTGAGGGAGGATTCAAGGGTGGAAATGCCTTGCTCAAGCTGTGCTATATCCTCATCTATGGAAATTCTAAGCTCTGAATAATGTTGATTAGATAAAACCAGGGAAGCTATGCCAGTACCAGCCTCTGCAGCCCCAACCCCCAGGAGGACAGCCAGAGTGACTGCAGTCACGGGTTGGGGCATCCTATGCTTTCCTTCCTCCAATAAATTTTGCAATTGTGGGCAGTCTGACCCCACCCCCAGAGAAGAAAAAGAAAATTTGTAAGTTAGAGATATAAACTGTAGTCAGGTTGTATTCCTCCCAGTCCTTGGCTTGTGGGCATTGGCAAATGTTGATGCGCAACATCACCGCCAGCGTGATCTCCTGAAGCTTATAAGAACCTTCTTAATAGACAAAATCTTAGACATGTTAGTAATATAACAGTGGTGAACTTTATCAGAGCAAAATTACGAGTCCTTGGAGCTTCAACAAAACATCAGGATAGCCAGAGAATGAAATCTGAAATGTGTCATTTATATATCTCTCAAGTCTCATATCTATTTTGACAAAAATTAATAAAATATATTTAGAACAGAATTATTAGTTCTAATCATATTTCTATAAGTTTTGATGAACAGTTCATCAAAAGGATCAGGAATTGTATCAATTTATTTATATTCAAGGCTCAATATTTAAGAATCTAGAGGTAAATAACAGCCTGTATTTAGACTGGCAGCTTTAGAGCGACTTTGTCCTGCAGCTGCCAATATATGGTGTGACCAGGCAATCCAGGATTCTTAAAGGAAGGTCAATGTCCTGTGAAGACATGTAAGCATATCCTCTTCTTGACAGTATGAAAACATCAGAACCTTTTTAAATATCAGTGAGGAGATCATAGAGGCTTAGGTGTAACTTTGTGACTTGGCCTGGTGGTGATGAGGAATACCTGTAGTGGGGGATATGAAAAATTAAGCACCAATTCTTAAGAGCTCTTGAGGTATATGTAAGGCTGTTGTTTATATATGAGCTCAAGGCATTCCTAAAATTAAAAATCGGTGAAAGAAATGGTGTATTATTTTTTATTTTATAACCATAAATCATAAGGACATAAGCCTCGTGGGTAACCTTCCTTAGGGAGAGAATTTATAATTGTTGGACAGACATATGAAAAGGTGTCAGTATATCCTGTAGAGCTATTTGTCATTCTATAGACTCACAAGTTTCATAGTTTGATATTAATATAATATCATCTGTACAATAAATGTATTGTAAGATATATGTACATACATATACATGTATACATACATACAGGTTGGGGGACTGTGAGGAAGCTATAATTGACAGTTAGTTTTGATAGTTAATCTGTATATATAATGAGGAACTTTGTTCAATGAATGAGTCCTGGATAAAAAGAACTCGCATTTCCTGCTCTGTATGTCAGCTTTGGCCTCCATCATGGTAGGATGAGTAGGCAAGCTAAAAATATTTGAAATGCTGACAATCTTTAGGTTGAGGAGGTATGGTAAAGAAACAATCTTGTATATCTATGATGATTTTTTTTTTATTTCTGGGGATGGCCCTGGGAGATGACAAGCCAGACTGTGAGACTTTCCTTTGCTTTAATAAGTTTTATTTAATTTTTTAAGGACCTGTAACAGTCTATAAGCCTGATTTTCCTAAATAAAAAGATATTGGGGTGATTTAAGGGCTGGTGGGGGAGTTTATATGTCTAATATTTAAGTTTTTCCTCTACCAGACAGTTGGCAAATATAATTTTCTCAGCATTTAAAAGCCATTGTTTGATCCAGATAGGAGCATGAGATTTTCCTGAACTTCTGGCTACATTATTAGCTTGACCTAGGCCTGTAAGAGATGAAGAAGTAATAGTCATCTTAAGTACTTGGCCAATGTTTTTCTGAAATATAAGAAACATCTATGTTTATGTCTAGAAAGCCAATTATCTTCTTTCCATGTATTTTAAGTGTTTAGTTGTTTGGAATATTTAATTTCTTCAACCCAGAAGGCCATATCACTAGAATCCACACCAGCAGCTCCATTAGGCACTGCCCTATATGAATCTGAATTGTACAGTGATCATAATCTCTCCAGTAAAGTCTGAATCGCACATCCCTGGGGCAACCTTGTACAACTGAGGAACTATGGCCTATAATTAGCCCCAGTGTCCCTTCTGAGGAGGGCCATAGACTTTTGTATTAAGGTATACATAAGTTTATTTTTAAAGCCTATATATCTATCTCAGACCTCAATAAAAACCTTATCCATAGATCTAACTTAGGCATACATCCTCAATATCTTTAGGTTACTTATTGAGATTTGTTGCTAGAGTTTTTCTGCCTGGCCCACAGTCAGGGCAAATCTCTCTCACCAGCCAGTCCCAAGCCGCTCAAACCCGATCAAGTAAACACAGAGACTTATATTAGTTACAAACTGTATGGCCGTGGCAGGCTTCTTGCTAACTGTTCTTACAGCTTAAATTAATCCATTTTTATAAATCTATACCTTGCCACGTGGCTTGTGGCTTACCGGGACTTTACATCTTCCTTGTCCTCATGGCGGCTGGCAGTGTCTCTCTCACCCAGCTTCCTGTTCTCTCAATTCTCCTCTCTGTTAGTCCCGCCTATACTTCCTGCCTAGCCAATGGTCAATCAGTGTTTTATTTATTGACTAATCAGCAACACATTTGACATACAGAACATCCCACAGCACTTCCCCCATTTTTTTTCAAAAAGGAAGGTTTTAACCTTAACAAAGTAAAATTACATATAATTTGGGAATTTGGGCATAGCTTCTCTTACTACTTCCTGCTGGAGGGGGGCACTGTATCTTATGGGGACACAAAGAAAATTTTAGGATCATGGAATAGTCTGTGAGGCTGTATCATCTGAGCCAGTTGCCTTGAAACCATTCTGGATGTTGAATCATCTGGGCCATGGTGTCATCAGAGACCTTTCAGGGGGTCTTGGCTGGTCAAACCTGATGTATCTTAATCTGGAACAAATCCATAGCCTCTGGCTTTCTGTGGAAACAAAAGCAGAGCCTCCTTTCCAAAGCAACATATCCTTACATCCATATTTTGAAGTCAAGGTACCGTTAAAATATACATTTTGGCATAACTCAACAGCTTTTACAATCAAATGTTTTTCTGCAGTTAAAAATCCCAAAGACAACACAATCCAGATTCTCTGTGTAATATTCATCTTTACGTGGCTTATTTTTTATATTAATTTTACTGTCTCTTTAAAGACTTTATTTTTTAAAACTATGTATTTGTTTATATAACTGTATATATAACCTTTTTAGTCTCTTTCAAGCCTACGTACATTTTACACACATTGTAAACTATTACATCTGAATCTGTCTTATTGTGAATCTATTGCCTTAAACTGCAGCAGCTGTAGCTGCTGGCTCCGGCCACCTCAGCTTCCCAACATGGCGGTGGTATGCTTACCACCAGCTCTGGGAGCCATCGTGGGTCTATGCTTTTATCCAAGCAGCATGTAGCCCAGAAACCTCTTTTTTTGTTTTGTACTAGCAAAGGCTAAATCCACCAAGCAGCTTAATGTGCCACTTGCAGAGGCCTCATTCCCGCCATACTGCAGGTCGAGCATGTACACTAGGAACCCACCAGTAGCTCAAACCAGCAGCTGCCGCTCATTTGAGAGAGACAATTAGGAACTGTTTTTAGCTCCGTTTTAGAATCTTTTCTCAGTTTTTAGGTGGAAACTCTTGCCACCACGTTGGACGCCATTTGTTGCTAGAGTTTTTCTACCTGGCCCACAGTCAGGGCAAATCTCTCTCACCAGCCAGTCCCAAGCCGCTCAAACCCGATCAAGTAAACACAGAGACTTATATTGGTTACAAACTGTATGGCCGTGGCAGGCTTCTTGCTAACTGTTCTTACAGCTTAAATTAATCCATTTTTATAAATCTATACCTTGCCATGTGGCTTGTGGCTTACCGGGACTTTACATCTTCCTTGTCCTCATGGCGGCTGGCAGTGTCTCTCTCACCCAGCTTCCTGTTCTCTCAATTCTCCTCTCTGTTAGTCCCGCCTATATTTCCTGCCTAGCCAATGGTCAATCAGTGTTTTATTTATTGACTAATCAGCAACACATTTGACATACAGAACATCCCACAGCAGAGATTTATGTATCATTTATAACATATCTAGATGTTTATATGTTATATTTCTCTATCCCAATTACATCTGTAATAAATTATTTCTTAACGTTCTTAAACATTCTTTATATCTAATCCTTTATATCCTATAAAAACCTTACATCTAAAAGCATTTTTGTATTTAATTTATCAGAAGATATAGGTGATTGATTACTGAGAGCAGCCAATGTGGTGAATTCCTTTAAACAAAGGAACAGTCAGAGTTTATTTTGAAACCTGTTTGGCAAGCTACCTTTTCTATGAATTTGGATAGCAAGGCAAATTATCTTTTAGGCCTGGTAAATGGGGATATAATCTAAATGATCTCAATGCATAGTTTGGACAAAACCCTGGCAATAAGGGGTATGGCAGTTTTGTCCAAAGGTTAAACATTTTAAATGCTAGGGGGCTAAGTAATGAATTGATTACATGAAACTTAGCATACTTAGCATGTATATAAATACGATTTTGTATACATTAGAAGATTTGATCATTTCTGATGATTAACCCTTAATTTGTATCTTAATAATTATCTCTAATAGCTTATAGCTTAAGTACAACTTATCCTTAACAATTTACAGTTTAGGTCAGCCAATCAATCAACAAGTTTTATTTTTTAATTAGCTTTAATTAAAGTAAACTTATTTTTAGCAATTTATAAGTTAGTTGTCTCTATAAACTTAGAACTTAGGTTTTATACCTGTCAGGTTTAGCCTTAAAAATATTAAGTTATTTTAATATAGAAACAGGAACTCTTATTTAAAATATAGTATATAAGGAGAGTAACAATTTAATAAATCGTTTAAGGTGTGTCATGAAATGAGATAAGCACAGTAAAACAAAGAAGGTTTTATGTTTTTTGGTTTTTTTTGTAGCAACTGCACCCAGTCTGTATCAAGCCAGATAGCCACCAGAAATGGCAAGGTGAGAAGGATGGAGAGGACTCACTGGCAGAAGTGAGCTGAGATGCAGATAGCAGATAGGTTCAGAGGGAAGAAGGCAGATGTATAGGATTCCAACCCCCAAACGTCTTCAGGGGTTTGATGAATCCATACAGGTCTTAGCAGGGCGTCCCCTAAGCAGGACCTGTTTTGCGATGAGTTAACTGAAGTTTTTGTACTTGGCCAAGATTTTTATAAATTACCAAGAACTTAAAATTCAATCCAGAAAGAGGAAAGAGAGAGAAAAAGACACTTTTTTTAGGAGAGCTGGGAGTTGCCATTAGTTTTTAAACCAGCTCTGACTGTGGCGCTTGCATTGTTATTTAAATGACGACTGCTGGAGTGAGCTCCTAGTTAGCAATTTAGAAGATTAGGCTCAAGTTGGTCCTTAGATCCATTTAGTTTTAGCACAAAAAAAACTGTTTGTAGCAGGACCCTGATGCTACAGAGAATATAGGGAACTTCATTAACTCTAGTTTACACCCTCAGGAGGTCTTGTAGTGTGACTATTGTGTTACCTCCTTGTAAGACCCTGAATGAAGTAAAGGCAGGTTTCTCCCTAAAAGGCAGGGGTTAGAATCTCTGCTGCTTATCATAGTCTGACGGTAAATGAATTTCATAAGGTTGGCAGCTTTTAGGGGTCTCCTAAATCTTTTTTTTACTTTTTTTTATAAACCTTTAGGATATCATTAACATCAATCGTCCCTTCTTGTATGTTAATAAATAAATTTGCCTCAGGGGTCAGAGCTATTAGCAAGCCAAAAGAAAGCTGGGTGGTGGTGGCATATGCTTGTAATCCCAGCACTTGGTAGGCAGAGCTAGGTAAGTCTCTGTGTGTTCAGGGATACAGCCAGCTTTGGAGACACATGCCTTTAATCTCAATACCAAACATAGAAGACCTGGAGGTCTATACAGACAGGCAGTGACGAGGCAGTCATGTGGTTGGTTTTACAACCAATGAGAAGTCAGAACAGAAAGTCTATATAAAGACAAACAGACAGGAAGTACGTCTCTTTCGGAGGTCTCTTGGCTGAAGAGGCTAGCTGCAGCAGGTGGGTAAGGCTCTTAGCTCTGATCTCTTGGCTTTCTTCTTTGCATTGGCTCTGTGTTTCTTATTTAATAAGACAGTTGGTTACATCTACAGGTTCCTCTTCCCAGGTGACTAGTTTGATACAGTCTGATAATTAAAACTAAGAATCACACTGCCCCTGCATCACTGCCAGGATTTGAGGAGATTTCTGTCCACATTCAGAGCTGTGGTCCTCAACCTGTGGGTCACCACCCCAATGGGGGTTGCATGGCAGATATCCTGTACATCAAATATTTTAATTATGATTCATAACAGTAGCAAAATTAAGGTTAAGAAACAATGAAACAATTATGTTTAGGGTTCACCACATCATGAGGAACTACTGTTAGTGCTATTTAAAGAGTCAGAGAATTGGAAAAATTAAGAACCATTCATCTAGAGTGGAAACCTAATGTCTATTTTCCTAAATATGAAGGGGCTTGCAAAGGATTTTCCTGAATATCCTTTGCTCTATAGGAAACTCATGTACTGTGTAGAAGACTCCAGATGTCTGGCCACCTTTACTACCCAGTAGGAGCAGACCACTTTGAGCCATTCAACAGAGAGTACAACATCCACTACACACATGCTGATGACAGAGATTTTAGTCACACTGAGCTCCATGACCATATCTCGCTCCTATGGGTACATGTTCCTAGGCTGTGTTAGCCTCCTCTTCTAGTATAAACCTGCCCAGATATTTCCTGTAGACGCTTTACCAGGAAATTATTTAACAAGTGTCCTTCTCAGTCAGCATTAATTCTATAACGTCTCATGGCTAAGGAGATAAGGAGATGCAGGTACATTTTTTTTTGGATTTTATATCATTTTTTTTCTGTATTAAGACATTTTCGGGCTGGAGAAATGGCTCAATGGTTAAGAGCACTGGCTGCTCTTCCAGAGGACCTGGGTTCAATTCCCAGCACCCACATGACAGCTCACATCTGTCTGTTGCTCCAGTTCTAGGGAATCTGACACACTCACACCAATGCACATAAAATAAAGTTAAGTAAATTATTTTAAAATAGTAATTTTCTACTTAATTTACATACCACCCAGATCCCACCTCCTCCCTCCACTCACCCCCCAGCCATCTTTCCCAAGCCATCCCTCATCCCCACATTCTCCAAATCGAAGTCTCCCATGGGGAGTCAGCAGAGACCAGCACATTGAGCCTAGGCAGGTCCAAGCTCCTTCCCACTGCACCAAGGCTGTACAAGGTGTCACACTACAGGCACCAGGTTCCAGAACCTGCCCATGCACCAGGGACAGATCCTGAACCTCCTGCCTAGGTGCCTCCCAAACAGTTCGAGCCAAACAACCATCTTCTGTATCCAGAGGACTTAGTCCAGTCCCATGGGGGGTCCACAGCCACTAGTCCACAGTTCATGGGCTTCTACTAGTTTGGCCGGTCATCTCAGATGCAGGTACTTATGATGAACTATAGCATACATAAATTTCTATGATATTATTATGTTGTGTACATAAAATTTCAGTAGGAGATAAACATTCAGTTCCACACATGGAAAGAACTAAAGGATGTCCAATCAATCAGGGAGAGATCTCTGGCTTTGGATGAAGGGGGTGCTGAAGGGCTTCCCTATTATCCCAGCAGAGGTTCCTGCAAAGTTCAACTTAACTTCCAGTGTTTTAGCAGGGAAGAAATGTCAGTTCCCATGACACCTGCAGCTCTTCTCTGGACATTCTATTGTTTCCTGGAGAGCCCTGGAATCCTCTGTGATGTCACCTATGTTGTGGCAACACCAACTGCCCTTGGGAAGCTTATTTAATGTCTTCACAATTTACTGATGAACATGATGGCATACTGAAGAGTCTAATTCAGAAGGAGATGGAGAGGGTAGAGAGACCAGAGAGTGACAGAGAAAGTTGACCTTCAGCCTCAGTGTAAAACATCAAGAACAAAATGGCCAAGAGGATGGTGTAATGAGTTCTGTGCAGGAAAAGGGAAGCCTTCTGGAGGAAGTGGACTTGAGCTGAATCTTCCAGTAATGTGGAATAGAAAGCTGGAGTCTCTGGGAACCAACAGAACTTCCCTGCTTATCATGGCTCTTGAAATTCAAGGATTTCAGGATATTAATTGTTCTGGCTCAGAAGTCACGAACTGGTAAGGCCAATGCTTTATGCTGGGAATTCTTGGCCTTCATTCCTTTTGGTAGATAGGCATTCATTTGTTAACATGAGATCAACATTGAAGAAGGAGGGATTAATGAGGTGTGCCCATTTGAAGGCAAGACATCACTGTGGTGGTATTTTAATAAATAAAGTTGCCTGTCAGTCAGAGCTATTAGAGCCATAGCAAGTGTGTGGCAGTGGTGGCGTACGCCTTTAAGGACCTGGAGGGCGGTACATGCAGGCAGTGATGAGGCAGTCACATGATTGTGTTTACAACCAATCAGAAGCCAGAACAAGGAGACTAATAGAGACAGACACACACAGGAAGTAGGGCTCTCTCTTTCAGAGAGGTCTCTTGGCTGAGGAGGATCCCTGAATCAGGAAGGGTGAGGCTCTTGGCTCTGACCTCTTGGCTTTCTTCTCTGAATCGGCTTGTATTCTTGTCTGATAAAACCGTTGGCTATATCTACACTGAATTACATCTACACATCACTGTACTTCAACCACAGTGTCTAACTTTAGGTACTTCCCAGTTGGTCTGAGTTCCTGAGTTGTCAGTGAGGTGACTTGAGTCTGTTGACCATGTTCTGCCTTTGTATGTCTTCTCCATCAATAGTTATATGGTTAGAGTGCCCTATCAAGATATTTATGGAAACTCTAAATGACTGGGGTGATTGTGAACCATGACAATTTTTTCCTGATTTGTAAACCCATAGGCTTGTGGACTCTGCAGCCAAGTTGAATTCTGAGTCTGCAGCTGTGAATGAGCCTGAAGAGGCTATCTCCTTGGTTACTTGGAGCATGTTCTATGATGGCAGAGAGAACCTAATAGCTGAGATAACCACTTTCCTTCAAATAGAGGAGACAGCTGAGTTCCCTAGAGGGGGCATCTGAAGCACAGGCAAAATAATTTGTGTTGTCACCAAGTCAATGGTAAACAAGCTTTCTCAAACATTTGATCAGGACTTAGGGTGGTCTGTCCATTATCTTTGCCTTGTCATACTGCAAGTTAATTTGTGTTCATCTACCCACAAGGAGCAACAGGGAGCCACCATCCCAACAAACCTTCCTCACCAAGATGCAGGTGCAACAGAAGGTCTAGAGATTGACCAGTCAGCTACAGCAAATGAATATTGAAAGAAATTAGCAGTGAGATGGCCTGATCTTTATTACAAAAGAGAGCATGAAGAGACCTGGCAGAAAACATACCACCACCATGTTGGGAAGCTGAAGTGGGCGGAGCCAGCAGCCACAGCGCCAGTGCCGTTTCAGGCTTAAAGGCTGCAGTTTAAAGCAATAGGCTCAAGATAATATAAAAAAAAGCCACGTAAAGATGGCTACCACACAGAGAATCTGGATTATGTTCTCTTTGATATTCGTAACTGAAGAAAAACATTTGATTACAAAAGCTGTTGAGTTATGCCAATATGTATATTTTAAAGGTAACTTGACTTCAAAATTTGGATCTAAGGATATGTTGCTTTGGAAAGGAGACTCTGCTTTTTTTCCCACAGAAAGCCAGAGGCTATGGACTTGTTCAAGATTAAAATACATCAGTTTTGACCAGCCAAGACCCCCTGAAAGGTCTCCGATGACACCATGGTCCAAATGATCCAACATCCAGAACCGTTTCAAGGTGACTGGCTCAGACGATACACCCTCACAGACTACTCCATAATCCTAAAATTTTCTTTGTGTCCCCATAAGATACAGCGCCCCCCTCCAGCAGGAAGTAGTAAGAGAAGCTACGCCCAAATTCCCAAATATACCAAGCTGACTTTGGAGATGTACAAAGGTTAAAACCTTCCTTTTTAAGAAAATAAAAGGGGAAGTGCTGTGGGATGGTCTGTATGTCAAATGTGTTGCTGATTGGTCAATGAATAAACCACTGATTGGCCAGTAGCCAAGCAGGAAGTATAGGCGGGACTAACAGAGAGGAGAATTGAGAGAACAGGAAGCTGGGTGGAGGAGACACTGCCAGCCGCCACCATGACAAGCCTCATGTGAAGATGCCGGTAAGCCAGGAGCCATGTGGCAAGTTATAGATTTATGGATATGGATTAATTTATGCTGTTAGAACAGTTAGCAAGAAGCCTGCCACGGCCATACAGTTTGTAACCAATATAAGTCTCTGTGTTTACTTGGTTGGGTCTGAGCGACTGTGGGGCTGGTGGGTGCCAAAGATTTGTCCTGACTGTGGGCAAGGCAGGAAAACTCTAGCTACAAATAGGTATTCATTCTTTCAAACCCTGTGGTTTCAATCTCAGGTCCACTCTGTCATCATTAATTCATTTTATATAAGGTCTGTGTTTCTGGTAGGCTGCATCTTCAGGATATGCCTTGGACTAAAATCGTGTCTCTGAATTCTTGACAAAGACAGAACCTCAAATGTGGACAGGAATGTCATGAGGACATAGACTATTCTGCTTCCTCTAAAAAGAAACAAAAACAGAGCCTGTGGCATGAGTCAGAGTACTCATGGACTGAGGCAGTGGTATGTGAGTTCCCAGCATGCATTTGTTGAGATTCTATCAAGTGCTGGCTAGTGTGAGATGTTAGTTGTTGTGAGTTTGAGTTTGTTACTTGCTTTAAAACGCCTTGTGCGTTTGATTGCCCAAGCAGCACTTGGAGAGGCCTGGTCACAAATGTAAATGTGTGGATACAGGAACTGAGAGTGATCCCTGCTCCTTTTGTTCCCCTCTGAGAAGACATGCCTGCATGCATTTGTTCAGCATCCAATTGATGGAGTTCTCCCACTCTCACTCAGTCTCTCTTTCTCTGTCTCTCTAAGTATCTCTTTCTCTGTCTTTCTGTCTCTCACATACATGTGTATATGTTGTGTATTTTTCTATGTGTTTGTGCATGTATCTCCCTCTAGTCCCTTCAATCAGGGATCTGTGGTTGGGCATGAGCAGTTCCCTATCTCACAGTTCCCAGGTGTCCTGACTACCTGGGGAGTCAGGCAACACCTTGGTCTGCTTAGAACAGCTCTAATGGCTGGAACTGCAAGGAGACAGTTTAGCCCTGCAGGATGCGTTATCCCCCACACCTTGAGCTGCTCAGAACAGCAGCTCTGACCTGAAGGTGTCCTGGACACCTGAAGTTGTTTAGCACAGCTCTGATGGCTGAAACTGCAAGGGACCATCCAGCCCTGAAGGGTGAGGTATCCTGGACACCTAAAGCTGCTCACAACAGCTCTGCCCTGAAGGTGTCCCAGAGACCTGGAGCTGTTGTGCAAAACTCTGACAGCTGGAACTGCAAATAAGCAACCCAACCCTGGATGGGATAATTTTCTGACTTCTTGGGAAATTCAGGCCTGGAACTGATGGGGGATGATCTCCCTGCAGGATACAAAAATCCTGCTCTTCTCCTGGAGAGCTGCTACAACTGAGCTTTGCTCAGTCCCCTCTTAAGGGGGCTTCCTCCTTGAGCTCTGCTTCTCTTGCCAATGCACAACTGAGAAATTTCTGCAGCCTTCCTTGCTGACCTTGACCTTGATGTCCTCCCTATGCTAATTCCCTGCCAGTTTCCACCCTCCTTTATGCTTAAGGGAAGTTCCTTGTTTGTGTATCCTGCATATTGGGTGTTAAGAGCTTAGATGCAAGATTATAAGCATCAGTAGTGAACTTATGCCTTCTGGGGTTCTCCCATTGTGCTGTAAGACTGTATTTAAGGTTTCCTTCCACCTTCAATAAATGACATTTGGCATTCTGTTGAGGCAAATGACCTGCTGTCTCTTGTCTCTGTTTTTTGATCCACAGCCTCTGGCTAGAACATGGTGAAAGGGTGGTGGTAGTACGGGCATTATCACTACACACCACTCACTAAAAACTGGGTCATGGGTGCACACTGGACAGTGATATTACAAGCATCCTATCTTCCCATGCAGGGCTGCAGTGTCTCTACGTACTTACATACTCAGGAAATCCATACACAGGAAGGCTCAGAGGACAAGCACTAGTGCCAAGGTTAACACATGGACCAACAAAACCACAGTCTGGATCATGGTTCATCCTAGTCCCAGCAGAAAAGACAGCTCAACAGACCTGCTCTGAACATGCTACACTCACCATAGCATGGGCTTGTGGACTTACTTACAGCTCCCTAAAGCAGAGCAAGAGGAGAATCCTGGAAAGAAACTGGAAGCTACCTCCTACTGGTTTTCCTAATTGCTAACACTCCCCAGAGTCCCTCATCAGCTAAGACAACCCGGCTGGGCTTCAGGATATTAGCAGTTTCCCTACACGGTGAGCACATTTCAAATGCCTCAGAGAGAAAAAAAACCCTCCCAGGTGGGTCCTTCCACACTTGATTGGATAGGACACTAACCAGAAGATTTGGTATTTTAGTAAACTTCTCTAATCTCTAGAGCACTTCCTGTTTTTCTTCCAAGGTTCATGCTTCTATTGGTGCACTGTTCAACATACTCAAAGTCCAGTGCAACCAAACTGTTGCTTCACAACTGGGAAATCCTGCAACCAAATACAGGTCACATTCAAATAGTAACTGTTCTTAAACAAAAAGAAGCCATGGATTAGAACACAATGAAGGGTCTATGAAAGGGTGTGAAATCAGGGAATGTGAGACCAAAATGATCCATCTTAGAAATAAGATTAAAATGCTTTCACCCAAAAACTAAGGCCTAAGATTTCTCCTTCTAGGAATAGGCCAATAGTTACTGAGACAAGTCAGTCCAGATTCCAGAAACCAGGGAGTGTAAAAGTACAGAGTCACAACATAGTCGAGAGGTAATGACTGCTGGACTATGGAATGTCCTCTCCCTGGTTTCCAGGGTAACTGACCACAGAAATGTCCCCACCTGAGGGCAGCCATTGAGGAATGGTGGTGGGTAACCACTCCCTTAGAAGTAAGATTAAGCCGTGATTTCTAGAAAGGTCCTAGAAGTGAGCCAATCAGAATTGTACCTGCACTAGCACCTCTAAATGATGTAACCTTGCGGCTTTTGCCTTTAAATTGTAACTACTAGCACCCCTAAATGATGTAACCTTGTGATTTTTTCCTTTAAAAACTGAGATTGCAGACATGCGGGCACTTCCTCCAGCCTCCAGTGTGTTGGAAGTATTGGACGAAGTCCCTGCTTAGGCTTGTATATCCAGAATTAAACCTTGCTTTTGCATTCCGGCATGCTCGTCTTTGGTGGTCTCTCTGGGGGTCATTATCTGGGCACAACAAGAAGACATCATGATAATAATGTAAATATAATCCCAAATAATTTTGTTAAAAAGTTGAAACAGGTTTTATGGCCATGTGCTCCAGAGACCAGGAATTTGCATTAGAGGACATCAAGTACTACTCACACCATTTCTTCTGGGGTATACATCTTAAACCTGGAAAACACAGTCATGTTAGGCAGGGACACACCATTCTATACAGTTCTACTACTTAGGTTCAAATGGTGTAACTACTCTAATTTGGTTTTACAAAATTTCAGGTCTTTGGTATCCAGATTCTGGATGGCCTGGTCTGTGGACACAAAGAAATGGCCAGTCAGAACATTTATTGATCTTGTAACATTGATTACCTCACTACTCATTGCTAATTTCAACTACTATCACAGCAGGAAAGTTTTCACCCTCTTTCTTCCTCATCCCTCTCTCTGCTGTGACTACACCTGCTTTATAGTTGGGCAGTGAACTCAGTTCTTACACAAGTTCCACCTCATTTGTATATGAACAGTAAAGTCTAGAGAAGTTGAAAGATACTTATTCACTGGTCTATTTTTCTTTGCCACAGACCAGTCAAGGCTCAGCCTGGAAAGAATTGCAGGACTCGCTTTCCAGTACTGGGAGACAGAGGCAGGATTAGATGTTCAAAGCAATTCTCAATTACATAATGTGAGGCAAGCCTGAGCTACAAGAGATATTGACCTGGACCAATGGTTCACAACCCTCCTAATGCAGTGACTCTTTAATACAGTTTTTCATGATGTGGTGACACCAAAACTATAAAATTATTTTCACTGCTACTTCATAACTTTTTTTTCCTGTTAGAATTATAATATAAATATGTATACTTTCTGACAGTCTTAGGCCTGTCCTGTGATAGGGTTATTTGATCCCTGAAAGGGAGCCAAGACCTCTAACAATGAGAAGCAATGCTATAAACTGACATAAATAAATACATAAACAAACCAGTTAAGAAAAAAATGGAATAAATTCTTAAATTGGGAATCATAGAAAAATATATCAGTAATGCATTAAAAGAAATGAATATTAAAAATGATACCAATAATAGATGTTTTAAAGTGACAAAAATGATTGAAAGCATATGTAGCTATACTGACTTTGAATCAGAGTAGGCACCTCCATGGTATATTGAATACCATTTTTTTTTTGTTTGTTTGTTTGTTTTTCGAGACAGGGTTTCTCTGTGTAGCTTTGCACCTTTCCTGGGACTCACTTGGTAGCCCAGGCTGGACTCGAACTCACAGAGATCCGCCTGGCTCTGCCTCCCGAGTGCTGGGATTAAAGGCGTGCGCCACCACTGCCCGGCTGAATACCATTTATAAGAGACTGTATGACTTTGTCCCACGTAAAATGATAGCAAATGAGTAATCTAACATATGGAGTTACAGCCAAAGGCTTGTATCTCAAATCTCTCAGCTGACTTCACTATATCAGTAAGAATTGCACATAACTCCATAGGAGAGTTTGCTATTTGGAAACTGAATACCTAGCAGTCCAAGCTATCCTCCATAAACTGTACACCACACAATATTGTCCATCTTCATTCACATGGGAGAAATTAAGACATGTAGCGAAATTATAGAGAAAGTCACTCACCATGCCTCATCAGCCATTCTTTGTAATGGAGACCCCTGCAGCTCACTGCACTCAACTTCAGTCTGTGATCAAGCTATTGCCTTGTATAATGCCCATTGATGTGTACACAGTGGCCTGTTCCCCTGTCTACAGGCATCACCACCTGTCTGCAGGCCATTTCCACTCTTCCTCCTCTTCTGGTCTGAAGAAGCCATTTTCCACATACATTTCCTTTCCCTGTTGTGCAATGGACAATCCACTATGTGACTCAAACTGGGAATTTTAGAACCTTGTGGTGATACAGACATGTAATACAGAATTTAAGGTGATTAGTCAGAGGATAATAAAGGCAATACTCGGTGGGGCTACAAACAGGGTTCAAGTCCACCTCAACCAATGTCGGAGACCTTTACTCAAAACTGCTTTTCAAAAAGACTGGAGATTCCCTGTTTAAGAATTAATGTACCTCCATGGCATACCAGGAATTAATGTTGGTTGTGACCCTGTAATGGTCTCTTGAACAGCATGTTAGAGACCAGGTTTTTAGTGGAAGGATGGGACTTTCTACTAGTTGTAAACAAGGGTTGTCTCCCATGTTAAGGAATGTAGCTGGTTAATCCTGAGGAACAAACTTATACATCTTTTCCTAGTAATTTCTCATCAGCATGGTTACCATACTACTTATCTTTGGGGTATTTGTGATGCAGCCCTATCTTACCTAAATTCTATTTTGTGAATTAATGTATCCTAAGAACTGTGAAGAACATGTACCATCAATTCTATTACCATCAATTTTACTCTTCTATATCACAGTTTAGCATTGGAGTGCAACTTTAAACAGGAAATACTGTTTACAAGTTCCTAAAATTAATTCCACTTGGATTTTTTTTTTTTTGGTTTTTTGAGACAGGGTTTCTCTGTGTAGCTTTGAGCCTTTTCTGGAACTCACTTTGGAGACCAGGCTGGCCTCGAACTCACAGAGATCCGCCTGACTCTGCCTCCGGAGTGCTGGGATTAAAGGCATGCGCCACCACCGCCCGGCTCCAATTGGATTTTAAATCTTAATGTTAAGTGTTGAAAGGGTAGAACTTCTAGAAGATAAGGGATGGACCAGTTCTCTTTGAGTTTGTAAATCTGTGTTCCATAGAAACAACACACACATGGTGCTGGCATTTCACAGTGATGTCAACAAGGACATTTTAAAGCACAGTCCTGCTCTCAGTGTTCTGCACAGACTGCAGCCAGCAGAGTGAAGTTATTCAGAGGCTGCCAGGCAACCCCAACAGTTGCGAAGACTTTGCAAGACCACAAAGATCCACACTGGAACAGGCAGGAAGAGTGGCACCATGCTGGACAATGCAGGACAAGAGCAAGAACAAGCAGAACTCTGCATCTGACCACTTGCTCCCATGCAGCAAGGAAAGGACCCGATACACTGATTCCCATTTCTCAACTGAGCACTCCTCCCAGTCTGGGGACAGCAACCCTTCACTCATCATATTGTGGTTTTCGAGCTGGGCCATGCCCTTTTCTCAGCTTGCAACAGCAACACTCACAGCACAGCACTCAAAACTACTAGAGACAGAATCTCTTCTAAGCCAATTCTGAAGCAGGAGGTCTGAAAGACACTGCATAACTTCTGACTGGCAGGTTGCCTGAAGCACCTGATTGACTAATGTGGCCTGAGTGACAGGAGCAGCTCCCATAGGGTTACACTGGGCTGAAAAACACAGCACAATGATTCTTGATCCTGCCTTCCATCCTTGACCCAGAACTTGTCTGAAACAGCAAAGATTTGCAATTCAATAGCACTTGCCCCTGGCTCTAGGAGCAGACAATGTGATCTTCCTGCTCTCCATAGGCACTCCCTTTCTTCCTTCTGGACACAGTGTGGCTAACTAGCTTGCACAACCCACTATACTTTGTGGGATGGAGATTCCCTGTCTTACAGGAGGAAGGATACCCAGAATATTAACAACTAAAGAGAGATTTAAGCACACAAAAGGAGATGTTTCTTAGGTAGCTTCAATCTGAGGTCAGGAGAATTCGATGCATGTTTTACCTGCTTGTCACAGGGACTTCACACAACCAGGATAAAAGCAGGAACTAGATCAAAAACAGGATAAATAGGTCTTTCAACATCAGAAAGCTGGATCATGGCTCTCTTACTTAAGGCGTTTTATTACTGAAAGTCAGAGCGGAGTGTTGGCAAATCATATAATAATAAAGAGTAGTCTTCATGCATAGTTGAATTATTAGAGAATAATGGAGCTGGGCAGAAGGTGGTTATGTTAGCCAGCACATCATCTTCAGTGGGCAGGTAAAAAAAACACACACACATACATCTGTATTATTCAAGGTTCTCTACATGAACAGGACTGGGAGAATGAATCTTTCCATGTATGTAGAAAGTTGCTTTAATAGAATGTCTTACAAGCTGTGGTCCAGGTAGTCCAACAATGTCTGCCTAGTAATGAAAATTTGAAGAAGCCAGTAGTTGTTCATTCCATGAGGCTGCATGTCTCAGCTGGTCTTCAGTATACACCAAAATACTAAGGAAGAAGGATCTAATGCTGGGAAAGGGATGTACTTGGTAGCCAGTGCTAGGGCAAAGTGGCAAAGAGAGAGCACTTCCTCCTTCAATATACTTTATATTTATATATGCAGGCTGCCACCAGAGATGAAATCCAGATTAAAGGTGGATTTTAAACTTCATTTGATTTTTATTTATTTTTTGGTGTTTTTGAGACAAGGTTTATCTGTGTATCCTGGGAACTCATTCTGTAGGCCAGGTCAGCCTCAAATTCAGGCAAATCCAACTGTTTCTGCCTCCTGAGTGCTTTGGTTAAAGTATACACAGCCACCAAGCAGCTGAGAGTGGATTTAACCTCAAATGATCCAGTTGAAAGATGGATCTTTTTTCAAAACATTTTAAAAAAAACATCACAGGTATACCCAACTTGTAGCGTTTTACTTAATTTCACAAGTAGTAAGTGTGACAATAAGAATATCCATCACAACAGCCAAGAAAGAAGAAATGAGAGAAATTCTTACCTGCAGGAGGCAGGTAAAGCATGATTTTCCTAAACAAAGGAAGTATGTGGATTTTTCTTAGGAAGGCTGGACATATTCAAGTTGAGTTCTCCCTATTCCTAAGCAGGCAAGTAAAATAAAATAAAGCTTAAAATGGAATTCTCTGCAATAATGTCACAGCCCTGAGACAGAAAAGAGCTAGTTAAAATGATCTTCCCATCCTGCATGCTTGTCAGACATTCTATGAAATCAATTTTCTACATACATGGATAGATTCATTCTACAAGTCCTGGTAATGTGGAAAAGCTTGAATAATACAGTTGTCTTTTTTTTTCACCTGCCCAGGGAGGAAGATGTGCTGGCTAGCATCGGTGTGTTGTGCCCAAATTTTGACCCCCAGAGATACCACCAAAGATGAGCATGCCAGAATGCAAAAGCAAGGTTTAATTCTGCATATCCAAAAGCAATACAAGCCTAGGCAGGGACTTCGTCCAATAAATCCAAGGTAGTGGAGGATGGAGGAAGTGCCCACCTGTCTGCAAGCTCAGTTTTTAAAGGAAAAAAAATCACAAGGTTACATCATTTAGGGGTGCTAGTATGGGTACAATTCTGATTGGCTCGCTTCTAGGGGCTTTCTAGAAATTATGGCTTAATCTTACTTCTAAGGGAGTGGTTACCTGCCACCATTTCTCATTGGCTGCCCTCAGGTAGGGACATTTTTATGGTCAGTTACCCTGGAAACCAGGGTTGGAACATTCTATAGTCCAGCAATCATTACCTCGTGACTACGTTGTGACTCTGTACTTTTACACTTCCTGGTTTCTGGAATCTGGACTGACTTGTCTCAGTAACTATTGGCCTATTCCTAGAAGGAGAAATCTAGGCCTTAGTTTTTGGGTGAAAGCATTTTAATCTTATTTCTAAGATGGCTCATTTTGGTCTCATATTTCCCCCTTCTCATGTGCCTAAAGAAACACAATCATGGGTTTTGTGCAGTTAGCTCATAAGTATCCCTCTCTAATAATGGCCATGTATAGTTAGCCATCTTGTCTCTATGCCAGGGAGTTTTCTTTTGACCCAACATTTCAGCCTTTTCTGAACAGGGAACATGGGATGATGTATTCTCTTCTGGAACTGCTTTGAGCTGACATTGGGACGCCATTGTCAGGGCCCCCAAAAGGCTGAAAAGCTAGTCAAGGACTAGGCAAAGGGGTGATTGTCAGAAGTATGTAGCTGCCTGACCCCATAGGGACAGGGAATAATCATGATAGCTGGGCTTGTCCATGTCAGCTTTTAGCAAGTCTGGAGATCACAGTTGTCTGGAGCAGTGTAGTCAGCAACTGAACCTTGGAGGTGACTGCCAGCCAAGTAGAAATTTGTTGAGGCAAATTTAAACTAGGAACAGAAGTTAAAATTTATGAACTTATTTGGAAACTTTAGGTCCATTCCCTTAGTAAAAGCAGTAGTCCCAAGACCAGGAGAAAGGAAAAATACCATCTTTAGGAATACTTATCTAGGGTCCTTTTGACCTCTGTGAAGTGTGTCTAGGTTTTTATGACTCTTTTGATACTTTGAGGCCTATGTACAAAATGACATAAAAGTTTTAGATATGTTAGTATTACCAACCTGTACTGAAATCCATATTGTAGACAAAGCAGGTAATGGGTATATTGTAAAACAGCAGGAGTGGACCCATACCTTTGAGTCCCAACAAGAACTATAGATTTGGGTTAAAAGCTTGTGCATTTTTCTTTTTTCCAGAAAGGCAGGTATAAATTGAACAGAGGTTTTTAACCCAATGAGAAGCACTTTTAAGGTTTACATTTAGATATATTTAGATGACATCTAAAATAAATCTTGTGACTGAACAGTAAGTAGTCATTGCTCTACCAGCTTATCAGGACTCTTAAATGTTAAGCTCTGAATTGTTACATCATAGATCAGGAGAGCAATCTGAAACATATCTTATCCTAAATTTTATTATTTTATTATTATTATTATTATTATTATTATTATTATTATTTATTTTTTGAGATCCTCAAAGCTTAGAAACTTTTCTAGCCTCAGACCTTTCTTAGACTCATATCTGAACCTTTATGACTTACTAAAAGTTTTATATCTTAGAACATATTCCTAAAAGTGAGCTAACGAGCTAGCTATACCCTTGCAGAAGGATCTGATTGATGCTGCCATGCTGACAATGTTAGCGCTAGCCTAGCCATCAGTATTATCAGAAATCTGAGAAGGATAAACTATATCTGAGTGCAGACCAAGTGGCTTCCAATCCTATAAATTACAGGGACCAATCCCTACCCAGGTCTCCATAGCATTGGACGCACCTCTCGGAACACCATCATTCTTCTTTCACCATCTGGCCCATTATGATCCTGTTTCCTGACCTGACGTCAGCACCAGTGGCTCAGTCACAAGCTTCCCATCAGCTCCTTCACCAGGATCTAATGTGACCATCACTTCTCCATCAGGCTGAGGGATGCTTCAGAAGAGGCAGTGTTGCTCCCAGATGAAATGTTCAGTCAATTTGATGTCCACATCTACCTGGCCAACCGTGGTGACACCATCTTTGATGTGGTTGAGAAGACACTCAGACATCAAGGGGTCTTCGTTCAGATTTACCAGTTTGGGAGTCTTTTTATTTTTGGAGAGAAGATTCCCACAGTACCACCATCCTCTCAGACAGTCATGCCCATCTCAACCAGCAATGCTTCTCTCTCCATTCTCAGGGCTTCTGTCTTATGAAGCTTCTCCTTCCAAGTCTCATTCAGCTCGGCAATAATCTTCCCCATCTCCTGTAGCCTCTCCATGGCCTCCTCAGGCCCAATCTGGGGCTCAGCACTTCAGACCTCCTAGAGCAGAGCCTGAGAGTCCCTGAGCCAGTAGCAGCTCCCTGAGCCATCAGCAGCTCCTGCAAATGCGCCACCTCCTCCTGCAGCTCTCGGGTAAGCCAGGCATTGGAGCATCTTGCCCTGTGGTCAGTGTAGCCATAATCCAGGCAGTGATGTTGTGGTGCCTTGTACGTAATCTTCTTTGGAGACCTTGAGTCATTGTTGGGATCAGGAAGCCTGTCTGATATAATAAGCTTTTAGATCAACATTTAAATGCCATATTCTGCAGATCTCTGAAGTATGAGGGCTGTCCATGTATATCTGAATAGACAAACTTTGTTTCTAATTACTTGTTTCAAGTTCGACCCTGAAAACATATGCAAAGGACTGAGTAAATGAATAAACTTATCCCTGTAATATTACATCAGTGCTTACTTACTCTGACTACAATTAAAAAAACTTGATTACTTATGACTGACTATTTATGTTCTCTAACAGTCTACAATAAGTAGCCTAAAAACAATGCTTTTAAGTTAAAGCTCTTCTAGCATCAATATGGGTTCATTAAAGAAACGAAAACAAAAAATCAATATAAAACATATATATGTATCACTTTATCCAAATAACTTAAGCTTAACAAACTTAGCAAATACAAAGAGGCTAGACAACATTCTTAAGCCTGAATGTACCTTGGGTAAGGAGAAAAATTTTTTAAGTCATTGGTTTTTAACTATAAAAACTGTTCTTAAAAGATTAAGATCTCTCAAATGTCTTCTGTAATATCAACAATAAAGTATCTTCTTTTACTTTAAGGGAGAGAAAACATGGCATCATCACAATCTGTATAAAGTAAAACCAAGCTCCAGAGTGCAAACAATCTCAAAGTTCAATACCTGGGATTTATTTATAATCCTTTTGGTTCTTTTACTTAGAAGCTTGGATGATTTCTTTGACCCTACCTTTGGCAGCACATACATAGCCTGCCTGCTCCATTTTATTATGGCTGGTGCTTCCAGTGATCATCACCTGACACTGGCATTTTTCAAAACTGCTAAGGTCCACCACTGCAACTAGACTCTTTTGGAACTCTAGTCCTGCCATACATTTGCAAACCTCAGCTGTTCTCTATAATCCTTTATGTCTTTAAAACTATTATTACTTTACATGTGTAAATATTAAATTACAAAGTTTAGCTGCCAGAGCAAGGTATATTCCTGTGTATAAAAGCATTGATGTACAGCATTAATATGTATCAAATACCTTATTTTTAAAAAATATGTTGCTATCTATTTAAATTCTCTAGAAACTTGCTGTTGAACACTTCGTAAAGACATAAGTACTTATTTGTTAATCTGAGTAGATCTGTATAACCTTAGTAAAAGATGGCTGCCAGCCACATGGCTGTCCATGAGGTCACCAGCCAAGATGAAGGAAGCCACGTGGTTGCTGTTTAAAGCACGTTTTTCTTAAACAGTAATTACTTGCATTCATACACACAGTTGGATCCAAGTTATGTTGGACCCCAAAGTTTAGGGTCTCAAGTGGGCGCCCCAAGAACCCAGACTACAGTCCAGTTGATGCAACAGCACGAGGTGTTTATTGAAGCTTCTCTATAGAAGGGCAAACTCTGCTCCTACGAGCAAGAGCCACATCTTACTGCAGACATATGGGTGCTTTAAAAGGAAAAACCCACAAAAGCCATAAGATTACAATTTCCATACAATTTCGTTTCACAAGATCATGTTCTGATCACAGAGTGATCACAGAGGGGGTACAGTTACGTAAACCTCAAGGGGGGTATCAGGGCTGGAGTGGAGTTTATATAAAGGTCACAGTGGTCCTTCCTGGAACATCTGCAACTATCCCAATCACAGTTGAGCACATCTCTTAACAGAAACCTTTTTACATTGTTACAGGTTGTAGGGGAGATTGAGTAATGGCTGAGTCAGGTTGTCCTTGAAAATAGATTTTTCGTTTCTCATTTCCAGGTACTTGAAGTTTCTCTTTTCCTGAGGCTTGGGGGTGTAAGCCAGAAGGGCTAGTGTCTTTCAGTTACACACATACATACATACAGTGTAAGCTTTCTTACATTTCCAAGTCACATACCTGTCCACAAACAAACATAAGCAGTTTGCAGAATCAGCCATTTTAAAGATGAAAACCAACCAGAATTAACTTTTAAATTCAGTGTTTGCAGATATGAGAAACCATAAAAAACAGTTTACATCACATCCCCTCTGACCTTTAACAACCTTTCATGTACCCTCAATCCATTCCTTTGATCCATCAGACATTTACTCTAGACAAATTCCATGTCTTTTTTTCTTTTAAAACAGAAACTCTTATCAAAGTCTTTCTTGTGATCTCCCTCAGCAATCTAGAATATATTGTAAAGTTACAATATTTTAAACAAGAACAGAAATACATGCATATACCATAACAAGAATAACTCTAAATTTGCATCAGCACTGTACCACAGACAAGAAACTGTTGGTTAACCTTATAACATAGCCGAGGTAGCTTATCAATCATAGGTAGTGACATTCCATTCCTGGAGCCAGACCTTGATCAGGTTTTAGCCTCAGGTCAGGTCTTGGGAGCCCCACCCAACAGCATGGAAGAGGAAGAAGACAGGGAAGGTGTGCACCATGGGGACAAAAGATTGCTGTTAACCTCAGATTTTCAAGTACATGAGAACCGCAAACTGAAAGTGACTCCATGTCCTGGCTGGGCCCACAGACTTGTAGACCACACCTCAGTTGTGACCCTGGAGGGGCAGTTAGTTCTCCACCATCCCCCACACTCTGAGCTCCTCCAGGCTCCTGCTAGCTCCCACCAGCTCTGCCTCATGTCCACATGCGAGCCCAGCCAGAACCTGTCGGCCATATCTGGCCCCACAGTGCTCACAACCCGCCCTAGCACACATGCCTAGTTCCCATGCGGCTTCTTGGACAACCTGGCCGCCTCTACTTTACAGCTCTCTGAGTGAGCTGGGGCCCCGAACCCACTGCATCTAGGCCCCATGATGCTCACAGGCCACCTCGCCCTCTCAGCAATCACCTGGATCCCCGAAGTAGCAGCTGTGTAGCCGCTGTGCCAGTGAGCCAGCGTTAAGTCTAGGGGTAAAGATGGGGTATTCCCTACAGTAGAGTGAGAAAGTTGATGATGAAAACCAATGAAGAGAGAAAACAGCAAAACCATAACCACAGTAAGATACAAAAAGGCACCAACAATTTTCCGGGACAAAGTACAAGTCGGCACTCCCTCATGGGGCAGGAGGAGATACCCAAAAACACTCCTAGCAGGTCACTTAATGCTCAGGAGAGGCTCCTGATCACTTCCTAGAGAGGCCGCTAAAACCAAATGGTCACCTCTGAGGTGGCCTCAAAAGGTTCAGGACCAGAGGGTCTCTTGCTCAAATAGGGGAAGGAGGCGTCCCTCTTTCCCTCTCAGGGTCACTGTCCAGACACATCTGTTCCAGTGAGAACCTGCCAAAGTACAAATCATTCGACTGGTACAAAACAAAAGTAACAAGACAGAGACACAAACAAGACAGAGACACATACAGAAGAGAGACACAAACAAGACAGAGAGCACTCTTACTGATTGGTGCAGTTGGACCACTGGAGCTATTAGGGGTCGCAGCGGGGGTCTCCGGGAATCCTGGGAAGAGTCCCCAAATGTTATGCCCAGATCGTGATCCCCAGAGAGACCACCGAGGACAAGCGTACCAGAATACAAAAGCAAGGTTTATTCTGGTTAATTTTACAAGCCATGGGCAGGGAAGCTTGTTCCAATACACTCACTCATAGCAGTGAGGCCGGGAGGAGCTTGCCCTTTCTTTATGAGGCTAGTACCTAAAGGCACAGACCACATAATTCATTCCCCACAACCTGCCTCCCTCTCTTTGGTTAGTATCAGTTTCCTTTTTTCAGTCTTTCATGTTATCTTTATCTTTGATTTGTTCAGCAACCGTATTAGGAGTTTTATGAGCTGTCTCCAGGGATTGAGAAGTTTGGGATGTTTTATGGCCAATTAGCTCCTACCAGTTGGCCGAATATCCTGACTGTGTTTTTTAGTCCCTGTAGCTGATATCACCACCTGGGAACTTGAAAGGGGTCTAAGTTCTTATCTATACTTAGGAATCCTGGTTTAGCTTCTCTTTTTCTGTAGGGGATAGAGTGGGGATTTTTTAACTGAGGTTTCAAAAGCTGTATTATTCAAGCTTTTCTACATGATCAGGACTGTTAGAATGAATCTCTCTATGTATATAGAAAATTGATTTCATAGAATGTCTTACAAGCATGCAGGATGGGAAGAAGTTCACTTTAACTAGCCCTGCCTGCTGTCTGTCTCAGGGCTGGGACATCATTACAGAGAATTTCATTTTTAAGCCTTATTTTGTTTTATGTATATGGGTGTTTGACTCCAGGAGTGTGTTCAGAGTCCTTGCAGATGCCAGAAGAGAGTTACAGGAGATGGTTAGGTATAATGGAACCTGTGTCCTATGTAACAACACCTGGTGCTGCTTTTAACTGTTAAACTATCTCCTTAGGCCACTTCTTTATTTAAAATGTATTTTCATACATTTTAATTAAAATGTATTAAATCAATTTTCCCTTCCTTGTCCTCTCTCCATCCCTTCCCAAATTTTGCCCTTCTAATTTCTTCCTTGTTGTGCATGTGAGAATACATATGCACAAATATATGAAAAAACCTACTGAGTCCATTTCTGTTGGTCGTGTTTATAGGGATTCAAGGATGAACACATTGTATTGGATTTGCAGTTGGGGATCTCATCCTTGTCTGAGGCTAATTTTCCCACCTGAAGGAGAATTCCACTATTTAATGAGCAACAAGAGTCTTATCCCCAAGTAATCTAGGTGCCTTGGACAGGAAACATTATAAAGAAATGAAAATATTATCCAAAACTTGAGGTAGTAAATACCTCAGCTAACAATTGCTGATGCCATGATTCTGAAGTTTTGGAGCTGAAGGGAAGACTATGCACACTGTCCTAAGCCAATTACATTTTTCCTTTAGTTCTGTGGTCCTCCCACCAGACCCCATTGACCATTCTCCTTATGAATGACTTTGAACACTTGAAATTCCTACCTTCACATTCTAAGTACCATGATTTAGGCCTGAGTCACCATGTCTGGATTAGGTTCCTTGAAATGCATTTAGTGAGGCATTAGAATGATGGGATGAGTTACACGATCATTTATACTTAACTATATTCAAAACGTACTTATCTCTGTGAGCCTGGCTTTCATCATCTGCAGAATAAGGACAGAACTCTTACCAGGTCATTGTTCAGTTATAACAGACTCAATAATAAAGAAAAATAAAATTTCTCATAGTTCTAAGACAGTGGACATTAAGGCAGGAAAGCTACATTTGTTGGGAAACTTCTTCTGTTACTGGAGACAGAATAAGAACCTGTGTCCTGGCTACTCTAACTAGGCAGGCTCAGCTATTCATCCTCAGTAAGCCAATTAAATGAACCAAGTTATCCAGTGAGTGGCATGCCCACCTATATTGCAATTACACTTCCCCTATTTGTAAACAGATTTCTGTGATGTCCTAGGACAGACTAGTATATACTGTGAGTTCCAGGCCAGCCAAAGACTCATAGCAATACTATTCTCTACAAAAAAGAAAATAGAAGTAGAAAATAGAATAAATCAAATTATTAATGAATATTTAAAATAGGATATTTATTCCAATTGACTAATTTGCAACAATTAAGAAAATACAAGATAACTAACCTATCCTTGGGTTCTTAAGAGGTTTAGCTAGAAGGCAAAATATATGCAAAACTAAGCAATCTAATAAAGCCATGTAATGATTTTTCCCATCTATAAAACCCTCCCATATTCTCATCTGGAGGATTCAAGTCTTTTCCCACAATGACATGCTCAGTGAAATTAAAATTTCATGTGGTTCAATGTTTCACTTGTTTTTAGACAAAGGGAGAGATATAAGTGTCTCTTTAGAGCATCGTTATTCCAACCAGAAATGTAGGTTACAGGGATTGAGAGGGAGGGGACTGAGAAGCTTTAAGGCCCAAGTGTGAATCACAAAATGTGGGCATGCAGGAACTTGTCACTGACAGCTACATGTAGTTGACAGAAAGAGGAAGGAGTGGACGACCTGGAGTGCACTGATTCACTGAAAACTTAGGGTAGAAAATATCTTACCAGCTAAGAAAACTGATGATTCTTTCAGAGCATTCAGGTTCTATTCCTAGTACATACAGAAGCTCACTATTATCTGTAACTCCAGGATCAGGAGTCTGTAGCTCCAGATCTAGGGGATCTGACACCTTCACACAGACATCTGTCAATCTTGATCTTATCACTTCTTATGTAATAGTTGGAATGTTTGGAATGTTAGACACTTTCCCTTAGATGCTCGCCCATCCTTGGTTGGATCCCTGGGTGGTGTCAGCTTACTTGCCTACCAGTAAGCCTATTATGAAAGATGTACCAAGTCTCTAAGCCTGTCATGGCAGCTGTGTGTTCAAGCATTTTTGGGCTCTTACACATTTCACCAATATCTTTCAGGGTTATCCCCAAATGGGATTGAAATGCTGCAGCTGTCTACTTCTGGGTGGTGCCTGCATGATGTACAGGACAATCAGCTGACCCTAGTCTTCTCTTACCTCAGCTAGCCATAGGGAATACCCCATGAGACTCTAGGTGTGTGCTTGGCAGCAGAAGGCCTTGTAATAAGAGTAGAAACCTGTAACTGGAGTTTTATCTGGTCCCACAGCTGCTCAGAACCAAATAAACACAGAGAGGCTTATATTAATTAGAACTGTATGGCCTAATGGCTCTGGCTTCTTGCTACTGAGATCTTACATCTTAAATTAACCCATTTCTTTAAATCTATACCTTGCCATGTGGCTCGTAGCTTATCGGTATCTTTACATTTTGCTTTTCATGGCGACAGCTCATGGCATATCTTGACTCAGCCTTCCTGTTCCCAGAATTCTTATCTCTTTTTGTCCTGTATATACTTCCTGCCTGGCTACTACACAATCAGCACTTTATTTATTAACCAATCAGAGCAACATAGTCACAACATACAGAGCAATATCCACAACAGAAACCATAGGCATTTTGGCAACTTCTTCATGGAGCTTGCTTGTTCCTTCAGGACCTGCTTGGGCTCAACCACTCATATACCACTTCCATTTGATAGGAGATTGCTGCAGTGTGTCTTACTTCATGACTTGCTTGGTCTGATAACACCCAGCTCATCATGGGCAGTTCAGGTAACATGATATGGTGGTGGCCTACCCACAAGTATTCAGTATCTCTCAGTGGCTGGGATTGATGGCCTGTGATTGTATGCATGGTCATAATTATTTTTGAAAATGGTTCTATGGACACCAGTGGCAGACACTTGAATTGCTTTTAATAGGTATTGTATTGTTCAGTTTTGTTCTTTTACTGTGTATATGTGTGAGTGTGTGTGCCATGTGTGCATTTGTAGACTATGTAGCACAGTCTGTGAACCTCAGAGTGATCTTTCTGCCTCTGTGTCCAGATGGCTGGTACTAAAATAATGCACTACCACACATGGCTTGAAAAATAGTTTTAATGGTCTAAGTCTCCTCTTCTTATGGTGGCCAGCAAGACCATGAGATGGTGTCATAGCTCCTGATGCTGGAGATACAGTTAGTAGCAAGCTTCTATATGTACTGGGAATGGAAGCTGGGTGCTAAGAAGGAAACTTTGGTGCTCTTAAATGATAAGGCATTTTCTACCATAAGTTTTATATTTGTCTTTATATTTCTGGTACAAGGCAGCCTAGTCAGGGTTAAATGCCTGATGTAGATTAAAATGTAGAATTAGCCTATATTTTTGAGAATAGGCAGAGATGATATCCCTAATTATTTGGCCAATATTGCATGGTCAGCCAAACATCCATATATATACAACTAACAAAAATGGATGCAGCAGATTGGATTCATGTATTTCATTATACTTGTTCACTCACACTTAAAAAGGAAGAATTTAGAAGGGATTTTGGAAGGGAGTAAATGAAAAGATAAAAGGGAAAAGGAATGTAATGTCATTTAATTAACAATTTTCTTCTTTTTTATTAGTAAGAAAGTTTCTATTCATTTTACATACCAGCTATAGACCCTCCCTCTTCCTGCCTCCTAGCCTTCCTCCCCAACATATCCTGCATTCCCACCTCCTCCAAGTCAACATCTCCCATGGAGAGTCAGTAGATCCTGGCCCACTCAGATGAGGCAGGTCCAAGGACCTCCCCACTGCACCAAGACTGCACAAGGTGTCACACCCTAGGCACTGGGCTTCAAAAAGCCCACCCATTTACCAGGGATGGATTGCAATCCCCCTGCAGGTGGGCCCCACAAATGGATTAAGCTAAACAACTGTCTCACATATCCAGAGGGTCTAGTCCAGTCCTATGTGGGCTCCACAGTTATTGGTACTAAGTTCATGGGTTTCCAATAGTGTCGTTGGTCATCTCTACGTGTTTTCTCATCATGATCTTAATGTCCCCTGCCCACAGAATCCTTCCTCTCTCTCTTCAACTGGATTCCCAGAGATCAGCCTGGCACCCTCCCATGGATCTCTGTATCTGCTTCCATCAGTCACTTCATGAGGCCTCTATGACTACAGTTTGGGTACTGAGTCATCTGATCACTGGAATAGGCCAGTTCAGGCACCCTCTTCATTATTGCTAGTAGTCTAAGGTGGGGTCATCCTTGTGGGTACCTGAGAACTTTCCTAGCACCCTGTTTTTTCCTATTAGCATGATGTCTTCATTTATCATGGTATCTCTTTCCTTGCTCTCCCAATCTGCCCCTTTCCAGCTCAAACCTCCTCTTCCCCTATGTGCTCATCTCCCATTATTTGCCCTGCACCCACACCCCTCACTCCCAGTTTGCTCATGTAGAGCTCATCTATTTTTCCTTTGTTGGGCTATCTATGTGTCCTTCTTAGTGTCCTCTTTGTAGCTAGCCTCACTGGAACTATGGGTTGCACTCTGGTTATCCTTTGCTTTACATCTAGTATCCAATTATGAGTAAGTACATACCATGTTTGTCATTCTGAGTCTGGGCTACATCACTCAGGATGACAGTTGCTAGTTCCATCCATTTGCCTGCTAATTTCACGATATCCTTGTTTTTTACTACTGAGTAGTTCTCCATTGTGTATATGTGCCATATTTTTTTTCAGTTGAGGGTCATCTAGGTTGTTTCTAGGTTCTGGCTATTATAAATAATACTGTTATGAGCATAGTTGACCATTTGCCCTTGTGGCAAGATTGAGCATTCCTTGGGTATATTCTCAAGAGTGGCATACCTTTATACTGAGGTTTTTGACTGCCAATTTTCTGAGAAACAATTTATGGAAATAAATTCCAAATAAAAAGAGGGGCCAGAGACATGGAGAAGTAATTAAGAGCACTGGGAGTCATTACAGAGGACTTGGGTTCCATTTCTAGAACCCACATTGTAGCTTACAATTTGCTATAACTCCAGTCCCAGGCATCTGCTACCTTCTTCTGAACTCTCTAAGTAGTGTGCACTGACACATGAATGGACAACACTCATAAAATTTCATTTTGTTAAAAGTTACTAAAAGTGAACAATGGAATTTTCTACAGGGATGTCACAGCCCTGAGACAGACAGCAGCCAGGGCTAGTTAAATGACTTGCCTAAGGTCTTGCAAGGAAGGAGCTGTGGCCTTCCACTGATCCAGCCTGCTCAGAGGCAAAAGCAGCTTCATTCTCAGGTTAATATAGTTCATCACAACCATTCATCTAAGAGCAGAGTATACAGTGCTGCTAAGTGTCTTTTTCTTGAAGTTTCCTTTATTTGTGTTCTCTATCTTTTCTATTTGTGAGAATAGCATTGGTACAGTTATCTTATAGATTGAACATCAAGATTGACCAGTTGCATAAGCTTCAGAGCAATATTTATTTTACTGTGTGATTTACTGATTTTCAGCATGCCAGAGACAATTTTTTCCAATCATTTTTATAATTTACATACATTTCTGCATGACATGGGAGTAAGAATACCCCTAAACGTCTCTGCTTTTACATTGTTATCATATTCAAAAATGGATTTGTTTACTTGCCTGCTTAGAAATAGGGAGAATTCTACATGAATATGTCCAGTTTTCCTAAGTAAAATCCACATACTTCCTTTGTTTAGGAAAAGCATGTTTTCCCTGCCTCCTGCAGATAATCACTTTTCTGATTTCTTCTTTCTTGGCTGTTGTGAGGGCTATTCTTGGTAGTCACAACTACTCCTTGTGGAATTAACTAAAACCCTAAGAGTTGGGTATACCTGTGATGGATTTTTTGAATGTTTTGAAAAAAGATCCATCTTTCATCTGGATCATTTGAGGTGAAATCCACCTTCAGCTGCTTGGTGTCTATGTACACTTTAACCAGAGCTCTCAGGAGGTAGAAACAGTTGGATTTACCCAAGTTTGAGGCTGGCCTGGCCTACAGAAGGATTTCCCAGGCTACACAGTAAACCTAGTCTCAAAAACACCAAAAAAGTATAAATCAAATGAAGTTTAATATCCACATTTAATCTTGATTGCATCTCTGGTGGCTGCCTGCATATATGAAGCATCTTGAAGGAGGAAGCTCTCTCTCTTTGCCTTTTTGCCCTAGCACTGGCTACCAAGTAAATTACATTCCCAGCATTAGATCCTTCTTCCTTGGTATTTTGTTGTATACTGAAGACCAGCTGAGACATGCAGCCTCATGGAATGAACAACTACTGGCTTCTTCAAATTTCCATTGGTAGGCAGCCATTGTTGGACTACCTGGACCACAGCTTGGAAGACATTCTAAGAAATCAACTTTCTACATACATGGAGATATTCAATAATACAGTTTTCTTTCATCTGCCCACTGAGGAAGATGTGCTGGCTAACAATGGTGGACATAAAGGCATTCTTCCTAGATCCATTATTCTGTAAGTATTCAACTTTACATGAAGACTACTCTTTATTATTATATAGTTTGCCAACCCTTTGCCCTGAATTTCAGGAATAAAACTCCTTAAGCAATAGAGCCATGATTCAGCTCTCTGATGGTGAAAGACCTATTTATCCTGTTAGTGATGTACTCCCTGGTTTTTTTCCTGGTTGTCTGAAGTCCCTGTGACAAGCAGGTAAAAAGTACATTGAATTCACCTGACCTTCCTGTGAAGCTACCTAAAGAAACATTTCCCTTTGTCTCTTAAATCTCTTTTAGTTTTTAATATTCTGGGTATTCTTTCACCTGTGTGACAGGGAATCTCCACCCCACATAGTATAGTGGGTTGTACAAGCTAGTTAGCCACATTGTGTTCAGGAGGAAGAAGGGGAGTGCCTATGGAGAGCAGGAAGATCACATTGTCTGCTACTAGAGGCAGGGGCAAGTACTATTGAATTGTGAATCTTTGCTGGTTCAGAAAAGGTCTGGGTATGGGGTGGAAGGCAGGATCAGGAATCATTGTGCTGTGTATTTAAGCCCAGTGTAACCCTATGGGAGTTCCTCCTGTCACTCAGGTCTCACTAGCCAATCAGGAGCTAAAGGCGACCTGCCAGTCAGAAGTTATGCTGGGTCTTTCCGGCCTCATGCTTCAGAATTGGCTAAGACAAAAAATCTGTCCCTGTCGTTTTGTGTGCTATGCTGTGAGTGTTACTGCTGTGAGTTGAGCAAAGAGCATGGGGGAGCTGGAAAACTACAATATGGTGAGGGAGGGGCTGCTGTTCCCAGACTGGGAAGAGTGCTCAGTTGAGTCATGGACGTCAGTGTGTCAGGTTCTCCCCTAGCTGGGTGGGAGCAAGTGGTCAGATGCAGAGTTCTGCTTGTTCTTTCCTTGTCCTGTTTTGTCAAGCATGGTACCGCTCATCCTGCATGCTCCAGTATGTGATCCTGCATAATCTCAGCAACTGTTGAGGCCCGCTGGCAGCCTCTGAATAACTTCTCTCTGTTATCTGCACCTGTGCAGACATTGGGAGCAGGACTGTTCTTTGAAATGTCCTTGTTGACATCACTGTGAAATGTCAGCACCATGTGTGTGTTGTTTCTATGGAACACAGATTTCCAAACTCAAAGAGACCTGGTTCCTCCCTTATCTTCCTGAAGTTCTGCACTTTCAACATTTAACATTAAGATTTAAAATCTAACTGGAATTAATTTTAGGAGCTTGTAAACAGTGTTTCCTGTGTAAAGTTGCACTCCAATGCTAAACTGTGATTTAGAAGAGTAGAATTAATGGTAATAGAATTGATGGTACATGGTCTTCACAGTTCTTAGGAGCCATTAATTCACAAAGTAGTATTTAGGTAAGAGAGGGCTGCATCCCAAATACCCCAAAGAGAAGCAGTATGCTAATTATTCTGGTTAGAAATTACTATGATAAGATGTAAAAGTTTGTTCCCCAGGATTAACCAGCTACATTCTGTTACAAGTGAGACAACCTTGATTTACGACCAGTAGAAAGACCCATCCTTCCACTAAAAATCCTGGCCTCTATCATGCTGCTCAAGAGACTGTTACAGGGTCACAACTAACATTAAGTCCTGGTATGCCATGGAGGTTTATTAATTCTTGAACAGGAAGTCTCCAGTCTTTTTGAAAAGCAGTTTTAAGTCAAGGTCTCCTACATTGGTTGAGGTAGACTTGAACCCTGTCTGTATGCCCACAAAGCATTGCCTTTATTATCCCCAACTAATCACCCTAAATTCTGTATTACATGTCTGCACCTGCACAGAGTTCTAAAATTACCATTTTGAGCCACATAGTGGACTGTCCATTGCACAAAGGGAAAGGAAATGTGTGTGGAAAATGGCTTCTTCCTTCAGACCAGATGAGGAGAAAGAGTGGAATTGACATGCAGACAGGGCTGGGGACTGCAGACAGGGCACGGGCCACTGTGTACACAGAGGGGGCATTAGACTAGGCTATAACTTGACCACAGACTGAAGTTGAGTGCAGTGAGCTGCAGGGGTCTCCATTACAAAGAAGGGCTGATAGGGCATGGTGAGTGACTTTCTCTGTAATTTCCCTGCATGTATTAATTCCTCCCATGTGAATGAAGACTGACACTATTGGATGGTGTACAGTTTATGGAGGATAGCTTGGACTGCTAAGTATTCAGTTTCCAAATAGCAAACTCTCCTATGGAGATATGTGCAATCCTTATTGATACAGTGAAGTCAGCTGAGAGATTTGAGATACAGGCCACTGGCTGTAACTCGATGTGTTAGATTACAACACTCAGTTGCTATTATTTTATGTGGGACAAAGTCATACAGTCTCCTATAAATGGTATTCAATATACCATGGAGGTGTCTACTCTGATTCAAAGTCAGTATAGCTACATATGCTTTCAATTATTTTGTTACTTTAAAACATTTATTATTGGTATCATTTTTAGTATTCATTTTCTTTTAATGCATTACTGATAGTTTTTTCTATGTTTCCCAGTTTAAGAATTTTTTCCGTTTTTCTCTTAACTGGTGTTTGTTTATGTATTTATTTATGTTAGTTTATAGCAGTGCTTCTCAATCTTTGAGGTCATGGCTCCCTTTGTGGGATCAAATAACCCTATCACAGGACAGGACTAAGTCTGTCAGAAAGTGCAGATATTTATATTAAAATTCTAACAGGAACAAAAATATAGTTATGAAGTAGCAGTGAAAATATTTTTATAGTTGTGGTGTCACCACATCATGAGAAACTGTCTTAAAGAGTCACAGCATTAGGAATGTTGTGAACCATTGGTTTAGGTCAATATTTCTTGTAACCCAGGCTTGCCTCACATTATATAATTTAGAAGTGCTTTGAACACCTAATCCTGCTTCTGCCTTCCAGTGCCAGAAAGATAGTCCTGCAACTCCTTCCAGTCTGGACCTTCACTGGTCTGTGGGAAGGAAAAATAGATAAGTGAAGGAGTGTCCTCCAACTTCTCTAGATTTTATTGTGAATTTAAAAATGAAGTGGAACTTGTGTAAGAATTGAGTTCACTGAGCAACTATAAAGCAGGTGTAGTCACAGCAGAGAGAGGGATTAGAAAGAAAGAGGGTGAAAACTTTCCTGCTGTGATAGTAGTTGAAATTAGCAATGATTAGTGAGATAATCAATGTTACAAGATCAATAAATGTTCAGACTGGCCATTTCTTTGTGTCCACAGACCAGGAAATCAGGAATCTATATTAAAAAACTGACATTTCATGAAACCAAATTAGAGTAGTTACACCATTTGAACCTAAGAAATAGATCTGGATAGAATGATGTGCCCTGCTTAACATGACTGTGTTTTCCAGGTTTAAGATGTATACCCCAAGAGAAATGGTGTGAGTAGTACTTGGTGTCCTCTAATACAAATCCCTGGTCTCTGGAGCACATGGCCATTAAGCCTGTTTCAACTTTTTAACAAAATTATTTGGGAATATATTTACATTATTATCACTATGTCTCCCCTGCCTTCAAACCCTCCCGTAGACCCTTCATTGTGTTCTAATCCATGACTTCTTTTTGTTTAACAACAGTTACTGATTAAATGTCACCTGTGTTTGGTTGCAGGATTTCCCAGCTATGAAGCAAGAGGTTGGTTGCAGTGGACCTTGAGTATGTAATGAACTGTGCACCCATAGGACCCTGTGCCTTGGAAGAAAGACAGGAAGTGCTCTAGGAGATTAGAGAATTTTACTAAACTACCAAATCCCCCTGTTAGTGTCCTATCCAATCATAGTGTGGAAGGACCCATGTGGGAGGGTTTTTCCTCTCTGAGTCCCTTGAACTCTGCTCACCCAGTAGGGAAACTGCTAATGTCCTGAAGCCCAGCTGGGTGGTCTTAACTGATAAGGGACTCTGGGGAGGGTTAGCAATCAGGAACACCAGCAGAAGGTAACTTCCAGATTCTTTCCAGGATTCTCCTCTTGTTCTGCTTTAGGGAGCTGTAACGAAGTCCATAAGCCATGCCATGGTTAGTGTAGCATGTTCAGTGCAGGTCTGCTGAGCTGTCATTTCTGCTGCGACTTGGATGAACGATGATCCAGACTGTGGTTTTGTTGGTCTTTGGGTGACATGGGCACTAGTCCTTGTCTTCTGAGCCTTCCTGTGTATGGATTTCCTGGGTATAAAGAGACTCTGCAGCCCTATATGGGAAGATATGCTTATAACATCACTGTCCAGTGTGCACACATGGCCAAGTTCTTAGTGTGTAGTGGGAAGACAAATTGGAAAATTGAAGGTCTGGTGTCTAGAAGTTCTGAACATTGCACTCCACTTTCAGGTTGGCCTTATAAATATTACAAATGGATTAGAAACTGGTTAAAATGGTTGATATGGATTGTCTTTCAGCAATACATGATTTGAATGCTTCTAACTTTGCTATAACCAGCTATAATGGTATGATTTGGTGAAGTTTAGTTCCCGGGACAAAGGCAGTTTCTGATCTGCAGAAATTTCTCTGGTGTGCATGGTGTTGGGTGGGTGGATAGAACACAATTCCCATCTTGCACCATAATCCATGTGACAGGAAGCATTTGCTGTGGGATGGTCTGTATGTCAAATGTGTTGCTGATTGGTCAATGAATAAATCACTGATTGGCAGTGGCCAGGCAGGAAGTATAGGCGGGACTAACAGAGGAAAATGGAGAGAACAGGAAGCTGGGGGGGGAGACACGGCCAGCCGCCATCAGGACAAGGAAGATGTAAAGTACCGGTAAGCCACAAGCCACGTGGCAAGGTATAGATTAATAGAAATGGATTAATTTAAGCTGTAAGAACAGTTAGCAAGAAGCCTGCCACAGCCATACAGTTTGTAAACAATATAAGTCTCTGTGTTTACTTGATCAGGTTTGAGCGGCTTGGGACTGGTGGGTGAGAGAGATTTGCCCTGACTGTGGGCCAGGCAGTAAAAGTCTAGCAACAAATGGCGCCCAACGTGGGGCAAGAGTTTCCACCTAAAACCTGAAAAAAAAGATTCTAAAACGGAGCTAAAAACAGCTTCCTAATTGTCTCTCTCAAATGAGTGGCAGCTGCCGGTTTGAGCTACTGGCGGGTTCCTAGCTTGTGTGCTCGACCTGCAGTATGGCAGGAATGAGGCCTCTACAAATGACACATTAAGCTACATTGTGGATTTAGCCTTTGCTAGTACAAAACAAAAGAGGTTTCTGGGCTACACGCTGCTTGGATAAAAGCATAGACCCACGATAGCTCCCAGAGCTGGTGGTAAAGTACCACGCCAAGTTGGGAAGCTGAGATGGGTGGAGCCAGCAGCCACAGCTGCTGCAGCTTAAACCAATAGTTTCACAATAAGACAGATTCAGATGTAATAGTTTAAAATGTATGTAAAATATACGTAGACTTAAAAGAGACAAAAAAAGGTGATATATACAGTATAGAAACAAATACATGGTTTCAAAAAATAAAGTCTTTAAAGAGACAGTAAAATTAATATAAAAAATAAGCCACGTAGAGATGACTATTACACAGAGAATCTGGATTATGTTGTCTTTGGGATTCTTAACTACAGAGAGATATTTGATTGTAAAGGAAGCTGAATTAAACCAGTATGTATATTTTAAAGATATTTTGACTTCAAAATTTGGATGTAAGGATATGTTGCTTTGGAAAAGAGTCTCTTTTGTTTCCACAGAAAGCCAGAGGCTATGGATTTGTTCCAGATTAAGACACATCAGGTTTGACCAGCCAAGACCACCTGAAAGGTCTCCGATGACACCATGGCCCAGATGATCTAACATCCAGAACCGTTTCAAGACAACTGGCCCAGATGATACAGCCTCATGGACTACTCCATGATCCTAAAATTTTCTTTGTTTCCCCAGAAGATACAGCGCCCCCCTCCAGCAGGAAGTAGTAAGAGAAGCTACGCCCAAATTCCCAAATATACCAAGCTGACTTTGGAGATGTGTAAAGGTTAAAACCTTCCTTTTTAAGAAAAGAAAAGGGGAGGTGCTGTGGGATGGTCTGTATGTCAAATGTGTTGCTGATTGGTCAATGAATAAATCACTGATTGGCAGTGGCCAGGCAGGAAGTATAGGCGGGACTAACAGAGGAAAATGGAGAGAACAGGAAGCTGGGGGGGGGAGACACGGCCAGCCGCCATCAGGACAAGAAAGATGTAAAGTACCGGTAAGCCACAAGCCACGTGGCAAGGTATAGATTAATAGAAATGGATTAATTTAAGCTGTAAGAACAGTTAGCAAGAAGCCTGCCACAGCCATACAGTTTGTAACCAATATAAGTCTCTGTGTTTACTTGATCGGGTTTGAGCGGCTTGGGACTGGCGGGTGAGAGAGATTTGCCCTGACTGTGGGCCAGGCAGAAAAAGTCTAGCAACAAGCATTCATAACTAATAAGAAGTCTTTATGTCATGATTTGGGAGCTGGTTGTTGGCCCAAATTAAAGCCTGCTACATTCCCCCATTCACTGTGTCTCAAACTGGTTTTCTCTTTAGATATTACTATTGCATATATATTTATATGTCTATACACATAAATTAATATGAGCTGCTGAGTCCATTTGGTATTTTTTCTACTTACATGATTTTAGTGCAGTCCACTTTGTTTTGGATAACCAACTAGGAGGCTCATCCATGTTAAAAACAATTCTCCCTCTCAATAGTCATTAGTTTCCCATAGTTCTTGGTCTAGGGAGAAGATTCATTAGATCCCCTCAAACCATCTCTTAGTCTATCTACTGGCCATGTTTTCTCTTCCACATGAGATCTTCTTGCAGGGCTCAGGGTCTGTCTACTTTATCAGCTGTGGCTTTAGGTTCCCAGCTCCTGTATAAATGCAGCTCTATTGGTCCAGGTCTGCTCTTCCAGAACCATGTAGTTGTAGTGGATGGGCTTCCCTGCTGTCTCCTGTGGCCTTGATCTTAGAGCAGCTCTCCAGTTTAGCTGCCAAGTACTCCCCATTCTGCTACTTTCCCAAAGTCTGAGGTCACTACAGGATTCTAATATACTCTGAGTCAGGCTAAAAATAATAAGTGTCTGGAAGGTTATTTCCAGGGAGTAGGAATGTCTGTGAGCATGTTCTGTGGGTGTGTCTGTGAGGGACTTGCCTCAGGGTGCAACTGGAGATTGCTGTGCTTGTGAGGAGAGGACTGGAGGAATTTCTGTTGAGTTTGCCTCAGGGAGAGGGTGTGTTTAGTAGGTGATTTGTGGGCTTGGCCCAGGGAAGTAGGAATGCAGGGCTGCAAAAGCTCACAGGCCTTGTGAACCAACACTGCTCTTCTCTTGCCTATCTCAAATATCTATGGAGCTGAAGGAGGTGTTCATCAAGTGTCACCTGGCCTGATCATTTGCAGCCCTGGAACTAGTCCTGGGAAACAGCAGACCTGGATCTAGCTGCACTATGACTCAAGCAAGGCTCATGATGAAACCCAGAGATGTGGAGCTCACAGTGCTGCTGCTGTTCACATTTCAATCTTTCTTTTTTATTTTTTTTATTCTTTTGTCATACAATACACCCCAACTGCAGTTCCCCCCCCTCTACTCCTCTGCATCCTCTCCATTTCTTAGTTTTTCATCAGATCCACTCCTCCTCCTTTTCCCTTCAGAATAGAGCAGATATCCCAGGGTTATCAATCAAACCCTGCATAACAAGTGACAAAATGACTAGGCAGGAACCCCCATATCAAAGCTGGATGAAACAATCTAGTAGGTGTCAAAGGATTTCAAGAGCAGGCAAAGATGTCAGAGACACACCACCCACTTCTACTGTGAGGAGTTGCACAAAAACACCAAGCTATACAAGGGTAACACATATGTAGAGGAACTGGTGTGGACCCATGTAGGTAGTAAATGCTGTTTCAGTCTTTGTGAGCCCCTGTGAGCACTGCTTAGTAGATTATCTAGGCTATGTTCTCTTCTGTTCTTTTATTTAAGAAATTTTTTTGAAAATCCTTTCTGGGATTTGAGCTGAGATTTTCCTCCTTCTATTTCTATTATTCTTAGGTTTGGTTTTTTAACAGTGTTGCAGATTTCTTGGATCTTATGTTTCAGGAAATCTTTCAATTTAACATTTTCTTTCATCAATATAGCCATATTTCTATCATAACTTTAAAGCCTGTAATTCTCTATTCTATGTCTTGTATTCCTTTGGTGAAGTTTGCCTCTGTAGTTCCTGTTTGAATACCTAGATTTTCATTTCTAGAATTTCTTCAGTTTGCATTTTTTAATTGCTTCTATTTCCATTATCAGTTCTTGAAGAGATCATTCATTACCATCAATTGTTTGCTTGTCTTTGATTGTCTTTAAGGTATTTGTTAATTTTTTCCAATATTAGATTTATCCTTTCTCTGCTTTCTTTAAACACATTCATTCACTTCCTCTTTAAGAACTCCTATCAACTTTATAAAGTTTGTCTTAATTGTCCTTCACCTGTGATGGAATATCCAGGGCTTGCTGTAGTAGGATAGCTGGAATCTGGTAGTGAAATATTGTTCCAGCTGATATTGATTATGTTCTTATGGTGGTGTCCAGGTATCTGGATTTGAGGTGATTGTGGCTGTGGGTGCTGATTTCTCAGTTTGTCTATTTTGGATGGGTTTTTTATTCAAAACAAAAGCAAACCTGTGAACAACCTATATACAAATAAATGGACTGATTTAACATTTACAGGACTTTCCATGGAACATTAGCAGAATGTATTTTTAACAGCAGCCTAAGCAATTACTTTTCAAAATGGTTTTATGCAAAGCAAAATGGGTTTATGCAAAACAAATATTCTCAAAAACATGGTAATTGAAATAACTTATTTTTATAAGATCACAGTGTAAAAAAATACAAAATAGAACAAAAATAAACTATAGAAAATACACAAACACATGGAGACTAGAAAATAAAACACTGAACAATCAGTGAGATGCTAAAGAAATTGGGAGTGGATTACAAAGTTCTTACACAAAAATGGTGGTAGGAATAGGGCATAACATTCTTGAAATGTGCAAAAATAACAGAACATTGGAATCTACAAAAAAAGGTGTTGCAAGAGGGAAGTCAAAGTCTATTGGTATAGAGGTATACATTTAAGAAGTTAGGGACCAGTAGATGGTTCAACAAGTAAAGGCACATGCCAACACATCTGAAAATGGGAAACAGCAAGTAGAGGACAAATCCCCTCTGAGTGAGGGTAGGAGACACTAGTGGCGTAGCAGTCCTATGGCAATAGACCCCTGCCCAAGACCATGCAACATACCTATCTCATGTTGCAAACGGGACTTCTAAATGTCATGACTCATTTAGTGATGGAATTACTCTTTCACAGGGGAGGCATCTCAGATACTCTGCATAACAGATATTTACATTATGATTGATAACAGTAGTGTTTTCAATTATGAAGTAACAATAAAAATAATTTTATGGTGAAATGCCACAACATGAGGAATTGTACTTCAATGGTCATGGCATTAGGAAAGTTAAAAATAGTCATTCTGGGGCTATAAAGTATGACAATATGGGGTTGGGATTAGCTAACAGTCTCTTTCACTATTGGCAAAGCTGAGAATGAGATGCATAAGACAAAGCACTACTTGCTAAAGAAGCTTGCTAAGAGGCAGAAGGGCTGGAACCAGAGCTTCAGACTCTGCAGTACAGCAACAAGGAAAGCCAGAGATGGCCAATGCACAATGCTGTGGTCCCCTGAACAACAGGCACTTAACATTGGAAGACTGACTCCTTGGCCAGACCATTTAATTTCTCTGAGGCCTTGGTGTTCTCAATCTTTAAGTTCTGCATGCATGACATGACCTGCTTATGTTCCATCTTGAGCTTTTCATAGAAAGGATTTGGCTGGTGGTAGGTCTTGGACCTAGAGGTAAAGAATTCCATAAACATAGGCCTCAAGTATCACAGAAATTCTGGGTATATTCTAGACTACTGGACATCAGGGGTGCCACATCCTGTCTCCTAAGTACTGGGAACTTCTGGCATTTATTAACTTGCTATTTTAGGGACAAGGGGCAGGCTAAAGAAACCCATCCTGACCCTGGAGGCCAGAACTAGGGAACGAAGACTCAGATCAGGGCAGAAACAAACACAGTTTGGCTCAGTCAGATCAGAGCCATCTGTGTCCCTGGCCAAATGACTTGTGAAACCAACCAATCACAGAGTAGGACAGTAGAACCCTGGGCCCGAAGTCAACCCATGGTTGACTCCACCCCCAAAACTTCTTGTGTAATCTGCCTGCCTGGTCAGTTAGAAGAAAAGGCTGTTTCCTCCACCCTGGTAGAGGCAGCTACTCTCCTGGACTCCTTCCCAAATAAATCTCTTTCTCAAAAGAGTTTTGCCTGTGAACTCTTCATTCACTGGCATAGGGAAGATCCTTGTTGAGACATCCCTCCATGGACAAATCAAGAGAGCTGAAAGAGCAGAACAAGGAGGAGCTAGACAGAAGACCTTTGCTGACACATCACTCAGTGGACAGAGCAATAAAAAGCTAAAAAGTAACACTATTTTCCAGAGTTGGAGGACATAGCTACATTTCTGCAGGCATTTTCCCTTTTGCAGAGTGAAGCAAAAGAACCAACATCTTAGGCCAGAGAAGCAGAGCTCTGCTAGGAAGCCACCTTAAGAGGGGCCTGAGCAAAACTCAGCTGTAGCAGCTCTCCAGGAGAAGAGCAGGGTTGTTGTATCCTGCAGGAAGATCATCCCCCATCAGTTCTAGGCCTGAATTTCCCAAGAAGTCAGAAAATTGTCCCTTCCAGGGTTGAGCTGCTTCTTTGCAGTTCTAGCCCTCAGAGATGTGCACAACAGCTCCAGGTCTCTGAGACACCTTCAGGGCAGAGCTGTTGTGAGCAGCTTGAGGTGTCCAGGATAACTCACCCTCCAGGGCTGAACTATCTCCTTGAAGTTCCAGCTATCAGACCTGTGCTAAACAACTCCAGGTGTCCAGGACACCTTCAGGGCACAGCTGCTGTTCTGATCAGCTCAAGGTGAGTGGGATATCTTGCCCTCCAGGGCTAAACTCTCTTCTTGCAGTTCCAGCAATCAGAACTGCCCTAAGCATATCAAGGTGTTGACTGACTCCTCAGGTAGTCAGAACACCTTTCCCCAGAGTTGTTGCGACAAATTTACTTACATTGTTTGTGCCAAAATCCAGGACCAAACCCACAGAGTTGCATACAATTTACTTACAGCTATTCTGACCCTAGGCCAGAAGAGGCAGGCTGTTTAGATGATGGGAGGTGGAGCTACATGAGCCCTCTCAGGAGGTTTGCTGAAATAGCTAAGAATTTACTTAGTGTCTACTTCACAGGTGTGTACCCTCCAGAATCTGTGAAGATGTTTCTCCTGTATTCAAAAACAAATTCTCTATAATCGTGCCAGTGACAATGGAGACGAAAATAATATCATGAACAGTTTTGAGGATGGGACTAAACGTCATGATTGATTTATAAACTCCCCAAAGGTATATCTATGTGTCATTAAAATAAGTACACTGGCAGAACTATAATACTCAAAGTGATGCTTTCAATTTTCACCAATGTATCACCTGTGAACTGTGAGATAGGGAACTTCTCATGCCCAACCACAGATCCCTGATTGCAGGAACTATTGGGATATACATGCACAAACACATCAAAAAATACATAACACATATACAAGTGTGTGAGAGACAAAGAGACAGAGAAAGAGATACTTAGAGAGACTGCGTGAGAGTGGGTGAACTCTATCAATTGGATGCTGAACAAATACATGCAGGTGTGTCCTCTCAGAGAGGATCAAAAGGAGCAGGGATCAGTCTCAGTCCCTGTATCCACACATTTAGAAGGGTGACCAGCCCTCTCCAACTGCTGCTTGGAGAATCAAACACACAAGGCCTTTCCAAGCAAGTAACAAAACAATCAACTCAAATTCACAGCAACTAACACCTCACACTAGCCAGCACTTGATAGAATCTCTTCAAATGCATTCTGGGAACTCACTTACTACTACCTCAATGCATGAGTAGTATGACTCATGCCATAGGCTCTGTTTTTGTTTCTTTTTAGAGGAAGCAGAATAGTCTTTGTCCTCATGTCATTCTTGTCCACATTTGAGATTCTGCCTTTGGGAGGAGTTAAGAGACATGATTTTGGGCAAAGGCATACCCTGAAGATGCAGCCTACCAGAAACACAGACCTTATATAAAATGAATTAATGATATCACATTTGACCTGAGATTGAAACTACAGGGTTTGACAGAATGTATATGTATTCTTCATGATCTCTTCTGTGATAAAGATCAGGCGATCTCAGTGCTAATTTCTTTCAATTGTTATTTGCTGTAGCTGACTGGTCAGTCTCTGGACATTCTGCTTCACCTGCATCTTGGTGAGGAAGGTTATTGGGATGGTGGCTCCCTGGTGCTACTTGTGGGTAGATGAACACAAATTAGCTTGCAGTATGACAAGACAAAGATGACCAACACACCACCCTGAGTCCTAATCAAATGTTTGAGAAAGCTTGTTTACCAATGACTCAGTGACACCCCAAATTATTTTGTCCCCTGCTTCAGATGCCCCCTCTGTGGAACTCAGCTGTCTCATCTATTTGAAGGGAAGTGGTTATCTCAGGTATCTGGGTCTCTCTGCCCTCATAGCACATCCTCCAAGTAACCAAGGAGATAGCCTCTTCAGGCTTATTCACAGCTGCAGACTCACAATTTAACTTGGCTGCAGATTCCACAAGCCTGTAGGTTTATGAGTCAGGAGAAAATTGCCATAGTTCACAATCACCCCAGTCATTTGGAGGATTCCCAAATATCTTGACAGGTCACCCTAATCATATAACTATTGATGGGGAAGACATATAAGGGAAGAACATGGTCACCAGACTCAACAAGTCACCTCACTGACAACTCAGGAACACAGAGCAGCTGGGAAGTACCTAAAGGTAGCCAGTGTGGTTGAAGTACAGTAATGTCCTGCCTTGAAATGGGCACACCTCTTTAATCCCTCCCACTTTAATGTTGATCTCATGTTCACACATCAATGCCTATCTACCAAAAGGAATGGAAGCCAAGAGTTCCCAGCATAAAGCTTTGGCCTTACCAGTTCCTGACCTCTGAGGCAAAAGTGTTAATACCCTGGAATCCTTGAATTTCAAGAGCCATGACCAGCAGGGAAGATCTGTTGGTTTCCAGAGACTCCAGCTTTCTCTTCCCCATTACTGAAAGATTCAGCTCAAGCCCACTTCCTCCAGGAAGCTTCCCTTTTCCTGCACAGAACTCGTTACATGATTCTCTGGACCATTTCTTTCTTGATGTTTTACTCTGAGGCTGAAGGTCAGCTTTCTTCTGTCACGCTCTGGTTTCTCTACCCTCTCCATTTTCTTTCTGAGTTAGACTCTTCAGTATGCCATCATGTTCATCAGTAAATGGTGAAGACATTGAATAAACTTCCCAAGGGCAGTTGGTGTTGCCACAGCATAGGTGACATCACAGAGGATGCCAGGGCTCTCCAGGATACAATAGAATGTTCAGGGAAGAGCTGCAGATGTCATGGTAACTGTATTGTTTCCCTGCTAATGAGCTTTCATCACAATACACTAGAAGTCAAGCTGACCTTTTCAGGAGACTCTGCTGCGATACAAGGGAAGCCCTTTAGCACCCCCTTCATCCAAAGCCAGAGATCTCTCCCCGATTGATTGGACATCCTTTAGTTGTTTCCATGTGTGGAACTGAATGTTTATCTCATACTGAAATTTTGTGTACAGAAGGTAATAATATCATAGAAATTTATATATGCTATAGTTCATCATATGTTCCTGCATCTCCTTATCTCCTTAGTCACAAGTCATTACAGATTAATGCTGACCGTGAAGGACACTTGTTAAATAATTTCCTGGTAAAGAGTCTACAGGAAATATCTGGGCAGGTTTATGCTAGAGGAAGAGGCTGACACAGCCTAGGAAAAAGTACCCCTAGGAGTGTGATATGGTCATGGAGCTCAGTGTGACTAAAATCTGTGTCATAAGCATGTGTAGTGGGTGTTATACTCTCAGTTGAGTAGCTCAAACTGGTCTGCTGTTACTGGCTAGTAAATGTGACCAGACAGCTGGAGTCTTCCACACAGAATATGAATTTCCTAAAGACCAAAGGATATTCAGGAAAATACTTTGTAAGTTTATTCATATTCTATTGGTGAAATTATTAAGGCCACTCCACGTAGTTAAAAGGAGATTTATTTAATGGTGTAACTTTCAAATTAAGGGATAGGTAGGTCACGGGGTCTGGGGAAGGTGTATCGCAGTCCAGCGGTGTTCTCTGGAGCTCTGCTTGGTCCACCTCTCCAGTCCAGGGTCCCGCCCCAGAGAGAGCGACGGCGATCCAGATCTCGGGTCCCCAGGTGCCTCCCTTCATCCCACCTTGTAGGCGTGACAGTTGCCAAAGTCTCAGTGGGGGTTGGAACTTCCAAATCAAAGCTGGAATGACTACCCACTACATCTCCCCCTTTTTGTCTAAATAAGAAAGTTCTAACCTAATACAAGACTATATACAAAGGAATGGTTATCAAATATTGTCCAGGAATAATGAGGGATAATGACCTAGATAAGATGGAAGTACAACCAATGCAAACAATATCAAGCAAGAAACACATACTAAAATCCAGAGAAGTATAGAGCATAGGTAAAGAGCATGTTACAAAGATCATTCCAAAAGGTGTCCTATCCTAAAGAACCTGAATCTAATACTTAATATGTTGTATCTACTAAGTTGTAACTATAACTGCTAGTCTTCAATCCCATCAAAGACCTGAGAAGGAATATAATGGTACCTGAGAAATGGTAGATGGATGCAAGCAACTTTCGGGAATCTTGGGAAAGTAGACCGAGACAGCTGGCAGCCTGGACAGTCACCTAATGTTTCTCAGCATTGTTGGTCCATTCAAATTGGCTACAGGCCTAAAGTATCTGACAGACCATTTTCAGAAGCAGGAATTCTGAAAGACCATCTTACCCTGTCTTGGCAGAGTACAGTGGTCGCTTTCCTTGTGTCCCGCTTGTCCAGAAAGGATAACATTGCATTTGTACTGTCAGTCGTCGAGGCAAGGGCAGTTCTTTGCCCAGTAGGCCATTTTGTGCCAAGAAGACAAACTTCCAAATGGAAATGTCTTAGAAGCCCAACATTCTCTCAGGATCAAATTGGTGCAGCCAGGAGCAATTGTGTCTCACATCAACAGAATTCTAAGTTATTTAAATGCCATATTCTCTAGGTCTATGAGGTGTTTGAAGATTACCTGTCCATCTGACCTATGTATCTGTAAATCTGTATAACCTAACTAATGTAACTATAGAGATGACAAGCATAGGTGACTATAAATCTGTAAGTCTTATGTACTGAAATAACCTAAGGACTAAGGCTTCACATAAACAAGGTAAACAGTCTATAAGCAAGTGTATGGTAAAGAACGATGACTTCAAAATTGTGACAATACACAAGATGTTATAACAGAGGTAGTTGTATATAGTGCGATATGCAATATGACAATAATCTTAAATATATATCAATATACCAAATATCCTAAACAGAAGTAGAACATACATAAAGTATGACAGATATAAATTTACATTTGTATCAATATACAAATATTTCAAATAAGAGTAGAAATATATGTACATTATAACAAATATAGTTCTGTATTTGTATCAATATACAAATTATCTTAAACAGGAATATAAAAATAGTTTACATTTGTATCAACATATAAGAATCCATAACAGTGCAAATTACTGTGCAAATTATTTAAGGCTGCTATTTTACTAAATTTGTTTACTAGTATACACAATAATCTACCATAATATCTTATACCTATCCATTCCATTTCTTCTTTTCCTTTTTTTTTAGAATACTGAGTTTAATATTTCCTTCCACCCCCAACCCTATAACCATCACCATAACCCTGAGAATTATGAAACCTAAGGGAGAAGGGGCAAGATCCTTATCCAAAACACTTGCATTCAGTTACACAATATTGTTCTTTCCGTAAAGAACAATTTGACAGTGTCAGCAATCTTTTCATGTATCATGCTGTCCATTTTCACAATGTTTGCACCTTTAAAACCATGGAATAAATGAATTTATTAGTTTATAAAGTCCTCTGTGTTGGGTAAAAGTTCAGCCAAAGAAACACAGCTGGAAATTAAAACCAGAGGCAGTGAAAAACATTCAATTTGGTAGTGAAACTAGATTCAAAGAAATACACTCTACCTCTGACCAACTGAGCACAGAGCCAACCAATCCATGAGCAGAAAAACCAAACAATCCCTGAGCACAAAACCAACCAATCACTGCACATGAAAGCCTCCCAATCTCTGAGCTTGAGCCTGAAATCCAACCAATACCTATCCTCCAACTCGTTTCCCTGGAAATCTCCACCACTATCAAGCCCCATATAAGTCATGTGTCTGTTCAGCTGGCAGCTTGCCCTGTTTCACACTGACACAGTAAGCCACTATTCTGGATTCCTCTCTCCTGTATAAATCTCTTGATTTAGATTTGGGTGAAGATCTTTTGCCAGAGCAGAGCAGAATCTCTGCTGGGAAATTCCCTAGTGGAGTCGAGTAGAGAAGCAATTGACATCTCTGCTGGGAAACTTGCTAATCGAGTGGAACAGAGAAATAATGAACACTTCTGCTGTAAAATTCTCTTCGGGGAGTGGAGCTGAGTGGCAAAGGACATCTCTGCTGAAAATCTCTCTTAGCTGAGTGTAGCACAGCTAAGCTGTAATGGCTCTTTTTTGGAGAGGAGCAGGTTTGCCACATCCTTCAGGTAAACCATCCCACACTGGGACAAACGTTCAGGACTAGCCTAACTTTCTAACAGCCAGTATTCCTATCTTCACAGCTTTAGGTATCTAGTTTCCTTTCACTGCTTTCATTTATTTTTTGAGAGCTGTAGGTATCCTGGAAACCTTTCCTGCACAGCTTCAGGTAGAGCCTGACAACCAACAGCCAGGATATCTTTCCCCTCTCAATTGTGTATATCCAGGATACCTTCCACTCCCAACTATAGGTGTAGCCTAACTTTTGATACTCAGTGAACTTTTCCTTTCAGAGCTAAACACTTCCACTATGAATTTATATAACAATGTAGTATTTTTAGATTTTAAACTCCTCTTTAATTATATGAAATAACTAATTCAGGTGTCAAACTTTATGGATTTGCATTATTTCCTTTTCTGTTCTTGTTATGTGCTGTCTATGTCAACAAATAATGAGTTTTATTTGGACCCAGAGGGATACAGGATCACCATATTAGTGGAATGGCAACAAATATCAGACATGGCAGCTAAATTGAGGGCTCACATACTTAGCAATGAGTGGTAACTGAAAATGATGTGTGGATGTAATTGATCAAAGCATACCCCCAGTGACATATTTCCTCAGCAGAACAGCATTTCCTAAACCTTCACAAATTATACTGCCAACTGAAAAGGATTTCTCTGACTTCAAGCACACATGCTTGCTTTCTGTTACATGAACCAATTCACAATGAAGAAAATCTCTGTAAATCTTTAAATATCTCAATACCTGTGTTATAGGAATGCATGCTTACAAATGAAAAATTTTCATCAGTGAAAAATTGTTTTTTTAAAGAGTTGTTTCAATTTTAATAATGTGATGTCAGTACATGTTTTTGGGGTATGTGAATTTGCATGCTAGTTTCTGAAAATGTTAGGCTCTTGAATCTTCTTGTAGCAAGAACTAAAGGAAGTTGTCAAAATCAAGTCTTATTCCTGGGAATGAACTTTCCTTAACTGCCCAACCATGTCTCTAGCCATGAAAATATTTTAAAGCCTATTTATATCATGTTAAAATCAGGAAATAGGGACAAACTCATGCACAAGAAAAATTTTATTCATGTAAACAATTTGGTATAGATTTTTGACATCACAGTAGTCTTCAGCTTAAAGAAAAAAATCTTACTTCGTTTTCTTTTCATAGTAGCCTTGAAGGAAGTAAATTAGTTACTATGTTTAGTCAAGACTGATGTGGGAGATCAATGCATTTTTGTTTCTATTTTAAAACATATGAGGTTGATAAAAAAAATGTGCTATATGTATTGCAAATTCATTTTAGTTCAATTTTCTTTTGTGGTTTTTATATTCTTTCTATAGCTTTTGTTCATCTTCCATTGTGTTTTTACTTAGTGATATGTATTTTTCTGCTTTATTACACCAAATGGGAAGCCCATCATCTTACTAGTCTATTGTTTATTTAAATATCAGGCAGTGTATGATCATACTTTCTGAGTAAGAGTGTCTGTGAAAGGATGATGGGTTGTGGTGTTTGGTTTTGATTTCATGTTTTCACAAATTCCCTTGAGATTTTGTTGTTTATATTAAGCCTGGCTTTGATTTCAGTAATGATTTAAGGATACATTTGAACTCATGATCCTCATGTTTCTACCTCCTGAGTAGTACAAGAGTAGATAATCTACCCCAATGTGTGCTGTTTTGTCAAGACAACACTGTTAATTTTAAAATGCTTAATAGAAAAGAATATAAGAAACAACAAATACTTTATGTGTATGTGCAAAGCCATATTTTCATGTATCTAGTAGATATGTAATAAAATGAATAATCAGCAATCAATTGATTTAGTTATTTCATCAAGACAGAGCTGTTGTGAGCCACTTGAGGTGTCCAGGATACCTCACCCTCCAGGGCTGAACTGTCCCCTTGCAATTACACCCATCAGAGCTGAGATAAACAGCTCCAGGTGTCCAGGACACCTTCAGGGCAGAGCTGTTGTTCTGAGCATCTCAAGGTGTGTGGAATACCTTTCGCTCCAGGGATAATCAGTATCCTTGCAGTTCCAGCCATCAAACCTGTCCTAAGCAGATCAAGGTGTTGCCTGACTCCCCAGGTAGTCAGGACACCTTTTCCCAGAGTTGTTGCAACAAATTTACTTACATTGTTGTTGCCAAAACCCAGGACCAAACCCACAGAGTTGCACACAATTTACTTATAGCTATTCTGACCCTAGGCCAGCAGAGGCAGGCTGTTTAGATGATGAGAGGTGGAGGTACATGAGCTCTCTCAGGAGTTTTGCTGAAATAGCTAAGAATTTACCTAGTGTCTACTCCACAGGTGCATACCCTCCAGAATCAGTGAAGATGTTTCTCCTGTCTTCAAAAACAAATTCTCCATGACTATACCTGTGACAATGGAGATGAAAATAACATCATGAGCAGTTTTAAGGATGGGACTCAACATCATGATAGATTTTTAAACTCCCCAAGGAAATATCTATGTGTCACTAAAATACGTACCCTGGCAGAACTATAATGCTCAAAGTGGTGCTCCCAATTTTCACCAAGATTTCATCTGGGAATTGTGAGACAGGGAACTGCTCATGCCCAACCACAGATCCCTGATTTCAGGGACTAGTGGGATATACAAGCACAAATACATCGAAAAATACTCAACACATACACTTGTGTGTGAGAGACAGAGAGGCAAAGAAATACTTAGAGAGATAGAGAAAGAGAGATTGAGTGAGAGTGTGAGAACTCCATCAATTGGATGCTGAACAAATGTGTGCAGGTGTGACCTCTCAGAGAAGAACAATAGGAGCAGGGATGAGTCTCAGTCCTTATATCCACACATTTAGATGTGTGACTAGGCCTCTCCAAGTGCTGCTTGGAGAATCAAACACACAAGGCCTTTCCAAGCAAGTAACAAAACAATTACTCAAACTCACAGCAACTAACATCTCACACTAGCCAGCACTTGATAGAATCTCTATAAATTCATGCTGGGAACTCACCTACTACTGCCTTAGTCCATGAGTCCTCTGACTCATGCCATAGGCACTGTTTTTGTTTCTTTTGAGAGGAAGCAGAATAGTCTTTGCCCTCATGTCATTCCTGTCCACATTTGAGGGTCTGCCTTTGAGAGGAGTTCAGAGACATGATTTTGCACAAAGGCATATCCTGAAGATGCAGCCTACCAGAAACACAGACCTTACATAAAATGAACTAATGATGACAGAGTGGGCCTGAGATTGAAACCACAGAAAGAATTTGAAAATTCTTTTGAAAGAATGAATCTCTTCTCTGATAAAGATCAGGCAATCTCACTGCTAATATCTTTCAATGGTCATTTGCTGTAGCTGACTGGTCAGTCTCTGCACCTTCTGCTTCACCTGCATCTTGGTGAGGAAGGTTTGGTGGGATGGTTGCTCCCTGGTACTCCTTGTGGGTAGATGAACACAAATTAACTTGCAGTATGACAAGGCAAAGAGGATGGACAGACCACCCTGAGTCCTAATCAAATGTTTGAGAAAGCTTGTTTACCAATGACTTGGTGAGACCCTAAATTATTTTTTCCCATGCTTCAGATGCCCGCTCTGGCATACTCAGCTGTCTCCTCTATTTGAAGGGAAGTGGTTATCTCTGTTATCTGGTTCTCTCTGGCGTCATAGCACATGCTCCAAGTAACCAAGTAGGTAGCCTCTTCAGGCTTATTCACAGCTTCAGACTCAGAATTTAACTTGGCTGCAGAGTCAACAAGCCTGTGGGTTTATGAGTCAGGAGAAAATTGCCATAGTTCACAATCACCCCAGTCTTTTACAGGTTCCCCAAATATCTTGACAAGTCACTAACCATATAACTATTGATGGAGAAGACATATAATGGCAGAACATGGTCACCATACTCAACAAATCACCTCACTGACAACTGAGGACACACAGCACAGTGGGAAGTACCTAAAGTTAGCCAGTGTGGTTGAAGTACAGTGATGTGCTGCCTTGAAATGAGCACAATTCATTAATCCCTCCCACTTTAATGTTGGTCTCATGTTCACACATCAATGCCAATTTTTGTTTTATTTAATTTCTTGTGTTCAAGGAATCTATTTTTGATATTTGACCTTTATCACATGTGACTTTTCTTTTGGTTTTCGGATTTCTTGTGTTATATATATATATATATATATATATATATATATATATATATATATATATATATATATATATATATATAATATTAGAACTTTATCAGGTGAGAATTTTTGTTTTATATAATTTCTTGAGTTCAGTATGTATATTTTGGATATTAGATGTATATCAGATAAGAATTTTTGTTTTATTCATTTTATTTCTTGTGTTCAATGTGTATATTTTATATATTAGACTTTTATCAGATGAGAATTTTTGTTTTATTTATCTAATTATGTTCAATATGTGTATTTTGATTATTAGATCTTGATTAGATGAGAATATTTGTTTATTTATCTGATTTCTCTTTTCAATATATATATTTTGGATATTAGACCTTTATCAGATGAGCATTTTTGTTTTATTTATCTAATTATGTTCAATATATATATTTTGGATATTAGACTTTATCAGGTATAATTTTCTATATTCTTTAATTTCTTGGGTTCAATAAGTACATATTTGATATTAGACCTTTATCAGATGACAATTCTTGTTTTATTTTTCTAATTTTATTCAATAGGTATATTTTGGATAGTAGACCATAATCTGATTAGAATTTTTGTTTTATTTTGCTTATTTTATTTCATTTTTGTTTCTGGTTTCTTGGGTACATGTATATTTTGGACATTAGACCTATATCAGATGAGAATTCTTTTTTTGACTCTTGGGCAGTTTTTTTTTTCATTAAAAGTTTTCTTTTCTTTGTTTATTTAATTAAATTAAAATTCAAATATCAGCCACGGATTCCCCCATCATTTCTCCTCCCATCCCCCAGACTTTTCCCTCAATCCACCCCTTCATTCCCACCTCCTCTAAGGCAAGTCTCCCCTGGGGAGACAACCCAGGATGGTAGACTCAACCTAGGAAGATCCAGTCCCCTCCTCCCTACACCCAGGCTAAACAAAGTGTCCCAGCAAAGGCCCCAGGCTCCAAAAAGCCAGCCCATGCACCAAGGACAGGTCCTGACTCCACTGCCTGGGGGCATCCCAAACAGATCAAGCTCATCAACTGTCTCACTTATCCATAGGGCCTGGTCCAGATCCATGAGGGCTCCTCAGCCATTGGTTCATAGTTCATGTGTTTCTACTGGTTTGGCTATTTGTCCCTGTGCTTTTCCAATCATGGTCTCAATATCTTGTGGAAAAAGTAGTCCTGAGAAGTTAGAGAATTTATATTTGGGAATTGAAGTTCTGATGACAAAGTGAAGGGAACTGTAGGATATGTAGTTTTTATGACATGGAGAAAGGCACAGAGGGAAATGTAGTTCTGAAGAAATGAAGAAAAGCACTGTGGGAAATGAAGTTCTGATGATATAGAGAAAGCACTGTGGGAAATGTAGTTCTGATGATACAGAGAATAGAACTGTGGTAGATGTAGTTCTGAAGACACAGAGAAAAGCACTGTGGGAATTAAGTTTTGATGAGGTAGGGAAAGGAACTTGGGAAATGTAGTTCTGATTACCTAGAGAAAGACACCCTGGGAAATGTAATCATGACAACGTAGAGAATGGAACTTTGAGAAATAGAGTTTTGATGACATAGTGAATGGAACTGTGAGAACTATAGTTCTGAAAATGTAAGCAAAGACACCCTGGAAAATGCAGTCATGACAATGTAGAGAATGGAACTGTGAGCAATGTAGTTATGATGACATAGAGTATTGAACTGTGGGAAATGAAGTGCTGATGAAAGAGAGAAAGGACATGTGGGAAGTGTAGTTCTGATTATACTGGAAAAGGCACTGTGGGAAATGCAGTCCTGAGAAGGTAGAGAATGGAACTGTGGGAAATGTAGTTGTGATGACATAGTGAATTGAACTGTTGGAAATGTAGTTCTGATGGCATATAGAATGGAACTGTCAAAAATTGTAGTTCTGATAATGTAGAGAAAGGCACTGAGGGAAATGTATTTCTATGACACAGAGAAAGGCACTGTGGGTAATGTAGTTCTGAGGAGGTAGAGAAATGCACTGTGGGAAATGTAGTTCTAATGACACAGAGAATGTAACTCTGGGAAATTTAGTTCTGATGAAAGAGAAAAAGGCACTGTGTGAACTGTAGTTCTGATGACATAAGGAATGGACCGGTGGGAAATGTAGTTCTGATGTTGTAGAGCAGGGCACTGAGGGATGTGTAGTTTTGATGAGAAAGAGAAAGGCACTGTGAGAAATTCAGTTTTGATGACATAGGGAAAAGAACTGCCAATTGTAGTTCTGAGGAAACAGAAATGCACTATGGGAATTGTAGTTCTGAGAAGATAGAGAATGGAAATGTGGGAAATGGAATTTTGATGACATAGTGAATGGAACTGTGGAAAATTTAGTCTTGATATTACAGAACATAGACTGTGAAAAATGTAGTTCTGATGATGTAGAGAAAGGCACTGAGTGAAATGTAGTTCTGATGACACAGAGAAAGGCACTGTGGGAAATGAAGTTCTGAGGATGTACAGAATGGCACTGAGGGAAATGCTGGTATGATGATGTAGACAAAGTCTCTCTGGGTAATGTAGTTCTGATGACACACACAAAGGCACTGTGAGAAATGTTGTCCTCAGGAAGCAGAGAATGGAACTGTGGGAAATGTATTTCTGAAGACATAGTGAATGGAACTGTGGGAAATGTAGTTCTGATGACACAGAGAATGGCACTGTGGTAAATGTAGTTCTGAAGACAGAGTGAAAAGAACAGTGGGAAATAAAGCCTTGATGATGTAGGGAAAGGAATTTTGGGAAATGTAGTTCTTATGAGCCAGAGAAAGGTACTGTGGGAAATGTAGTCCTGAGAAGGAAAGGAATTGATCTGTGGGAAATGTAGTTTTGATGACATAAAGAATGACAGCCTAGGAAATGTATTCTTGACATTGTAGAGAAAAAAACTGTTGGAAATGTAGTTCTGATGACATTGAGAACGGACCACTTGGAAATATAGTTCTGATGACACAAAGGAAAGCATGGTTGGAAATGTAGTTTTGATGAGGTAGGGAAAGAAACTTTGGGAAATGTAGTTCTGATGACCCAGAGAAAAACACTTTGGGAAATATAGTCCTGAAGAGGGAGAGAAAGGATTTTGGGAAATGTAGTTCTGATGACATAGTGAACGGAACTGTGGGGAATATTCTTCTGATGACATAGAGAATGGAACTGTGGGAAATGGACTTTTAACAATGTAGAGAGTGGGACTGTGGGAAAGGTATTTTCGATGAACCAGAGAAAGGCACTGTGGGAAATGTAGTCATCAGAATTTAGAGAATGGAAGGTGGGAAATGTAGCTTGGATGACATAGAGAAATGCACTGCAAAATGTAATCTTGACAATGTAGAGAATGGGACTCTGGTAAATGTAGTTCTGATGATGTAGAGAAAGTTATTGAGTGAAATGTACTTCTGAAGAGAATAGAACTGTGGTAGATGTAGTTCTGATGACTGAGAAAAAGACACTCTGTGAAATCTTGTCCTGACATTGTAGATCATGGAACTGTGGGAAATGTAGTTCTGATGACATAGAGAATGGAAACCTGGTAAATGTAGTTCTGATGAGAGAGAGAAAGGTACTGTGAAAAATGTGATTCTGACGATGTAGAGCAAGGCACTGTGGGAAATATAGTCCTGAGAAGGTAGGAATAGAACTTTGGGAAAGGTAGTTCTGATGACATATAGAATTGAACTGTGGAAAATGAAGTTCTGATGACTTAGAGAAAGGAACTGTAGGAAATGTAGTTCTGATGACTTAGAGAAAGTTACTGTGGGAAATGTAATTCTGATGAGGTAGAGCAAGGCACTGTGGGATTGTAGTTCTGAAGACAGTGAATGGAACTGTGGGAAATGCAGTCTTTGAAGACATAGTGATTGGAATTGTGCTAAATGTAGTTGTGATGACATAGAGAAAGAAACTCTGGAAAATGTAGTCCTGACATTATAGAGAATGGATCTCTGGGAAATGTAGTTCTGATGACAGAGAGAATGGAACTCCGGGAAATGTAGTTTTGATGGCAAAGACAAAAGAACTGTGGGAAATGTACTCATGTGAAGTTAAAGATTGGAACTTTGGGAAATGTACTTCTGATGACATACAGATTGGAACTGTTGGAAATATACTCTTGACAATGTAGAAAATGGAACTGTAGGAAATGTAGTTCTGATGACATAGAGAATGGAACTGTGTGGAATGTAGTTCTGATGAAAGAGAGAAAGGAAAGGAGGGATATGTAGTTCTGATTGCACAGGGAAAGGCACTGTGGGAAATATAGTTCTGAGAAGGTAGAGAATGGAACTGTGGGAAAGGTAGTTTTGATGTCATAGTGAATGGAATTGTGGGATGTGTAGTTCTGATGACTTAGAGAAAGACATCCTGGTTAATGAAGGATTGACATTATAGAGAATGGAACTGTGGGAAATGTTTTTCTGATGACATAGAGAATGGAACTCTGGTATATGTAGTTCTGATGACTTAGGGACAGACACCCTGGGATATGTAGTGATGACAATGTGGAGAAGGGGACTGTAGGAAATGTAGTTCATATGACACAGAGAATGGAACTCTTGCAAATGCTGTTCTGAAGACACAGAGGAAAGAATGGTGGGAAGTGTAATTCTGAAATACAGGGAAAGGAATTTTGGCAAATGTAGTTCTGATGACCCAGAGACAGGCACTTTGGGAAATAGTGTCATGATGAGGTAGAGAATGGAAGTTTTTCAAATGTAGTTCTGATGACAGTGAATAAAACTGTGGGAAATGTAGTTTTAATGACATGTTGAATGGAACATGGGAAATGTAGTTCTGATGACTTAGAGAAAGGAACTTTGGGAAATGTAGTTCTGATCATGTAGAGGAAAGCATTGTGAGAAATGGAGTCCTGATAAGGTAGGGAATGGAATTGTGGGAAAATTAGTTCTATTACATAGAGAATGTAACTGTGGAAAATATAGCCTTGACAATGTAGAGAATGGGACTCTGGGAAATGTAGTGCTGATGACATAGAGAAAGAAACTCTGGTTAATGTAGTTTTGATGACAAAGAGCAAGGCACTGTGGGAGATGTAGTTCTGATGACATAGAGAATGAAACTGTGGAAAATGTAATTCTGATGACATAGAGACTGGAACTGTGGAAAATGCAGTTCTCAGAATGTAGAGAAAGGCATTGTAGGAAATGTACTTCTGAGGACAGAGTGAATGGAACTTGCAAAATATAGTTCAGATGACCTAGGGAAAGGAGACTCTGGGAAAGTAGTCATGTCAATATAGTGAATGGAACTGTTTGAAATGTAGTTCTGATAACAGTGAATGGAACTATGGGAAATGTAGTTCTGAAGACAGAGAATGGAACTGTGGGAAATATAATTCTGATGACATAGAGAATGGAACTTTGGGAAAATGAAGTTATATTGATGTAGAATAAAGGCTCTGTGAAAAATGTAGGTCTGATGACATTAAGAATGGAACTGTGGGAATTGAAGGCTTGACAATATAGAGAACTGACTGTGGGAAATGTAGTTCTGATGAACCAGAGAAAAGTACTGGGGGAAATATAATCTTGACAATGTAGAGCATGGCACTTTGGGAAATGTAGTTCTGATGACATAGAGATTGGAACTGTGGGAAATGTCATCTTGACAATGTAGAGAATGGAACTGTGGGAATTGTTGTTCTGATGACATATAGAATGGAACTGTGAAAAAATATATTTCTGATGACGAACAGAAATGCACTGAGGGAATAGTATTTCTGATGATACAGAGAAAGGCACTGTGGGAAATGTATTTCTGATGACTTAGAGAAAGACACAATGTGAAAAGTAGTCCTGACATTGTAGAGAATTGAACTGTGGGAAATATAGTTCTGATGTCAGAGAGAATGGAACTTTGGAAAATGTAGTTCTGAAGAAAGAGAGAAAGAAACTTTGTAATGTAGTTCTGATAACATAGAGGGTGGAACTGTGGGAAATGTAGAGTGACAATGTAGAGAATGGAACAGTTGGAAATACAGTTTTGTTGACATATAGAATTGAACTGTGAAAAGACGTCATTTTGTGAAATAGAGAAAGGCACTGAGGGAAATGTAGTCCTGAGGAGGTTGAGAAAGGAACTTTGGAAAATGTACTTCTGATGACATAGAGAAAGGCACTATGGAAAATGTTGTTCTGATAACATAGTGAATGGAACTGTGGGAAATGTAGTTCTGATGACTTAGATAATGTCACTCTGGGAAATGCAGTCCTAACATTTTAGGGAATGGAACTGTGGGAAATGTAGTTCTGATGTTTTAGAGGAAGGCACTGAGGGAATAGTCATTCTGATAATGTAGAGAAAAGCCACTTGAGAAATGTAGTTCTGATGACACAGAGAAAGGCACTGTGAGAATGGAACTGTGGGGAATGCAGTTCTGACGAAAGCAAGAAAGGAACTGTGGTAAATGTAGTTCTGATGATATACAGCAAAGCACTTTGAGAAATGAAGTTCTGATGACATATAGAATGTAACTGTGAAAAAATATCATGCTGATGAAGTAGAGAAAGGCACTGTAGGAAATGTAGTTCTGATGATGTAGAGAAAGGCACTGTGAGAAATTCACTTCTGATTACACAGACAAAGGCATGGTGGGAAATGTACTTCTGAAGACACAGAGAAAGGCACAATGAGAAATGAAGTTTTGATGACATAGTGAAAGGAACTTTGGGAATTGTAGTTTTGATGACACAGAGAAAGGCACTGTTGGAAATGAAGTTCTGATGACACAGAGAATGGAACTTTGGGAAATTTAGTACTGAGGAGGCAGAGCATGGAACTTTGGGAAATTTATTTCTGATGTCAGAGTGAATGGACCTGTGGGAAAATGAAGTCTGATGAGGTAGAGAAAGGCACTATGGGAAATGTAGTTCTGATGAAACAAAGAATGGAACTGGGGGAAAAGTAGTTCTGAGTAGGTAGAGAATGGAACTTTGGGAAATGTAGTTCTGATTACAGATTGGATGGAACTGTGGGAAATGTAGTTCTGATGATGTAGAAAAAAGCACTGTGAGAAATGTAGTTCTGAGTAAGTAGAGAATGGAAATATTGGAAATGAAGTTTTGATGACATAGTGAAGGGAACTGTGTTAAATATAGTTGTGTTGATTAGAGAAAGACATGCTTGGAAATGTACTCCTGACAATGTAGAGAATGGAACTGTGGGAAATGTAGTTCTGATGACATAGAGAATGCAACTGTGGGAAATGTAGTTCTGATGAGTCAGAGAAAGGGACTGTTGGAAATCCAGGCCTGAGGAGGTAGAGAATGCAACTGTGGGAAATGTAGTTCTGATGACACAGTGAATGGAACTGTGGGAAATGTAGTTCTGATGAAACAAAGAAAGGAACTGTGGGAAATGTAGTTCTGATGAAACAAAGAAAGGAAATATGGGATATGTAGTTCTGATTACACAGGATAGGCACTGTGGGAAATGTAGTCCTGAGAAGGCAGAGAAAGGAACTGTGGGAAATGAAGTTCTGATGATGTAGAGAAGGACACTGAGGGAAATGACGTTGTGATGATATAGAGAAAGGAACTATGGGAAATTTATTACTGAGGAAAAAGAGTTCTGATGATGTAGAGAAAGGTACAGTGGGAAATGTCATTCTGTTAATATAAAGAAAGGCTCTTTGGGTAATGTGTTTCTGATGACAAAGAGAAAGACAATGTAAGAAAGTAGTCCTGAGGATGTAGAGAATGGAACTGTCAGAAATGTAGTTATGATGACATCGAGAATGGAACTGTGGGAATTGTAGTTCTGATAACATAGAAAATGAAACAGTGAGAAAATGTAGTTCTCATGATGTAAAGGCACTGTGGGAAATGTAGTTATGATAATGTAAAGAATGGAACTGTGGGAAAAGAATTCCTGAGACGATAGAGAATGGAACTTTGGGAAAGGTAGTTCTGATGACATAATGAATGGCACTTGGGAGATGAAGTTCTGAGGACCTAGTGAAAGACAATCTGGGAAATGAAGTCTTGACAATGCAGAGAATGGAACTGTTGGGAATATAGGTCTGATGACATAGAGAATGGAACTGTTCGAAATGTTGTTCTGATGAAAAAGAAAAAATAACTGTGGGAAATGAAGTAACACAGAGAAATGCACTGTGGGAAATGTAGTTCTTAGAATGTAGAGAATGGGACTGTGGGAAATGTAGGTCTAATGAATACGGGAATGGAATTCTGGGACACAATATTTTGATGACAAAGAGAAAGGCAGTGTGGGAAATGGAGTTCTGATGACACAGAGAAAAGCACGGTGGAAAATGAAGTTCTGATGAGGTAGGGTAAGGAACTTTTGGAAATGTAGTTTTGATGATCCAGAGAAAGACACTCTGGGAAATGCAGTTCTGATGAAGTAGAGATAGAAATGTGGAAAATGAATTTCTGATGACTTAGGGAAAGACAACCTGGGAAGTGAAGTCATGACAATGTAGAGAATGGAACTGTCAGAAATGTAGTTCTGACGACAAAGAGAAAGGAACTTTGGGACAAGTATATATGATGATGTAGAGAAAGGCATTGTGAGAAATGAAGTCCTGAGTAGGTAGAGAACGGAACTGTGGTAAATGTAATATTGATGACATAGTGAATGGAACTGTGGGAAATGTAGTTCTGATGACATAGAGAATGAAACACTGGGAAATGTAGTTCTGATGAAAGAGAAAGGAACTGTGGGAAATGAAGTTATGATGTAGAACAAGGCACTGTGAAAAACGTAGTTCTGACGACAAAGTGAATGGAACTGTGGGAAATGTAGTTCTGATGACATAGTGAAAGGAACTGTGGGAAATATAGTTCTCATGACATAGAGAATGGAACTGTGGGAAATGTAGTCTTGACAATGTAGAGAATGGAACTGTGGGAAATGTAGTTCTGATGACATATAGAATGGAACTGACAAATATGTAGTTCTGATGACACAGAAAAGGCACTGAGGCAATTGTATTTCTGATGATGTATAGAAAGACCTGGGGCAAATGTCATTCTGATTATGTAGAGAAAGGAAGTTTGGGAAATGTACTTCTGATGAGACAGGGAAAGGCAGTGTGGGAAATGTAGTTCTGATGATAAACTGGAAGGCACTGTGGAAATTTAGTCCTGAGATGTTAGAGATTGGAAATTTCAGAAACGTAGATCTATGGTGATATTTTATTTGTATTAAAATGTTATTTGTATGTTAATAAATAAAGTTGCCCGGGGGTCAGAGCTATTAGCAAGCCATAGGAAAGCAGGGCAGTGGTAGCGTACGCTTGTAATTCCAGCACTTGGTAGGCAGAGCTGGGTAAGTCTCTGTGTGTTCAGGGATACGGCCATTATTGGATATACATGCCTTTAATCTTAATACTAATCATGGAAAACCTGGAGGCCTATACAGACAGGCTGTGAGGAGGCGGTCATGTGGTTGGGTTTACAACCAATGAGAAGGCAGGACAGGAACTCTATATAAAGACTTTAACACAGGGGTAGCTCTGGTTCGGAGAGGTAGGACCACCGCAGGACCACCGCAGGAGGAAGGGTAAGGTTTTAGCTCTTAGCTCTGACCTCTTGGCTTTCTTCTTTGCATTGGTTCTGTGTTTCTTATTTAATAAGAAGGTTGGATACATCTACAAATGGCGTCCAATGTGGTGGCAAGAGTTTCCACCTAAAAACTGAGAAAAAAGATTATAAAACGGAGCTAAAAACAGCTTCCTAATTGTCTCTCTCAAATGAGCGGCACCTGCTGGTTTGAGCTACTTGTGGGTTCTTAGCTTGCGTGCTTGACCTGCCGTATGGCTGCAATGAGGCCTCTGCAAGTGGTACATTAAGCTGCATGGTGGATTTAGCCTTTGCTATTACAAAACAAAAAAAGAAGTTTCTGGGTTATACACTGCTTGGATAAAAGTATAGACCCAAGATAGCTCCCAGAGCTGGCGGTAAAGTACCACGGCCATGTTGGGAAGCTGAGGTGGACAGAGCCAGCAGCCACAGCTGCTGCAGCTTAAAGAAATAGATTCATAATAAGACAGATTTAGATGTAATAGTTTAAAATGTGTGTAAAATATACGTAGGCTTGAAAGAGACAAAAAAGGTGATATATACAGTTATAGAAACAAATACATAGTTTTAAAAAATAAAGTCTTTAAAGAGATAGTAAAATTAATATAAAAAGGAAGCCACGTAAAGATGAATATTACACAGAGAATCTGGATTGTGTTGTCTTTGGGATTTTTAACTGCAGAAAAACAATTGATTGTAAAAGCTGTTGAGTTATGCCAAAATGTATATTTTAAAGGTACCTTGACTTCAAAATTTGGATATAAGTATATGTTGCTTTGGAAAAGAGTCTCTGCTTTTGTTCCCACAGAAAGCCAAAGGCTATGGATTTGTTCCAGATTAAGATACATCAGGTTTGACCAGCCAAGACCCCCTGAAAGGCCTCCAATGACACCATGGCCCAGATGATCCAACATCCAGAATGGTTTGAAGGCAACTGGCTCAGACGATACAGCCTCACGGACTACTCCATGATCCTAAAATTTTGTTTGTATCCCCACAAGATACAGCGCCCCCCTCCAGCAGGAAGTAGTAAGAGAAGCTACGTCCAAATTCCCAAATTGTATGTAATTTTACTTTGTTAAGGTTAAAACCTTCCTTTTTGGAAAAAAAAGGGGAAGTGCTGTGGGATGTTCTGTATGGCAAATGTGTTGCTAATTAGTCAATAAATAAAACACTGATTGGCCATTGGCTAGGCAGGAAGTATAGGCGGGACAAGGAGGAGAATAAAGCTGGGAAGTGGAAGGCTGAGAGAGAGAGACACTGCCAGCCGCCAAATGACAAACAGCATGAGAAGATGCCGGTAAGCCACAAGCCATGTGGCAAGGTATAGATTTATAGAAATGGATTAATTTAAGCTGTAAGAACAGTTAGCAAGAAGCCTGCCACGGCAATACAGTTTGTAACCAATATAAGTCTCTGTGTTTACTTGGTCGGGTCTGAGTGGCTGTGGGACTAGCAGGTGAGAGAGATTTACCCTGACTGTGGGCCAGGCAGGAAAACTTAAGCTACATAGATCTAATGACATACTGAATGGAACTGTGGGAAATGTATTTCTGATGACATGGAGAAAGGCACAGAGGAAAATGCAGTTCTGAAGACACAAAGAAAGGCACTGTTTTGATGATATAGAGAAAGCACTGTTGTAAATGTAGTTCTGATGACACAGAGTTGGAACTGAGGTAATTGTAGTTCTGAAGACACATCGAAAGGCATTGTGGGAAATATTCTTCTGAAGACACAAAGAAAAGCACTGTGGTAAATGACGTTCTGATGATATAGAGAAAGCACTGTGGGAAAAGTATTTCTGATGACACAGAGAATCCACTGAGGTAAATGTAGTTCTGAAGACACAGAGAAAAGTACGGTGGGAAATGGAGTTTTTCTGACGTAGGGAAAGGAACTTTGAGAAATTTAGTTCTGATAACCCAGAGAAAGGCACTGTGGGACATGTAGTCCTGATAACTTAGAGAATGGAACTTTGTGAAATGTAGTTCTGACGACATAAAGAATGGAACTTTGGGAAATGTAGTCTTGACAATGTAGAGAATGGAACTGTAGGAAATGCAATTCTGATAACATATAGAATGGAACTGTCAAAAAATGTTGTTCTGATGACACAGAGAAAGGCACTGAGGGAAATGAATTTCTGATGATGTACACAAAGGCACTTAATGAAATGTCATTCTGATAATGTAGAGAAAGGATGTTTGGGATGTGGGTCTGATGACACAGAAAAAGCACTGTGGAAAATGAAGTCCTGAGGAGGTAGAGAATGGAACTTTGGGAACTGTAATTCTGATGACAAGGGAATGGAACTTTGGGAAATGTTCTGATGACCTAGATAAAGACACTCTGGGAAAAGTAGTCATGACAATGTAGTGAATGGACCTCTTTGAAATGAAGATCTGATGACATAGAAAATGGAACTGTGTGAAAATATAGCTCTGATGATGTAGGAAAAGCCACTGTGGGTAACGTAGTTCTGATAACATAGTGAATGGAACGTTAGGAAACGTAGCTGTTATGACTTAGAGGAAGATATTCTGGTAAATGTAGTCCTGACATTGTATAGAATCGAACTGTGGGAAATGCAGTTGTGATGACATAGATAATGGGTCTGTGGGAAATGTATTTCTGATGACATAGTGAATGGAACTGTGGGAAATGCAGTTCTGATGATATAGAAAAAGAACTGTAGGAAATATAGTTCTGAGGACACAGAGAATGGAACTGTGGTAAATGTAGTTCAGAAGACACAGAGAAAAGCACAGTGGGAAATGGAGTTATGATGATGTACGGAAAGCAACTTTGGTAAACATAGCTCAGATGACCTAGAGAAAGGCACTGTGGGAAATGTAGTCCTGAGAATTTAGAGAATGGAACTTTGGGAAATATAGTTCTGTTGACATAGTGAAGGAACTGTGGTAAATGTAGCTCTGATGACATAGAGAATGGAACTCTGGGAAATGAAGTATTGACAACGTAGAGAATGGAACTGGTGAAAATGAGGTTCTGATGATATATAGATTGTAACTGTTAAAAATTGTAGTTCAGTTAACGTAGAGAAAGTCATTGAGGGACATGTAGTTCTGATGACACAGGGAAAGGCACCATTGGAAATGTAGTCCTAGGAAGGTAGAGAACAGAACTGTGGGAAATGTAATTTTGATGACATAGTGAATGGAAATTTGGGAAATGTATTTCAGACAACATAGAGAATGGAACTCTGGGAAATGTAGTTCTGATGACACAGAGAAAGGCACTGTGGGAAATATATTTCAGAAAGGCACTGTGGGAGATGAAGTTCTGGTGATGTAGAGAAAGGTACTGAGGGAAATTTAGTTCTGATGACACAGAGAAAGGCAATGTTGGAAATATAATTCTGATGATGTAGAGAAAGTCACTGAGGGAAATGTTGGTATGATATCATAGAGAAAAGCTCTTTGGGTAAAATAGTTCTGATAACACAGAGAAAGGCACTGTGGGAAATGTAGTGCTGAGGAGGCAGAGAAAGGAACATTGGGAAATGTAGTTCTGATGACATAGTGACTGGAACTGTGGGAAATGTAGTTTTGATGACATAGTGAGTAGAATTTTGGGAAATATAGTCCTACTGACTTATAGTAATACACTCTGTGAAATGTAGTTCTTATGACACAGAGAAAGACACAATGAGATATAAGTTCTGCTGATGTAGAGAAAGGCACTGAGGGTATTGGTGTTTTGATAATGGAGAGAAAGACTGTTTGTGAAAGGTAGTTCTGATGACATAGAGAATTTAACTGTGGGAAATAAATTCTTGACAATGTAGAGAATGGAACTGTGCAAAATGTAGTTCTGATGACATATAGAATGGAACTGTGAAAAAATGTAGTTCTATTGACACTGAAAGTCACTGAGAGACATGTATTTCTGATTTAACAGAGAAAGGCACTGAAGGAAATATCATTCTGAAGACACAGAGAAAGGCATTGTGGGAAATGTAGTTCTGAAGACACAGAGAAAGGTACTATGGGAAATTTGTATCTGATAACAAATAGAAAGGCACTGTGGGAAATGTAGTTCTGATATATAGAAAGGTACTTTGGCAAAGGTAGTTCTGATGTCACAGAGAAAGGCTCTGTGGAAAATGTTGTTCTGATGATGTAGAGAAAGGCACTGAGGGAAATGTCATTTTGTTGATGTAGAGAAAGGTTCTGTGGGTAATGCAGTCCTGATGACACAGAGAAAGGCACTGTTGGAAATGTAGTCCTGAGGAGGTAGAAAATGGAACTTTGGTAAATGTTCTGATGACATAGTGAATGGAACTTTGGTAAATGTAGTTCTGATGGCCTAGAGAATGGAACTGTAGAAAATGTAGTCCTGATAATGTAGAAAATGGAAATGAAGGAAATGTAGTTCTGATGACATAGTGAATTGAACTGAGGGAAATATAGTTCTGATGACATAGTGAATGGAACTGTGGGAAATGTAATTCTGATGACTTAGAGAAAGACAATCTGAGAAATGTCGTCCTGACATTGTAGAGAATGGAACTGTGGGAAATTTCATTCTTATAACATCATGAATGGAACTGTGGGAAAATGTGGTTCTGATGACAGAAAGAATGGCACTGACGTAAATGTAGTTGTGAAGACACTTAGAGAAGTACAGTTTGAAATGGAGTTTTGATGAGGTAGGAAAAGGAACTTTGGAAATTGTAGTTCTGATGACCCTGAGGAAGGCACTGGGGAAAATGTAGTCCTGACAAGTTAGAAAATGGAACTTTGAAAAAGTAGTTCTGATGACATGGAGAATGGAACTATGTGAAATGTAGCCTTGACAATGTAGAGAATGGAAATGTTGGATACGTAGTACTGATGACATATAGAATGGAAGTGTGGGAAATGAAGTTCTGATAACCAGAAAAAAACTCTCAGGGAAATGTTGTCATGACATTTAGCGAATGAAAGTGTTCAAAAAGTAGTTCTGATGACATAGAGAATGGAACTGTGGGAAATGTCATCTTGACACTGTAGAGAATGGAACTGTGGGAAATGTAGTTCTGAGGTTGTACAGCAAGGAACTGAGGGAAATGTCGTTCTCATACTGTAGAGAAAGGCCATTTGGGAATTGTATTTCTAATGACACATTAGAAATTGTATTTCTAATGACACATTAGAAATTGTATTTCTAATGAAAGGCACTGTGAGACATTTATTTCTGATGACATAGAGAAAGGCACTGTGGGAAATGTAGTTCTGAGAAGTTAGAGAATGGAACTTTGGGAAATGTAGTTCTAATGACATTGAATGGAACTGTGGGCAGTGAAGTTCTGATGACATGAGGAAAGGCACTATTGGAAATGAAGTTATGATATAGAGAAAGCACTGTGGGTACTGTAGTTCTGATGACACAGAGAATTTCACTGAGGTAAATGTAGTTCTGAAGTCACAGAGAAAAACACGGTGGGAAATGAAGTTTTGATAGGGTAGGGAAAGGAACTTTGGGAAATGAATTTCTGATGACCCAGAGAAAGTCACTGAGGGAAATGTATTCCTGCAATGTTAGAGAATGGAACTTTGGAAAATGTATTTCTGATGACATAGAGAAATGCACTGAGGGAAATGCAGTTGAGATAACATAGAGAAAGGCACTGTGGGAAGGGTAGTTCTGATGAGACAGAGAAAGGCCCTGTGGGAAATGTAGTTCTGATGACATAGAGAAAGGCACAGTGAGAAATGTAGTTCTGATGACATAGTGAATGGAATTGTGGTGAATGTAGTTCTGAAGACTTAGAGAAAGACACTCTGGGAAATGTAATCCTGACATTGCAGAAAATGGAACTGTGTAAAATGTAGTTCTGAAGACAATGAGAATGGAACTCTGGGAAATCTAGTTCTGATGAAAGAGAGACAGGTATTGTGGGAAATGTAATGCTGATGTTGTAGAGCAAGGCACTGTGGGAAATGGAGTTCTGATGACATAGAGAATGGAACTGCAGGAAATGTTGTCTTGATAATGTAGAGAATGGAACTGTGGGAAATGAAGTTATGAGATTGTATAGAAAGGCACTGAGGGAAATATCATTCTGGTATTGTAGAGAAAGTCCAATTGGAAAATGTCCTTCTGATAACACAGAGAAAGGCACTGTGAGAAATTTATTTCTGATGACACTCAGAAAGGCTTGTGGGAAATGAAGTTCTGATGATGTAGAGATATGCACTGAAGGAAATGTCATTGTGATAATGTAGAGAAAGGCAGTTTGGGAAATGTAGTTCTCATGACACAGAGAAAGGCACTGTGGGAAATATAGTTCTGATGTCATAGAGAAACACACTGTGGGAAATGTAGTTCTGGTGACACAGTGAATGGAACTTGGTTAAAGTAGTTCTGAAGTCACAGAGGAACACATGGTGAGAAATACAGTTCTGATAGGTAGGGAAAGGAACTCTGTGAAATGTAGTTCTGATGACAAAGAGACAGGCACTGTGGGAAATATAATCCTGAGGAGGTAGAAAATATAACATAGGAAAATGTAGTTCTGAGGACATACTGAATGGAACTATGGGAAATGTAGTTCTGATGATCTACAGAAAGAACCTCTGGGAAATGTAGTCATGATAATGTAGTGAAAGAAACTGTGGGAAATGTAGTTCTGATGATGTAGAGAAAGGCACAGTGAGTAATGTAGTCTTGAGGAGGTAGAGAATGGAACTGTGGGAAATGTAGTTATGATGACAAAGAGAAAGACACTCTGGGAAATATTGTAAAGACAATGTAGACAGTGGAATGGTGGGAAATGTAGTTCTGATGACATAGAGAATGGAACTCTGGGAAATGAAGTTCTGATGACAAAGAGAATAATAAAACTGTGGGAAATGTAATTCTGATGACAAAGAGAATGGAAATCTGGGAAATGTAGTTCTAATGACAAAGAGCATGAAACTGTGGTAAATGTAATTGTGATGACATAGAGAATGGTAGTTTGGGAAGTGTTGTTCTGATCAAAGAGAGAAAGAAATTGTGGGAAAATGTAGTTCTAATGACATAGAGAAAGGCACTGTGGGAAATGTATTTCTGATGACCTACAGAAAGCCACTTTGTGAAATGTAGTTCTGATGATGTAGAGAAAGGCACATAGGAAATGTCATTATGATGAGGTAGAGAAAGGCTACTTGGGTAATGTAGTTCTAGTGACACAGAGAAAGGCACTGTGGGAAATGTAGTCCTGAGGAGTCAGAGAATGGAACTTTGGAAAATGTATTTCTGATGACATAGTGAATGTCGGTGTGGGAAATGTAATTCTGATGACCTAGAGAAAGATACTCTGGGAAATGCTGTCATGACAATGTAGTGAATGGTACTGTGGAAAATGTAGTTCTGATGACATAGAGAAAGAAACTTTGGAAAATGTATTTCTGATGATGTAGAGAATGGAACTGTGTGCATTGCAGTTCTGAGTAGGTAGAGAATGGAATTGTGGGAAATGAAGTTTTGATGAGATAGTGAATGGAACTGTATTAAACACAGTTGTGTTGACTTAGAGAAAGACACTCTGGGAACTATAGTCTTGACAATATAGGGGATGGAACTGTCAGAAATGTAGTTCTGAGGACATAGGGAATGGCATTCTGGGAAATATAGTTCTGATGACAAAGGGAAAGGCACTGCGGGAAATATAGTTCCAATGATGTAGAGAAAGGCACTGGAAAAATGTGCTTTGGATTACGTAGAGCAAGGCACTGTGGCAAATGAATTTATGATGACACAGAGGAAGGCACTGTGGGAAATTTATTTCTGATTACACACCAAAAGTCATGGAGGCAAATTTAGTTCTGATGACACAGAGAAAGAGACTGTGGAAATGTAGTTCAGATGACACTGAGAAAGGTACTGTGGGAAATGAAGTTCTGATGATACAGAGAAAGGAACTGTGGGAATGGTAGTTGTGATGACTTAGAGAAAGGCATGCTGGGAAATATAATCCTGAAAATATAGAGAACAGAACTGTGGGAAATGTTGTTCTGATGACACTTGGAATGGAACTCTGGGAAATGAAGTTCTGATGGGAAATAGAAAGGCACTGTGGAAAGTGTAGTTCGATGATGTAGAGAAAGGCTTTGGAAAAAGTAGTTCTGAGTACGTAGAGAAAGGCACTGTGGGAAATGTAGTTATGATGACACAGAGAAAGGCATTGTGGGAAATTTATTCCTGATGACACACAGAAAGGCACTCTGGGAAATGTAGTTCTGATGACATAGAGAATGGAACTGTGAGAAATGTAGTTCTGATGTTGTAGAGAAAGGCACTGAGGGAAATGTCATTCTGATAATGTACAGAATGGCCATTTAGGAAACGTAGTTCCTATGAAACAGAGAAATGCACTGGGAGAAATTTATTTCTGATGACATAGAGAAAGTAACTGTGGGAAATGTAGTATTGAGAAGTTAGAGATTGAAACTTTGGGAAATGTAGTTCTGATGACATATAGAATGGAACTGTGAAAAAATGTAGTTGTGATGACATAGAGAAAGTCACTGAGGGAAATGTGGTTCTGATGAGACAGACAAAGGCACTCTGGCAAATGTAGTTCTCATGATGGAGAGAAACGCATAATGGGATATTTATTTCTGATGATACAGGGAAAGGCACAGAGGGAAATATAGTTTTGATAATATAGAGAAAGCACTGTGGTAACCGTAGTCCTGATGACACAAAAAAAAGTATGGTGAGAAATGTGGTTTGGTGACATGGGGAAAAGAACTTTGGAAAATGTAGTTTTGGTGACCCATGGAAAGGCACTGTGGGAAATGTAGTCCTGACAAGGTAGAGAATGGAACTTTGGAAAATGTGGTTCTGATGACATAGAGAATAAAACTAAGAAATGTAATCCTGACAATGTAGATAATGGAATTGTGAGAAATATAGCTCGGATGACATAGAGAATGGAACTCTGGGAAATGTAATTCTGATGAGATAGAGTAAGAAACTGTGGAAAATGAAGTTCTAATGAAACAGAAAAGCACTGTGTGAAATGTATTTCTAATGACACACAGAAAGGCACTGTGGGAAATATACTTCTGATGATGTAGAGAAAGGCACTGTGTTAAATGTAGTTCTGATGACACAGAGAAAGGCACTGTGGGAAATGTAGTTCTAATGAAACAGAGAAAGGAACAGTGGGAAATATAGTTCTGATGATGTAGAGAAAGGCACTGTGGGAAATGTGGTTTTGATGACATAGAGTAAGGAACTGTTTGAAATGTAGTTCTAATGAAACAGAGAAAGGAGCAGTGTGAAATATAGTTCTGATCATGTGGAGAAAGGAATTGTGGAAAATGTAGTTCTGATGACACAGAGAAAGGCACTGAGGGAAATGTAGTTCTTATGACATAGTGGATGGAATTGTGAGAAAATGTAGTTCTGATGATGTAGAGAAAGGCACTGTGGGAATGTAGTTGTGATTATACAGAGAAAGGCACTGTGGTAAATGTAGTTCTGAGGATGTAGAGAAAGGCACTGGGAAAAAGAGTTATGATGACCCAGAGAAAGGAACTGTGGGAAATATAGTTCAGATGATGTAGAAATAAAGCTCTGTGGGAAATGTTGTTCTTGTGACACAGAGAAAGGCACTTTGTTAAATGTAGTACTTCCGATGTAGAGAATGAAACTGTTGCAAATGTAGTTTGAGGACACAGAGAAAGGCATTTTGGGAAATGTAGTTCTGATGAAGCAGTGAGCAGCACTGTGGGTAATGTAGTTCTGATGACATAGAGAAGGGCACTGTGGGAAATGAATTTCAGATGTTGTAGAGAAAGGCACTCTGGGAAATGTTGTTCTTGTCAGGGACAAGGACAGAATCTCTAGTTAATGGAAAAATACAGACCCCCCATAAGACAGGGAACTAGATCATTATACAGTCAGGCTGCCTAGCAACAGGACATTGAGTCAGAGCCCTTGACCCTTTCACCCTGTAAACATCCTATACAAATATCCTGTTAGCTTGCCCCACCTTATGCAGATGACAGCTTCTTGCTCCCCCCACCCTGCAGGAACTATATAAACATTCCTGGAGAAAAATAAACTTGCACCTTGATCAGAATCTAGACTTGGTGTATTTCCTTTGTATCTCCTGTCCCTATCATTCCGTCCTTAGGGTGGTCGAGAACCCATTGTAGCCCTGCAGGCCAGGCAACTGGATGTCTTGTACTAGGCACATGCAAGTGCCATAGACCCAAACCTTCCTTGCTCAGTTTATTCTAACCTTCTGCTTATAATGATACTCTTTTAAAAATCCTGTAACACTGATGGCAGAGAAAGCCCATTGATCCCATCATATGTAGTGCACCTGCAGATCACTGGGTAGGTCGCTATGTTGCTACTCAGGCTACTTAGGTCCCTTCCACCTAGATTAACCTATTATTCCTCAGATCAATTCCTAGATATCTAGGAAGAGAAGCCATGCTGAGATGACTGCCTTGACGGGAGCCTGTTACTGCCATCACCTTAGCAGTCCTTTTGGGGGTTGGAGCAGCAGGAACAGGCACAGGAATTGCCTCTCTGGTCCTGCCCAACCAACATTACTCTGAGCTTCAACTGTCCATAGACGAGGATATTGCAAAATTTGAATGGGGATTTTCTGCCCCCGAGTCATCCATTTCCTCCCTAGCTGAGGTAGTTTTACAGAACAGGAGAGGCCTGGATCTCCTCTTTCTACAACAGGGTGGCATTTGTACTGGGCTCAAAGAGGAATGTTGCTTCTTTACCACACTGGGGTAGTCAGGGACAGTATGGTAGTTTAGAAAAGGACTAAAAAAGAGAAAAAGAAAAGGACAAGAGCTTGGGTGGTTCCAGAATTGGTTTTCTGCCTCCCCTTAGCTAACAACCCTTCTTTCCTCCCTCGTAGGACCTGTTGTAGGCCCGCTCCTCCTCCTTGCCTTTGGCCATGGGCACTTTCCTGGCTCACTTGGTTCATCCGAAGCCAAATAACAGACCTGCCGGCCAGGCAAATCCAGGTTCATTACCACTGCTTTAATATGCAGGACTCCAGGGTTGAAATTTCCCCTGATGAGAGATGCCCCACACAGACCCTTTCACTTGGGGGAGGCTGCACCTGTGTGTGGGAAAAAGGTTCACTCAAGGCATGATTGGAGTGCAGCTGGGACTGCACAGGCTGGGACCATGGTACCCCAAAATCCCGAGAGCCTGGATTATATGCCCTGTTGCATAGCGGTTGTGCAGTAGCAGCCTTGCGCTTACCCATTTCCGCTCCCTAAAAAAACTGCATGGTCCATTGATTCCCGCACTATGGGGACGCCTGTGGTCCTTGAGTCTGGAGAGACATTCCCTCTCAGACCCTTTTTTCACAACCTTTAGAGGGATAGGGCCTCTGTAATCCTCCATGCAAAGACTCTTTCAGAGCTCTCCTTTTAGACCATTCGAACCTGGTTTATTTTGACCCTTAGATTTATTACTAAGAAGGAGGAGATGTCAGGGACAAGGACAGAATCTCTAGTTAGTGGAAAAATACAGACCCCCATAAGACAGGGAACTAGATCATCTTACAGTCAGGCTGCCTAGCAACAGGACATTGAGTCTGAGCCCTTGACCCTTTCACCCTGTAAACATCCTATACAAACATCCTGTTAGCTTGCCCCACCTTATGCAGATGACAGCTTCTTGCTCCCCCCACCCTGTAGGAACTATATAAACCTTCCTGGAGAAAAATAAAGTTGCACCTTGATCAGAATCTAGACTTGGTGTATTTCCTTTGTATCTCCTGTCCCTATCATTCTGTCCTTAGGGTGGTCGAGACCCCATTGAAGCCCTGCAGGTAGAGCAGTTCTGATGATGTATAAAAAGGCACTGTGGGAAATGTTGTTCTGATGATGTAGACAAAGGTCTGTGGAAATATAGTTGTGATGACACAGAGAATGGCACTGTATTAAAGCTAGAACTTATGACAGACAAATGTACTGTGGGAAATGTAGTTTTGATGACAGAGAGAAAGGCAATGTAGGAAATGTGTTTCTGATGACATACAGAAAGACACTGTGGGAAATATCATTTTGATGACTTAGAGAAAAGAACTGCAGGAAATGTAGTTTTGATGAGGTAGAGAAAGGCACTGTGGGAAATGTAATTCTGATGGCGTAGAGAAAGGCAGTGTGGGAAATGTACTTCTTATGATGTAGAGAAAATCACTGTGCCAAATGTAGTTCTGACCACACAGAGAAAGTCACTGTGGGAAATGTAGTTCTCATGACACTGTGCTGGCTTTACATTTCTTCTAGATTCCTTCTTTTGCTGTGATAAAATATTTGAATCAAAATCAACTCAGGAGGATGGTGTTTATTTAATATTAATAGTAGTAGGGTTTATTAGACTTTAACGTCCAGGTCAGAGTTCATTATTGGGGAAAGTTAAGGCTGGAAATGGAAGTGAGCTTTCCTTGGTCTCCCAGGATTCTCTCTCCTCCCAGGGGAATCCGAGTTCAATGGAGGAGGCTCCTGGCTGTCCAGGTCTCTGGTCACTCAGCTTCATCCTTCAGTCGCATTCTTTTTTCTGTCTTTTAGTGTATTATTAATATATTTATTAATATAATATTATTAATGTATTATTAATGTCAACATGTCGGGTGGTGGAGCCCAGTCCCATGTGATTGGAGTATCTTGCTTTCTTTCGAAGTCCAAGCCCACCCACCTGGGCGATGGTACCATGTGCCATTAGCGAGGTCCTTGAACCCTCCTCACAATCAGTTCAGTTCTGGGGTTGTGTCACTAAATCACAGTCAGGACCGTCCTTCAGAAACATGACAATACACTGAGCTGATAAGAAAAATTAATGGATTTAGAGTTCTTTGAACTGAAATTAAATTTTTTAATTTTTTTGAAGTTAAGTGTTATGACATTGAATAATAATTCTGTAGATAGTGCATCTTTAAAGTGACCATGTGCATACCCCATCATTTTCAAAAAGATTTATTTATTTCATTTTATGAATGAATGCACATGTTACATGAACCACTGGCACATTTTGGCTTCATCCACTGTTGCATAGTTTCCACTGGGATCCCTAATATAAATACTAAACAACAGGCTTCTAAAATTGAAAGAATCATTTTAAATCTTTAAAAGTTTCTCTATAACATTTAAATAAAGAAAATATGTGCAAATTTCCTTTAGCATGCGTGTTCTTCATATGATCTTTCATAAATATAAGGATACAGATATCAGAGAATGTGGCCACGATTTGAACATGTGTAGTTCATAGGATTCCTTCAAACCTGCAAGGTCGATTCCCCAGCTAATTTTAAGCTGCACTTCACCCTCAGATTATGAGGTAAGGAAATATTCTAAGCACAAAACCACATGGCCTATCTGGGTGCCTGAAAACATCCTTAAAAATTAGAACCAGGTATGGAAAGATGGCTCAGTGGTTAGACTTCCTGTTGCCTCCAAGACACAGGACTCTCAGCTTCATTTCAAGCACCATAATGGTCTGCAGGCTGACGTGCTCCACACCATGATGAAAAATGTAGATAAGCCATGCTAATTGAATATATTAATATATTTAGTATATTTCCATTGTATAAACACAAAATTCATATTCCTTAATGTTAAACTCCATGATGATTTTGTGACCACAAAAAGGTCATAGAGCAGATGAGGTAATCAGTGATATGTGCTTCATCAAGGCATGTAAGTTCTCTGCTATGCATCTTTGGTAGTCTTAAAATGTGCATATTAAAATTGTCATCTTCATTGTTTACAAATTAACAAGCTCTAACTCAATTGGCTTCTTTAGACAATCTTATAAATCATGGTAGAATTTTCCCCCATGGCAATATTCAGTTCACCATTAGGTCCAATTAACAGAGTGGATATCATAGGTTATTGCTTATAACCTATGGATTTCTAATGATGCAAATAATAACATAAATTAGCAATTTAAGAAGTGAAGTTTGAAACTCCTTCTCCTTTATATAGCAGAAGATACAAGAGTACAGTCTCATCATTGTCCTTCAAAGTTATATAATGTGTTTCCTCATGTATTTGACAATAAGTCATATCATGCCAGACTTCCCTGAATGAAAATGTCATTGACAAAATATAACAGTGTCAATCTAAGTCCTGGACTGACTGCCAAACAGGACACTCTGACAAATAAACTAGTTTTCAAAATGAACCACACTTTATATTGCATTTAACCCACGAAAGGAAACAGATGAAATGTGTTTTAGTTTAAATACTCTGTAACAACTGAAATACTGATCATTTCTCAAGAAGCTGGAAACCAAGAAATAGAAAAATGAAGATTCTTCTGTTAACTGCTGTCATCAGCTTTGTTGACACAGAAGAGGTACTTAATATTGGATAAATTTTATTTTTCCCAAAGCAAAGATGCTTATGATATAGTCATAGAGAGTGCAACAATCCTTATCAGTTAGTCTAAAGTTGTAGTTGTTATATTCACAGTTATTCTATCCATCAGAGAAAATGGATTTAACGTCTTCTAGCTTTAACAATGCTTGAGATTTGGAAAATTCATCACAAATATATTGTTTGTGTATTTGTATGGTTACACATGAAAGACATTAGATAGTATGCATTTTTTTTTTTTTGGTTTTTTCGAGACAGGGTTTCTCTGAGTAGCTTTGCGCCTGTCCTGGAACTCACTTGGTAGCCCAGGCTGGCCTCGAACTCACAGAGATCCTCCTGGCTCTGCCTCCCGAGTGCTGGGATTAAAGGCGTGCGCCACCACCGCCCGGCTGATAGTATGCATTTTATAAGTTATTAACATAGAGCTGAAAGACATGTATAGGATTGCTAAAATAAAGATGAATTCAAATTTTCCTCCTCTCCAAAAATGACTTATATGTTCAAATGGACTTTTTAATTAGAATAATATACCAGAATTCTGTTTGTAACAAGACCTTATGTTGGATTTGCTGAAATCACAATCATAAATTTAAAAACATAAAAACCTGTTATAAAAGAAATGTATTTTAATAAAGGGAGGTATAATGTGTAGGTTCCTGTGTAGGAATGACTTTTTGTCTCAAAACTTACAGTACATAAAATTTATTTGTGGGGAAATGCTGGTAATAAGAAAGATGGTTATTTGCTTTTGTGTCACTTGCTAGTACTGTGGGAACCCTTCTTTGATGACTGGAAAATTTCAGAAAATCCCCCATGTTTTTCTTCTAAAGTAATTTAATTTTCTCCTCCTTTCAAGCTAACATTGTTGACTGGAATACTTCATTTATAAAATAATCATTGGCTTCAGTGTCCTGTCTAAATGATTTTGATTACACAGTAAGTCCTTTTGTATTTCATTGGATGTATACTCATATTTCTTTGCTTTGACAACTAAACAATTATCTCTTCACATTTCTGGATATTTGGCAATAGGTGGAATTTTTCTCAATACAATTGTTAGATAGAACTTGGATATTTGGACAGACTACACGATTTAGGGTGGTGACAGAGGAGATGCCATAGATGGAGAATGACATTAAAAGGGGACATGTGAAAAAAAATCTGAAATAATTGTTTCATTTAAGTTTTCTGTTGAAAATCCATGTCACTTGACTTAACTCCCTTTCCTTTTTTACACTGTAGGTCACAATGAGCATGGACTTTTCTGCCCCCACTGCCTCCCCTCTCTACTATGTGCTCATTTGTATATTATAATCCATCTTCTCTGAAGTCACCTTTCCCCTCATGGATAGCTGAAAGCTTCCTGGGTTCTAAATATATTCAAAATAAAACACATAAAAGATTAATGTAAAGCTAGTGTTTATATGATAAGGAAAGTGTGATATTGTTTTCCTGGCTGTATAACTTTTCACATTTCATTCATTTACCTACAACGTTTATGATATCATTCATCACCCAGCTCTATTTTGAATCTGTAGTGTGGTTTTCTTATGTATTCCATTTTCAATGAGCATCTAGGGTGATGTGAGTTTTAGCCCTTTTGAAATGAATATTAAATAGCATGAATATAATATATCTAGTATCAAGACATAAAGTATTTGGGTATATTTCTATGCTGGTAAATAAGGAATTTGTTCTAGGTTAAAATCTGCTTTGAGCAACTTCCACAAACCCATTCAAAACTAATTTCTCAGGATTACATGCCTATTAGCAGTGGATATATGTTCCCTTTGGACTCGGCCCTCCTAACATTTTTCACCAGTCTTATCTCTGACCATGGCCTTCTAACTGGGAAAAGATTGAATATTAAAATTTTAATCAACCCCTCTCTTATGGTTATGGATATAAAGCTGTCTTTTTTGGAGGAATGTGTTTAATTAAGTCACCCCTTATAATTTTCCTTAATTATTTCCATTTAATGCACTTTTGTAATGAGATATGAATACCATTACCTCAAGATTTCCTCCCTCCTATCCTCCCTTATCAGGCCATATTAATCAGATTTTTTATGTTTTTAATTCCTATTTTTTTTTACTTTTTTTGTAAATTATAGAAACTAGTCTGTTGGAAGAGTGTACCTGAAAAAATGGTTTCTTTGGTTTCTCTGACTCTCCACTCTATTGGGGATTTTCTTTAATTGACTTTGTTTGAGGAGATGCCATTTGTCTATACTTGAGCTTTCTTCAATTATTTTTGTGTTCCATTCACATCATCCTTACCTGTGATTAGAAGATCAAGAATTATCTAAGAAATCATTTTTTGTTTGTTTTTGTTTTTTGAGACATGGTTTCTCTGTGTAGTTTTGGTGCCTGTTCTGGATCTCACTCTGTAGACCAGGCTGCCCTTGAACTCACAGAGATGTGCCTGGTTCTGCCTCACTAGTGCTGGAATTAAAGGTGTGCACCACTGTCACCCAGCTAAGAAATCCTTTTTTTGTTCCAGGACTTAAAAGTTACAAACTGTGTCAGTTCAGCCTAAGTTTGGTAAGCAGTATATGTGTGCACACTTTTCTTTGCAACACAAATTTCTTCAATCTTTCCATAATACAATTCATGCATGGAAGCTCAACATTGTTTCATAATTTAGGAGCTCAACATTGTTTCATATTTTAGAACTGTAGCATTCAGAAACAAGAAATGTCATTGTTTACACACATATCTCTGATAAGTATATCACATATGAATATCTACTAAATATTTTAACTGACATTGAAACTGAAAGTGCAATATTTATCTGAGTTTCAGAGTGCATATTCTTTTGCAGCTTTTAGAAAACTATCGAACCCTCTACTTAGCAGCTGATGATTTAAAATTAATAGGGGATAATGGACCACTAAAAATTAATGTACGTCATATTCTACAGCACAATAATTATGATGAAGTTTGCATCACATTTTATATCAGGTAAGTTAAATTCATTTAGATACAAGAAGCAATATATTGAATATAAATTAGTAGTGCACGGTCACAATTTCCTTGATGATATGTGAAAATAAATCATTGATGTCACATGGCTAATCATCACACATATATCAACATAGGTCATGTTGTGCTGATATGTTGCCCCAGAATGCAGTCAAATGCAATCCCTACTAGGTGTGTGTATCAACACAGGAATCAAGACATCTGTATTATCTAGGTGTCAGTGTTTGGGAAGTCTACATTGCAAATTAGTTGTTTAACCAGGAATCCTACAACGCAAACTATATATTACATATGTATATATGTGTGTATATATATATGTGTGTGTGTATTTATATGTGTATGTATATATGTGTGTGTTTGTGTGTGTTTATATGTGTGTATGTGTGTGCATATATGTATGTTTGTGTATTTGTGTGTGTGTGTATATATGTGTGTGTGCGTTTGTGTGTGTATATTTTTATGTGTATGTATATATATATGTGTGTGTGTATATATATATGTGTGTGTGTATATACTATAGGATAATATTATAAATTCTGTATTACCCAAACTGCATAAAATATATATAACAAATACTCTTCAGTGTCTCAGTTCACAAACTTGTAATTTGGTCACAGGAGGACAATCTGTGGAGCAGGCATGAACATTTTAATAAAATTATCCATTCTTCATAGTGGATAAAAAGTATTGTGAGTTATCTATCTGTTGAAGAAAAAGGATGTATATGCAATGTTGACTGATGAAAATGGAGTTATTGTTCTTTCATGTTTAGGCAAAAGGACGGATGCCAACTCTACACACTTCTGCTTCATCAATTTGTTACTTCCATCATAAGACCATTACGTGAGTATCTTATGCTGTCAGGTGACTAAATATATATGCAGTGCATTAAATTCATACTCATAGTGCTTAACATTGTGGTAGCTTTAACAAATTATTTTTAAAAGTAAACTGATTCAGAAGAGGTTGATATTTGCATCATTGTTTCAGATACATCCAGATTATTGCAGAACCAAAGACAGGGTGGAGATGCTTCTATGAGAGGATTCTTGATGTTCCCTGATAAATTTTCTTCTCTCCCAGAAAACTGGGTTCAGAGTGAAAAAGAAACCAAAGGTGTGTAAAATATTAAATCTATTGTGCTCCTTCTAAATCATTTTGGCTCCTCATCCTAAGTTTCCACAAACATCACATCCCATGAAGCAAGTGGGAACCTTTACATGTTCTGTCCATCTTAAGTGGATAAGTAGTTTCTAGAATATATTTTACAAGAGTTTGAAACAGAAACACTGAAAAATGCATGACGCTTAGTGAAATTATTGTCAGTTGATTATATGGACAGTCTTGGTAACTTGAGAGTTTTATAGTATATGATAATACTGTTTTTGCATGAAGAAAACTAAATAACATATTTTGCTTGATGGTACAATAAGAAAGTCAATATTTGGGGTTCATGACCATCTAAAATATGGCAAGTGGTTTATGAAAACTGTAAAAACTGTGATTGGGTTAAGTCACCTAAATTTGATGAGAATAGAAAAAATAACGATACATATTTTATTGGACAGTTATAGAATTTCAGTACTATACTTTGTTAAATATTTGTAAAAAAAGTGATATGTAGCAAGTTAAAATTTAAAAATTTTGAAAGTTAAAAGTTAAAAGTTACACATGTTTAGGAAAATATAAAAAATGCATAAACTTGTATTTTAGGAATATTGAGTCATATCATATACTACCATTTGTGTTTTTCAATATGCATTTATCACATAAAATGTATAATATAGTAGAATTATGTTATACACACATATATAAATATGTAATTATTATTTCATAAATCATGAAAACAATTAATTTTATTACCAAATTTCTAAAGAACTTAAAGTTTAGAATGAATGTTTTAAATTTTATATAATTCTCACAGTGTCTTCTTAATTGCCAGATGGTAATGACTGTCATTGAAAATTAATTCAGAAACTAAAATGAATTTTTAAAATTGTTTTATTTACTTATTCAGTTCTTTGATATTGTAATTCCTACTTTATGCATACACAAACACATGTAATCAAATCAAAGTAAAGAACAGAATACATTCATGCTACCTAATCCAAATGAAATATTTCCTCTCAGTCTCAGGTCCCATTTCATTTCTATTATATCCTGCTTCAAATACCACAGTCATCATGCGCATGGACTTTGTTGAAAAGAATGGAGAATACAGAAAATTTTGTGCAGCATTCTGTAAGTGTAATATCTAACTTTAGGTGGCTATGAACATATTTAACCTGCTTTTTTATAAGAGAATATTTAACACCTGTTTTCAAGAATCAGCATTACTTGGGAGAAAGTCCCTCTTCAGTTATGAACAGAACCACAATTTGGGGTACATAGAATCCCTAAGTTTTCGTACCATATTTCAGTCAGAAATGTTATGAGATGATTGGCAAACATCATATATATAAGACATCAGTTTCACAATAAAAGTTTTGTTTGTCACACCATCCCTAGGGAGAAATGAAGAAATATCTTCACTAAACCAAGGACTTTATTTTGACATCAAATTTATTGGAAAATTAACTATACTTATGATAATGAATATAAACTATCTATGAGATATAAGTCCATTAATTGGTGTATACAAAGTAAAAAGTCATTATCTGAGGAATCTTTAAAAAAGAAATAATATTACATTTACTAGTTATCAAATTAGAGATTGGCATTGGTGCTTTGCAAGAAGATTCTAGAAGAAAATGATTAATGGAAACTCTGATATGTTGACTGTTCTAAAGTGGAAAGCTGCACGTCCATCAAAACATCATCAACACAAATAAGATTTGATAGGTTAAAAAAAAGAAGTGTGTGTGTGTGTGTGTGTGTGTGTGTGTGTGTGTGTGTGTGTGTGCACACTGAAGAAAAGGGGTGGTGGACCTGAGTGGACTTAGCAGCAATGTGTATTTCCTCTAAATTCACAGAACACTCAAGAAACTGAATTTAAAAATCAATAAAATTATATAGATCTAGACAATAAAATTTGAGGGATCCACAATTCAGAAACAGTCATATTTCTAATGATCATCTCTTTTCACTTCTTATATTTAATGAAGCAAAAGAAAGCAGTCTCAGTAAAGAACTATGGAACATTTATGTGAGAACCACTATTTCATATGGAATCCCAACAGAAAATATAAGAGATACACTCAAAAATGGTAAATAATTGTGTTTTGCAACTAGAATATTGATCTGAAATAAGAGAAAATAATGAAATTACTTGATTTCCGTTTCCATTCCTGAAAAAGAGAAATAAAAACAATTGAGTAAATGAATGATATTTTAACTTTGTATATTTTATACTTCACAGACACCTGTCCTCAATGAAGCTATTGATTTGGTGAGTTAAAGTAAAATAAAAATCTTTGTCTGTCAGAATTCAATATAATAAACAAAACAACCATTTAATAAAAATATTCTATCTGGAGAAATATGAACAAGTACATTATGAGAAAACTTTTACAATAATAAAAAAAATAAAAAACATTAAAACATCTGTAAAACAAAAACTACTCCTGAAATCATTTAGAAAATATCCCTATGTATTTCAAAGTTCATAGAGTTGTATAGTCTTTTTTATTTATTATGTATGAAATGTAAATAGAAAAATAAAATTGACTAAGGGAATGCAATCACTTCATTTCTAGGCAAAGTGAAGAAATATCATGAGCAATGAATCATTAAATATTATGAACACATCAGATTAAGTCTTGAATATGCTACACAGACTGGACATAATAATTCACATTGTAAAAGGAATTTGAATTTATCAAAATTCCATATATATTTTTCTTTACTAAATTTTATTGTTTACATTAAAAATGCAAACTCCAGCACTTGATAAAATAAGGTTTCTTATGTCTAAAGTCATCAGAAGTGTGCAAATATTAAATCCACTCTTTAATCTAGTCCCTATGATCAAATTTTTGCTTAAGAATTCCATCATTCTGCACCTCATCTCTCAAACATGCATTTCTATATTTTCCATAAAATTTATTGTATTCATTTGCATTTAATATTTGCATTGATGTTTCTAATCTGAAATATGTAATTTCACAGTTTTCAAGATTGAGACAACTTCTACATATCTGTCCATGGCATCTAATTCACAAAAGTGAAGCTGAAACCATATTTCCTTCCCAATTGTGCATTCACATTTCTTGTGGTGTTCAGATCCATCACACTGTTCTTTCTTCAAGTTTCTTCCCTTGCCCTGTTTAGTGGAATAGTCTAGCTCTGGAAATCAATGAATAAATTTAATCTACTGGCATAAACTTTTAAAAAATTTATTGTGTTAATCAGATCTTCAATATGGGACTCATTTCTTGTATGAATGTGTATGTAGAGTGTGTGTAAATGGCAATGTTTGTACAGTCTTTGTGTGTGGGTATATCAAGGTGTTTGTATGCAGTACAAGCATAAAATCTGGGTTTGGGTTCATCCTATCTACCTTCATCTGGGTGCTAGGCATCAAAATAACATTGTCAAGCTCATGATTCAAAACTTTGCTGGGTCATGGTGGTGCACGCCTTTAATCCCAGCACTCGAGAGACAGAGCCAGGTGGATCTCTGAATTCGAGGCCAGCCTTGGTTACAGAGCAAGATCCAGGACAGACACCAAAACATCACAGGGAAACCCTGTCTCAAAAAACAAACAACAAACAAACAAAGAAAGATTCCAAAGCTTTACACATTGGACAGTCTTATTGTTCTTACATCACATTTTAATTCAAACAAATTTTTTGACTGAGCCATGCACAATATTGGCTGCACTTCAAATTTACATTGAAAATTGTGTGTGTATTGTGTGTTTGTGTGGTGAGTGAGAAGTTGATATAAAATGAACTTCCAAACTTAAAATTGTTCATTTTTAAAGACTTCAAATTAAAATATAAATCAATTGAAGGCTTGGTGCCTGGCACTAATAGAATAAAGCTATCTGATTTGATCCAACAAAGCAGGATCTGTGTTCCATGAACACATGATGAAATATTTTGTAACCATGACAACTAAATGGAAGAAGTAAAATATTCAATACAGGAGTCATGGGTTGCACCTAGGGTCTAATATTTCCTAAGTAATGAGCTCTAGCCTAGGATTACAGAACCTGACTGGACGATATTCCTGCAGATGTGGCCTCAAATCCAACTAGAAAACTATAAATTTCTATGACAAAATCCAAATATTACAAAACTAAGTGCATCTTGTCAGGGGTGAGTGTAGTAGCATTCAGGATCAAGTGCTAAGTAAGACCACTGATTTCCTTTCTACTCTTAAGTAATGTTATATACCTTCTAGTGTGATGTTATCTAGCAATCCCATGAGTGTCTATCAACTTTCTTCAATTTTGATTATTTTGGGGTCAATATGTACTTACCTTCATTCCCACAGACACCCCTACTTCTGCATAAAGTTTCAGTAGGTCTTTATCTACTATACTTTCTTATCTTTTGTGTACTACTATGTCCATTAACTGAATGAGTTTTGTGGCTTAAAGATGGTAGATTTTCTTGACTATCCCTCATACATTCCACATTTTGTATATTCATCAATGGACATCTCATTTCCCCTCTCACAATGTTAATTCAACAATCTAACCCTGTATTTTATTTTCTAATGCCAATGTTTTCCTTTGTCTACTGTTCCCTATGTGTTAAGCTACTTACCCTCAGGGGGAAGTTTCTAGACGAGACTCATTTTAACTGCAGAATAAATATGCAAAATAAAAATATTGAAACCTAGTGTCTACATATGAGAATTTTATCTATAATTAGAGTAGCTCACAAGTCCGTAGTCAAGGATATTCTTTTTTTTTTTGTGTGTGTGTGTTTATACATTTTTATTGCCTTGGTATACATGTGGTTTTTTTATATATATATATATTTTTTTTATTTTTTTATTAATTTATTTTGCAATACAATTCAGTTCTACATATCAGCCACGGATTCCCTTGTTCTCCCCCCTCCCGTCCCCCTCACCTTCCCCCCAACCCCCCCCATTCCCATCTCCTCCAGGGCAAAGCCTTCCCCACAGACTGAGGTCAACCTGGTAGACTCAGTCCAGGTAGGTCTAGTCCCCTCCTCCCAGGCCGAGCCAAACAATCCTGCATAGGCCCCAGGTTTCAAACAGCCAACTCATGCAATGAGCACAAGATCTGGTCCCACTGCCTGGGTGCCTCCCAAACAGATCAAGCCAATCAACTGTCTCATCCATTCAGAGGGCCTGATCCAGTGGGGACCCCTCAGCCATTGGTTCATAGTTCATGTGTTTCCATTCATTTGGCTATTTGTCCCTGTGCTTTATCCAACCTTGGTCTCAACAATTCTCGCTCATATAAACCCTCCTCATTCTCGCTAATTGGACTCCCAGAGATCCACCTGGGGCCTAGTCATGGATCTCTGCATCCAGATCCCTCAGTAGTTGGATGAGGTTTCTAGCACAACAATTAGGGTGTTTGGCCATCCCATCACCAGAGTAGGTCAGTTCAGGCTGTCTCTCGACCTCTGCCAGCAGTCTGTTGTGGGGGTATCTTTGTGGATTTCTGTGGGCCTCTCTAGCACTTTGCTTCTTCCTATTCTCATGTGGTCTTTATTTACCATGGTCTCCTATTCCTTGTTCTCCCTCTCTGTTGTTGATCCAGCTGGGATCTCCCGCTCCCCCAAGCTCTCTTTCCCTCAACCCTCGCCTTTCATTACCCCCACTCATGTCCAGGCTGTTCATGTAGATCTCATTCCATTTCTCTGTCATTGGGTGATCCCTGTGTCTTTCTTGGGGTCCTGTTTTCCAGGTAGCCTCCCTGGTGATGTGAGTAGCAGACAAGTCATCCTTGTTTCATGTCTAGTATCCTGCTATGAGTGAGTACATACCATGTTTGTCTTTCTGAGTCTGGGTTACCTCACTCAGGATGATTTTTTCTAGATCCATCCATTTGTCTGCAAACCTCATGATGCCATTGTTTTTCTCTGCTGAGTAGTATTCCATTGTGTATATGTACCACATTTTGTTTATCCATTCTTCAGTTGAAGGGCATCTGGGTTGTTTCCATGTTCTGGCTATTACAAACAATGCTGATATGAACATAACTGAACAAGTGCTCTTATGGTGTGGTTGAGCATTTCTTGGGTATATGCCCAAGAGTGGTATAGCTGGATCTTGGGGGAGATTGATTCCCAATTTTCTAAGAAAGCGCCATATTGATTTCCAAAGTGGTTGTACAAGCTTGCATTCCCACCAGCAGTGGAGGAGAGTTCCCCTAGCTCCACATCCTCTCCAGCATAAGGTGTCTTCAGTGTTTTTGATCTTAGCCATTCTGACAGGCGTAAAGTGGTATCTCAGAGTTGTTTTGATTTGCATTTCCCTGATGATTAGGGATGTTGAGCAGTTCCTTAAATGTCTTTCGGCCATTTGAGTTTCCTCTGTTGAGAATTCTCTGTTTAGTTCTATAGCCCATTTCTTAATTGGACTGTTGGGCATTTTGATGTCTAATTTCTTGAATTCCCTATATATTCTGGATATCAGTCCTCTGTCAGATGTGGGGTTGGTGAAGATCTTTTCCCATTCTGTAGGCTGTCGCTTTGCCTTGTTGACCGTATCCTTTGCTCTACAAAAGCTTCTCAGTTTCAAGAGGTCCCATTGATTGATTGTTTGTCTCAGAGTCTGTGCTACTGGTGTTCTATTTAGGAAGTAGTCTCCTATGCCAATGCGTTCAAGACTACTTCCTACTTTCTCTTCTCGCAGGTTCAGAGTAGCTGGATTTATGTTGAGGTCCTTGATCCACTTGGACTTAAGTTTTGTGCACGGTGATAGATATGGATCTATTTGCAGCCTTCTACATGTTGATATCCAGTTTTGCCAGCACCATTTGTTGAAGATGCTTTCTTTTTTCCATTGTGCGCTTTTGGCTTCTTTGTCAAAAATTATATGTTCATAGGTGTGCGGATTAATGTCAGGGTCTTCAATTCGATTCCATTGGTCCACATGTCGGTTTTTATGCCAGTACCAAGCTGTTTTTATTACTGTAGCTCTATAGTAGAGCTTGAAGTCAGGGATCGTGATGCCTCCAGAAGTTGTGTTATTGTACAGGATTCCTTTGGCTATCCTGGGTTTTTTGTTTTTCCATATGAAGTTGAGTATTATTTTTTCCAGGTCTGTGAAGAATTGTGTTGGTATTTTGATGGGGATTGCATTGAATCTGTAGATTGCTTTTGGTAGGATTGCCATTTTTACTATGTTAGTCCTGCCTATCCATGAGCATGGGAGATCTTTCCATTTTCTGACATCTTCTTCAATTTCTTTTTTCAGGGACTTAAAGTTCTTGTGATATAGGTCCTTCACTTGCTTGGTTAGTGTTACCCCAAGGTATTTTATGTCATTTGTGGCTATAGTAAAGGGTGATGTATCTCTGATTTCCTTCTCCATTTCTTTGTCCATTGTATATAGGAGGGCTACTGATTTTTTTGAGTTGATCTTGTATCCAGCTATGTTGCTGAAGGTGTTTATAAGCTGTATCAGTTCCTTGGTGGAATCTTTGGGGTCGCTCAAGTATACTATCATGTCATCTGCAAATAGGGAAAGCTTGACTTCTTCCTTTCCAATTTGTATCCCCTTAATCTCCTTATGTTGTCTTATTGCTCTGGCTAGAACTTCAAGTACTATATTGAATAAGTATGGGGAGAGTGGACAGCCTTGCCTCGTTCCTGATTTTAGTGGAATTGCTTTGAGTTTCTCTCCATTTAATTTGATGTTGGCTGTTGGCTTGCTGTAAATTGCCTTTATTATGTTTAGGTATGTTCCCTGTATTCCTGATCGCTCCAATACCTTTATCATGAAGGGGTGTTGGATTTTGTCAAATGCCTTTTCTGCATCCAGTGAGATGATCATATGGTTTTTTTCTTTGAGTTTGTTTATATGGTGTATTACATTGACGGACTTTCGTATGTTGAACCACCCTTGCATCCCTGGAATGAATCCTACTTGATCATGGTGGATAATTGTTTTGATGTGTTCTTGGAGTCTGTTTGCCAGTATTTTATTGAGTATTTTTGCATCAATGTTCATGAGGGAGATCGGTCTGTAGTTCTCTTTCTTTGTTGTATCCTTGTTTGGTTTAGGAATTAGGGTAATTGTAGCCTCGTAGAAGGAGTTTGGTAATGTTCCTTCTGTTTCTATTGTGTGGAACAATTTAGAGAGTATTGGTATTAACTCTTCTTTGAAGATCTGGTAGAATTCTGCGCTGAAACCATCTGGTCCTGGGCTTTTTTTGGTTGGGAGACTTTTAATGACTGTTTCTATTTCGTTAGGGGTTATTGGACTATTTAAATAGTTTATCTGGTCTTGATTTAACTTAGGTATGTGGTACCTATCCAGAAAGTTATCCATTTCTTTTAGGTTTTCCAGTTTTGTCGAATAGAGGTTTTTGAAGTATGACCTGATGATTCTCTGGATTTCCTCAATGTCTGTTGTTATGTCCCCCTTTTCATTTCTGATTTTGTTGATTTGGATGCTCTCTCTCTGTCTTTTGGTTAGTTTGGATAAGGGCTTGTCTATCTTGTTGATTTTCTCAAAGAACCAACTCTTTGTTTCATTAATTTTTTGTATTGTTCTCTTTGTTTCTATTTTATTGATTTCAGCTCTCACTGATAATTTCCTGGCGTCTATTTTTCCTGGGAGACTGTGCTTCTTCTTGTTCTAGAGCTTTCAGGTATGCTGTTAAGTCTCTAGTGTGAGATTTCTCCAACTTATTTATGTGGGCATTTAGTGCTATGAATTTCCCTCTTAGTACTGCTTTCATAGTGTCCCATAAATTTGGATATGTGGTGTCTTCATTTTCATTGATCTCTAGGAAGTCTTTAATTTCTTTCTTTATTTCTTCCTTAACCCATTGGTGATTCAGTTGGGTATTATTCAGTTTCCATGAGATTGCAGGTTTTCTGTAGTTTTTGTTGTTGTTGAAATCCAACTTTAGACCATGGTGGTCTGATAGAACACAGGAGGTTATTCCAATTGTTTTGTATCTGTTTAGATTTGTTTTGTGGCCAAGTATGTGGTCAATTTTAGAGAAGGTTCCATGGGGTGCTGAGAAGAAGGTATATTCTTTTTTGTTAGGATGGAATGTTCTGTAGATATCGATTAAGTCCATTTGAGTCATGACATCAGTTAAGTCCTTTATTTCTCTGTTAAGTTTCAATTTGGGAGATCTGTCCAGTGGTGAAAGTGGGGTGCTGAGGTCTCCCACTATTAACGTGTGGGGTTTTATATGTGATTTAAGCTTTAGTAATGTTTCTTTTACATATGTGGGTGCCCTTGTGTTTGGGGCATAAATATTCAGAATTGAGACTTCATCTTGGTGGATCTTTCCTGTGATGAGTATGTAATGCCCTTCTTGATCTCTTTTGATTGATTTTAGTTTGAAGTCTATTTTGCTGGATATCAGGATGGCTACACCCGCTTGTTTCTTAAGACCGTTTGATTGGAAAGTCTTTTCCCAGCCTTTTATTTTTAGGTAGTGTCTATCTTTGAATTTGAGATGTGTTTCTTGTATGAAGCAGAAAGATGGGTCCTGCTTTCGTATCCATTCTGTAAGCCTATGTCTTTTTATAGGTGAATTAAGTCCATTGATATTGAGGGAAATTAATGACCAGTGATTGTTCATTCCTGTTATTTTTTGGTGGTGATGTGTGGGTACTTCTATACGTTGAGGTTTACTGCTGTGGCTTTATCTGTTGCCTGTGTTTTCGAGGGTGTATCTGACTTCCTTAGGTTGGAATTTTCCTTCTAGTGCTTTCTGTAGGGCTGGGTTTGTGGATAAGTATTGTTTAAATCTGGCTTTGTCATGGAATGTCTTGTTCACTCCATCTATGGTGATTGAAAGTTTTGCTGGGTATATTAGTCTAGGTTGACATCCATGGTCTCTTAGTGTCTGCATTACATCTGTCCAGGTTCTTCTGGCTTTCAAAGTCTCCATTGAGAAATCGGGTGTTATTCTGATGGGTTTGCCTTTATATGTCACTTGGCCTTTTTCCTTTGCTGCTCTTAATATTCTTTCTTTATTCTGTACGTTTAGTTGTTTAACTATTATGTGGCGAGGGGACTTTTTTTGGGGGTCTAGTCTGTTTGGTGTTCTATAAGCTTCTTGTATCTTCATAGGCATTTCCTTCTTTAAGTTGGGAAAGTTTTCTTCTATGATCTTGTTGAATATATTTTCTGTGCCCTTGAGTTGGTATTCTTCTCCTTCTTCGACCCCTATTATTCTTAGGTTTGGTCTTTTCATGGTGTCCCAAATTTCTTGGACATTTTGGTTCATGACTTTGTTGGCTTTAGTGTTTTCTTTGACTGATGAATGTATTTCTTCTACTGTATCTTCAACGCTAGAGATCCTCTCTTCCATCTCTTGCATTCTGTTGATTATACTTGCATCTGAAGTTCCCAATCATTTTCTCAGATTTTCTATTTCCAGCATTCCCTCTGTTTGTGTCTTCTTCATTTTTTCTATTTCCCTTTTCAGGTCTTGGACTGTTTCCTTCATTTGTTTCATTGATTTTTCTTGATTTTCTCTCAGTATTTTATTGTTTTCTTCCAGGACTTTATTGATTTCTTCTAATTTGTTTGCCCTTTCCTCTAGTTGTTTACAGCGTTCTTCACATTTTTTTGTTTTTTCCTCTACACAAGCCTCTAGCTTCTTCATGATGTCATTCATAAGGCTGTTTTCTTCTGCTTCTTCCAATTTCTGATGTTCAGGTCTAGGTGTTGGAGGAGGGCTAGGGCCTGGTGATGCTGTATTGCTATTCATTTTGTTGTATATGTTTCTGCCTTGACGTCTGCCCATCTCCTTGTGCTTCGTTACTGGCCTTATCCGCACACTTGGTTCAGCCAGACCAGTGTTCCAAAAGGGAAGTCCGGAGCAAGATGGGAGCTGGGGGCCGGCCTCTAAGTCTCAGGAAGAGGCTTGGGGCTCAGGCGGATGGGCGTGGGGGCAGGGCGTGGAGACTGCAGGGTCTGCCAGGGGTCTTGGAGAAGGGGATCCTTCCCGGTGGGGTTAGCAGGGAACCTGCCCGGTGGCCAGAACCTGGGGCCGAGTTGGGCAGGTCTTCCCTGGAGTGGCTGGTGCCCAGGGATGGGGTCTGGGGCAAGGAAGGGTACTCACGATTGTTCCAAAAGGGACGTCCGGAGCAAGATGGGAGCTGGGGGCCGGCCTCTGAGTCTCAGGAAGAGGCTTGGGGCTCAGGCGGATGGGCGTGGGGGCAGGGCGTGGAGACTGCAGGGTCTGCCAGGGGTCTTGGAGAAGGGGATCCTTCCAGGTGGGGCTAGCAGGGAACCTGCCCGGTGGCCAGAACCTGGGGCCAAGTTGGGCAGGTCTTCCCTGGAGTGGCTGGTGCCCAGGGATGGGGTCTGGGGCAAGGAAGGGTACTCACCAGTTTTCCAAAATGGACGTCCGGAGCAAGATGGGAGCTGGGGGCCGGCCTCTGAGTCTCAGGAAGAGGCTTGGGGCTCAGGCGGATGGGCGTGGGGGCAGGGCGTGGAGACTGCAGGGTCTGCCAGGGGTCTTGGAGAAGGGGATCCTTCCAGGTGGGGCTAGCAGGGAACCTGCCAGGTGGCCAGAACCTGGGGCCGAGTTGGGCAGGTCTTCCCTGGAGTGGCTGGTGCCCAGGGATGGGGTCTGGGGCAAGGAAGGGTACTCACGACTGTTCCAAAAGGGACGTCCAGAGCAAGATGGGAGCTGGGGGCCGGCCTCTAAGTCTCAGGAAGAGGCTTGGGGCTCAGGCGGATGGGCGTGGGGGCAGGGCGTGGAGACTGCAGGGTCTGCCAGGGGTCTTGGAGAAGGGGATCCTTCCCGGTGCGGCTAGCAGGGAACCTGCCCGGTGGCCAGAACCTGGGGCCGAGTTGGGCAGGTCTTCCCTGGAGTGGCTGGTGCCCAGGGATGGGGTCTGGGGCAAGGACGGGCACTCACCAGTGTTGTAAAAGGGAAGTCAAGGATATTCTTATTTGGGGTTCACTCATATTAATTGCAAACAGAAAATTTAATTTGACATAACAATGATTATTATCAGTCTTCTGAATCCATCGTCTTAACTGCTATTTTAAATGACATGTCATTTGTTAAGAGGGCACAAACTCAAAGGCATTTGACTAAATATATCTTCTCATCTTGACTCAGCCCACAAGACATTGAGTAATAAAGAAATTTCATAAGGACCCTCTGAAAGGCATCTATGGAATCACACTACAGTCTGGGGTACTATTTTTCTTGATCCACAGAACATTGAGAAAATTAACCAACTTCAAAAGAAATAATGACAGTCTTTATCCAGGTTCTGATATGGGTGGTGTAGTGTTGTGTAAATGACAGCTGACAGAGGTCACATTGTTCAGGATTCTCAGGAAGCTGATGGATACAACACACATTATAATAGAGGGTTTATTAGATGGACTAGTCAACTTGTGTTTGGTCAGTTTTAAGGACTCAGCCTGGAGGATGTTTGGGGATTTTGAAGACACCATAAGTGCCATCAAAAACAATACAACAGTGAGCAGACATTTCAATATCATGTGCCTTCTCCATTTGTGTAAGATATGTGCATGCTCCACTTTCTTCTTCTCATTGCCCTTCTGATGACTGCGGAGCCTCCCTTCTCCTCATTTGACATGACACTGTTTGGATGAGGAGTGTTAGTTTAGAAGGCTTGTGTGGTCATCCCTCATTGGCTGGGCATGATCAGGAACTCTGACATGGACTACTGCTATGTCCTCAGGAGACTCTGCACAATCACGAACTCTGACATTGACTAATAACTCATGGTGACTGTTACTAGGTACTCAGGCAGACTCTGCAAATCAAGAACTCTGACATCGACTAGGAACTCTGATAGCAACTGTTTCTAGGTCCTCAGGCAGACTCAAGTCTGACTCTCGAGGAGTAAGGTGCTTGCATACTTTGGCTACTGGTCTGAGCCAATTTCCTCAACCCTGTGGGCCTGTCCTATGGTATATCCACCTGTTATTTTATTACCTAAATATATTAAGGGTCAGCTCAACTTCTATATTATCCATGATACCTAACACACAAAATTCTTCAATTAAATCAGACAAGGGCAGAGGTTATGGCCTTTGACTAATGTTTTTTAAATTTTTGACATGATATAGAAAGGCTGTTGGATCCCTCCTGGATTTTCACTTGTGTTTTGATGGGCAGGTGGCGCTTTTAATCTTTCTCCTTTTTAAGTATCTCCCACTAAACATCCGGCTGTAGCTAGAGATTTCCTGCCTGGCCCACAGACAGGACAAATCTCTCTCACCTGCCAGTCCCACAGCCATCAGACCTGACCAAGTAAACACAGAGAACTATATTGGTTACAAACTGTATGGCCATGGCAGGCTTCTTGCTAAATGATCTTACAGCTTAAATCAATCCATTTCCATTAATCTATACCTTGCCACATGGCTCGTGGCTTACCAGCATCTTCACATGCTGTTTGTCATCGTGGTGGCTGGCAGTGTCTCTCTGACTCAGCCTTCCACTTCCCAGCTTTATTCTCTTCCTTGTCCTGCCTACACTTCCTGCCTAGAAAATAGTCAATCAGTGTTTTATTTATTGACCAATCAGCAACACATTTGCCATACAGACCATCCCACAGCACTTCCCCCCTTTTTTTTTTCAAAAAGGAAGGTTTTAACCTTAACAAAGTAAAATTAATATAATTTGGGATTTTGGGCATAGCTTCTCTTACTACTTCCTGCTGGAGGGGGGCGCTGTATCTTATGGGGACACAAAGAAAATTTTAGGATCATGGAGTAGTCCGTGAGGCTGTATCGTCTGAGCCAGTTGCCTTCAAACCATTCTGGATGTTGGATCATCTGGGCCATGGTGTCATCAGAGACCTTTCAGGGGGTCTTGGCTGGTCAAACCTGATGTATCTTAATCTGGAACAAATCCATAGCCTTTGGATTTCTGTGGGAACAAAAGTAGAGTCTCCTTTCCAAAGCAACACATTCTTACATCCAAATTTTGAAGTCAAGGTACCGTTAAAATATACATTTTGGCATAACTCAACAGCTTTTACAATCAAATGTTTTTCTGCAGTTAAAATTCCCAAAGACAACACAATCCAGATTCTCTGTGTAATATTCATCTTTACGTGGCTTATTTTATATATTAATTTTATTGTCTCTTTAAAGACTTTATTTTTAAAAACTATTTTTTTATATAACTGTATATATTCCTTTTTCTTTCTCTTTCAAGCCTACGGACATTTTTACACACATTGTAAACTATTACACCTGAATCTGTCTTATTGTGAATCTATTGCTTTAAACTGCAGCAGCTGTGGCTGCTGGCTCCACCCACCTCAACTTCCCAACATGGCGGTGGTAGTTTACCACCAGCTCTGGGAGCTTTGTGGGCCTATGATTTTATTTGAGCAGCGTGTAGCCCAGAAAAATCTTTTTTTGTTTTGTACTAGCAAAGTCTAAATCCACCATGCAGCTTATTGTGCCACTTGCAGAAGCCTCATTCTCACCATACTGCAGGTCGAGCGCACACTCCAGGAACCCACCAGTAGCTCAAACCAGCAGCTACCGCTCATTTGAGAGAGACAATTAGGAACTGTTTTTAGCTCTGTTTTAGAATCTTTTTTCTCAGTTTTTAGGTGGAAATTCTTGCCACCACGTTGGACGCCATTTGTAGCTAGAGTTTTCCTGCCTGGCCCACAGTCAGGACAAATCTCTCTCACCTGACAGTCCCACAGCCATCAGACCTGACCAAGTAAACACAGAGACCTATATTGGTTACAAACTGTATGGCCATGGCAGGCTTCTTGCTAACTGTTCTTACAGCTTAAATCAATCCATTTTATTTGAGCAGCGTGTGACATCTAAGAGCCTGGTACTCAGGTAAGATTCCTTAACTTAATAATTATTATTATTTATATAATATTTAATATATTTATATTTATAATATATTATATATAACTTAATAATTATTATTTGGGCCTGTCCTATACCTTGCCACATGGCTCGTGGCTTACCAGCATCTTCACATGCTTTTTGTCATCGTGGTGGCTGGCAGTGTCTCTCTGACTCAGCCTTCCACTTCCCAGCTTTATTCTCTTCCTTGTCCCGCCTACACTTCCTGCCTAGCCAATGGCCAATCAGTGTTTTATTTATTGACTAATCAGCAACACATTTGCCATACAGACCATCCCACAGCATCCGGCAACAACGGGCACCACTGAGGTGACTCTACAGAGGTCAGTCACTCTTAGACATCCAGTTGCTGAGACCCCTGAGGTGGGTTAACAGGGAAAGAGCAAAGGACACTGACTCCCAGCGAGCACCCATGTAATAAAATAAGGGTGGATATATAGTAGGACAGGCCCATAGGGGCAAGGAAATTGGTTCAGACCAGTTGCCAAGGCTTGCACATGCCAAACTCCCTATGAGCCAATCTGAAGTCTGCTGAGGGCCTAGCAAGAGGCACTGTCAGAGTTTCTGATTGTGCCCAGCCAATGAGGGATGACCACACAAGGTCACCAGATTGTGACACAGCCTGGGTGGTAGGCAGAGAGTATATAAGGCCTTCCCTGTTATTGAATTAATGATTCTGCTCTTTGCCTTCAATGGACTCCTGGTGTCTGTGTCATTGATGCCATTTCTTCTCACTCCCTCCCCTAAGGGAGCTATTAGTTTCCACTAACACCTCTCCCACTCTGATGCCAATTCTTCATCACAATCTGGAATAGTCTTATATTTACAGATTCCCTAGTAAGCCTGATAAACTTCTCACCATATTTCTAAGAGGCGGGTCAAAAGTTGCTCTCTGGGTAGACTTTCTAAGCTTAAGTTCAGCTACATGGAGTAGAATAAAGTGTGGATTCTCACTATATTTGGTTATAAACTGGTAGTCACAGTATATAAATTATATCATAATTATATATAATATATTATAAATATAAATATATTAAATATTATATAAATAATAATAATTATTAAGTTAAGGAATCTTACCTGAGTACCAGGCTCTTAGATGTCACACCAGCCTAGTCATGAGGTCAGTTCCTAACAAGTGGGTTTTCCCAACACCTACCCTATCACAGAGTGTGATAACAAGGTCCAGTGGGAAAATAAGGCAAGGTCATACTAGTGAGAGAAGCACATCTATGTTACTTTGTGCATAAAGTAAATGTGTGAGTTACCCTTGGACAAAGATAGTTTAATTTTCCCTTATAGAGATATGTAATGTCTGATACCACATTGCAGAGGACAGGAAAACCTGAGGATCCCTCTGACCCACGTATAGATGGAAGATCACTTATTTCTAAAAAGTGTATGGTGACTCTTTTGGAGAAGAAGTTCTGTAACCCCTTTGTCAGGGTGAAAAGCTATGAGACAAGCCTGGGCAAGGGAATATTTCTGAAACTCTTTATTCAGAGTAAGAAAGAGTCTAGGCACATTTTTCAGAATGTGGAGATGCAATTCACCCTTGGCAGCAGGTGAAATCCCTAGGTGACCTTGGTTAATGGGAGAAGATTTGGGCTCTGCCTCATTAAGTTTTCAATGTGCCTCCCAGTTTTAGATATGCATACCACGAGTCAAATTTTGGGGAGTCCAGAAAGAAATCAGAATTTTCTTTCAGAAGGATGTTGCCCTTCTGAGCAATGTTGCTTCCACAAGAATTTGTTTGGCTCTATGGATGAAACTGAAAATTTTCATGTACGTTTACTACCTTCTAGGCTGAAGAATACAATTCTCTTTTAAACTCAATATCATCTTCCCTGTAACAAAGACCAGGATGTTGTGAGGTCCCATCTAGAGCTGACATTGAAGTGGCAGTTTCAGCCCACTGGGAAGGCTCTCATATGCAATGGTATGTCACCATACAAAGCAAGGTCAACTAAAGAGATCAGAGGGGTAGAAATGAGGTATCTTTGAAGGGATGAGTATCTGAAACACCTCCATGATCATAAGGAACACTTTGGAGTTTTCAATTATCAGAGAATTATGCCCAAAACTACTAAAGAAAATATAGAATATCTGAAGCCCTCTTATTTGCAAGAGACATCCCTAACCCACTATTCAGTCTGGAAGCATCTAATATCTGTTTTCTACAAAAAAGGGAGTATAAGGGTCCCCTCATCTCAGTCCATGTTACTGAGTAGGAAAATGATTTCAACCCAACTGTAAGAATGGACAAATGGGAATGTCATGTAAGATGAAAATAAAAATATCAAAATCCTTGGGCCAAAGGACAGAAGTTAATGACAGTCTTTGTTCTACATGATGAATCTGACATCTTATCTAAAAGGGAGAAGGATTGGGCTAATAACGGAATCATGGAGTACTTAAACCTGCTATGAAAGAAAAACTATGAGGAACTTTTGAACAAAACTGAGTATCAGAAGCCCCTTGGTCAATGATAGGAAGAGCCACATTTCCCTGTCTTAAAAAAGATCATTGGTAGAGGGATATCCCATCATGGCTCATCAGCTTCTGGAAATATTCATGCAGATGTTAGTATTTCCCTAAGTTGTCTTGAATTTGTGGGAGACTAGCTAGCATTCAAAAGCTGTTTGTAGCAGCAGGAATGACTATCACTGGCAAGTTTGCCTCATCTATACTATGTTTTGAGCTCAGATGTGGGCATGAATGATGGATTGACTCAATGTTTGGTGACTGGCTTGAAGGTAGATGGCATGCATTCTAGATTCTGTTTGCAAATATTGGGCTCTGGGATACCCAGGTTGGGTATTTTTTAGAGAGGGAGTCTTTCAAAGATCCACATTGGAAAGATGATCAGAAAGCCATAAATGAAGGTCGAAGGGATCATGACTCAATTAGAGAACATGTTGAGCATAATAGAGAAGAAAAGAGATATCCCTGAATACCTCAGGCAAAAAAATAAAGATCCCAGTCTACCTTATGAAGGGTGGGATGATGGTGGAATGCAATATTAAATTCACTATTCCTTTTATTCTAGAATACCCATTCTCAAAGTGTGAACCATGACCTTGAGAAAGATCATACATAAAATATATTCAATATTTCTTTTTTATTTTTATTTATTCTTCTGTCATACAATACATCCCAACTGCAGTTTTCCCTCCCACCACTTTTCCAAGTCCTCTCCACTGTTCTCCTCTTCACCAGATCCACACTTCCTCCATTTCCTTTCAGAATAGAGCAGCTTTCCAGGGTTATCAACCAAACCCTGCATAACAAGTGACAATAAGAGTAGGGAGGAACCCTCATATCAAGACTGAATGAAGCAAGCTAGTAGGAGTTACAGAATGTCAAGAGCAGGTAAAGAAGTCAGAGACACACCACCCACTTCTACTGTGAGGAGTTGGACAAAAACACCAAGCTATACAATGGTAACACATATGCAGGGGAACAGATGTGGACACATGCAGGTAGTAAATGCATTTTCCATCTATTACAACTCAGAAGAGCTGCAATCTTCTAGTTATGAAGCAGCCACAAAATAATGTTATAGTTGGGTTCTGAAAATTCTTAGCCCTTGGGAAAAGATCTGATGCTCCTTTTAGTCAATGTTGGAAGAATGAGGAACATAGTAGACAGGATTTCTGAGAGGGAGATGTCACTTGGCTATCAGGCATGCTATTTTACAAAGTGGAATTTTTACTTCCCTGGCCAGAAGAGGAAAATTGGATACCACTTTCAGCAGACATTTACAAACCTTGTAAGTGTGTTCTTCATAAGAGTTGCCCTGGTTGTGGTACCTCTTCACCACAGTAGAAATACTAAGACCACTGCAGTATATTTCCATTGTATAAATGTAAAATTTGTATTCTTTCATGTTAAATTCCTTGATGATTTTGTGACCACAGAAGGGTCAAAGAGCAGATGATGGAATCAGTGATGTGTGCTTCAGCAATGCACAGAAGTTCTCTGCTATGCATCTTTGATAGCCTTAAAATGTGCATACAGAAATTGTAATCTTCATTGTTTACAAAGTAACAAGCTCTACTCATTAAAATTTGATTCTTTAGACAGTTATATAAATCATGGTAGATTTTTCCCCGATTAAAATATTCAGTTCGTCATTAGGTCCATTTAACTGATTGAATATCATAGTTTATTGCTCAGAAACTGTGAGCTTCTAATAATGCAAATAATAACATAAATTAGCAATTTTAAAAGTCAAGTTTGAAATTGCTTCTCTATTATATAACAGACTACACAAGGGTACAGTCTCATCATTATTTTTCAAAGTTATATAATGTGTTTCCTCATGTATTTGACAATAATTCACATCGTGGCAAACTTCCTAGAATGAAAATGTCAACAGTGTGAATCTAAATCCTGGACTGACTGCCAAACAGGATACTCTGACAAATAAACAAGCTTCCAAAATGAACCACACTTTATATCACATTTTATCCAAAAGGGAAACAGATGGAAAGTGTTTTAGTTGATACCCTCTGTAACAACTGAAATACGGACCATTTCTCAAGAAGCTGGAAACTTTGACATAGAAAAATGAAGATTCTTCTGTTAACCGCTGTCATCAGCTTTGCTTGCACAGAAGAGGTACTTAATATTGGTTAAAATATTTTTTCCTAAAGCAGAGCAGCTTATAATATTGTCATAGACAGGGCAGCAATCCTTATCAATCAGTCTAAAGCTGCAGTTGTAGTCACAGTAATTCTATCCATCAGAGAAAACGTATTTAACGTCTTCTAGTTTTAACAATGCTTGAGATTTTAATAATTCAGTACAAATATATGTTTTGTGTATTTGTATGGTTATACAAGAAAGACATTGTGATAGTATGCATTTTATATTTTTTAAAAAATAGAGCACAAGGCATACATAGGATTATTCAAAAAAATATGAATTCAATTTCTCCTCCTCTCCAAAAATGACTTATAAGTTTGAATGGACATTTTAATTACAGTAATGTTGCTGAAATTTGTCCATAGCAAGACCTTCTGTTGGATTTACTGAAAACACAATCATAAATTTAAAAACATAAAAACCTGTTATAAAAGAAATGTATTTTAGTAAGGTTAGGTATAACATGTAGGTTCCTGTGCAGGAATAACATTTTGTCTCAAAACTTACAGTAAATAAAATTTATTTGTGGGGAAATGCTGGTAATAATAATGTGATCCTTTGCTTTTGTGTCATTTGCTAACACTGTGGTAACTCTTCTTTGCTGACTGGGAATTTTCAGAGAATCCCCCATGTTCAAATGCTAAATAGTTTAATTTTCTCCTCCTTTCAACCTAACAGTGTTGACTGGATGACTTCAATTATAAAATCATCATTAACTTCAGTGTCCTTTCTTATTGCTCTTGCTAATACTGTAAGTGCTTTTATATTTCATTGGATGTATACTCATACTTCTTTGCTCTGACAAGTAAACAATTATCTCTTCATATTTCTGGATATTTGGCAAAAGATGAAACTGTTCTCAATATGATTGCTAGCCAAAACTTGGGTGTTTGGAAAAACCACATGGTTGAGGGTGGTGACAGAGGAGATGCCATAGATGGAGATTTACATTAAAAGGGATGCTTTAACTTCTTTAACATGTGAAAAAATCTGAAATAATTGATTTAATTTTTCAGTTGAAAGTACATGTCAGATCAGGGTTATGTTTATGATGCAAAGTGCCAATATTTATAATTTGATTATGTATTTATCATTAATTTGATATATATAATTTGATTATATATTATATCATAAATATATCATATATTTATATTAATTTGATTATTAATTGTAAGGATATGTCTATTGATTCTACATCAAATTCCATCTTCGTGAACTAAATATTTTAATAAATATATATTAAGCTGGAATAAAGGAAATCATTCAGTGCACTAAATTATGCCATGTGAAATTTAGATTAATAGAAGTGGGAACTGTGCTGAAAATTATTTGAATGCCATTTCCAATATCTTACAAATGATTCAATAAAACACAGTATCCAGGAAATTTTAACATGTTGTGACTTATATATAATGCATTCCTCAAAAAGCTTAATACTTTCTGTCTCATGAAGTCTATGACAATTTAAATAAACACTTTTGAAATTCAGCAGGGCTGTTTCCAAAAAAAGCACCCGTCAAAAAATCTGAGGATGGCATATTTGAATTTAAAGAACTCTGTCTGTCATCAAAATAAATATTTCTTTCATGCTATTTATTTTAGCTGTAATTAAGACATTGATATAGTTAGGCATTATTTTCAACTCTTCCTGTTTCTCATTGTTATAATTATTTTGTCTGTGAATTTAGAGTTTTGTTATTATCCTTAATTTGCTTTTGTAAATTTTCATAGGAGAACATATGACCAATATAAATGTGAATATGTGCAATCACACATCATATCAGAAAAGTTAATTTTATTATTTTCTTTAATTTTATATTTTTAAACATTTATCAAATATGCACATATACAATTTTTCATTAATTTAAATTAGATTATTTTTTCATAAAATGCATCCTGATTATAGTTTCCCTCCCCTCTACTCCTATCAGTTCCTCTCCACCTCCTCTCCATTCTGCACCCACAACATTTTGATTTCTTCCTAAAAAAGTAGAGGCTTTTAAGAGATAACCGAGCATAACAAAATAAAGCATAGTAAGATGGAGCAAGAAATATCTTTTCAGTTTTTGACATGACAATCCAACTGGAGAAAAAGTGTCCCAAGTGCATGTAACTTGGGTTTCAGATGGCATAAATCTTTCTTCTAATAATTTTAATGTAATTAATGATATGTCCATATTTGAAAATTTTATATTTATCTTCTACTTGTTCCTTCCAAATCCACTATTGCTCATCTCCATACATATCTTTTCCCTCATTTTGTTAATATTTCTGTTTTCTTAAGACTATCAATCCAGCTAGCACTGCCTATGTGTGTATGACAGGAGCATAATATCCTACAGTGAGGGAAAAGTCCAACACCAGCCCAAGAAAGAGACTGAATCTCACTTCAGCTGTGGACATCAATAACCAATAACTTTTCAGCTAAGAACTATGCTGCCGATTCTTTTTTTTTTTGCCATTTGTATGCTGTCATTACAACTCTCTATCCCCTGTTATCAGGCAATATTAATCAGATTTTTATGTTTTCAATTCCTAATTTTTAGTTCTTTGTAAATTACAGAAACTAGTCTGTTGGATGAGTGTCCCGGGAAAAATGGTTTCTTTCTCTGACTCTCCACTCTATTGGGGATGTTCTTCATTCCAAGATTGATTTTTCCATATCCTGCCTTCAAAGTTTCTCATTTTTTCCAGAAATAGGACGTTATTATTCAGTCACACTGAGCACCCATAAACTAGGAGAAAACATGCATTATCTGAGGGCTACTAGAAATCATCCGACCAAGTATTCACAGTGAACTCATTCATGCTTGTCCCCAAATTTTTATTTAATAATCTATATTTTGTGGAAGCTGAGTGGTCACCTGTTTGGTCCACTTCTGTTGAAAACCATTTTATTTATATGTACATATATAAATTATATAGTATAAATTTAGTTTATATTTTATTAATTTATATTCATATATTTAATTGAATTTAATCGTGTATATGAATGATGTATTATAAATTTAATTTATATTTAATTAATTTATATTTGTTATATTTAATTAAATTTAATTGTGTGTATAAATTATATATTATACATTTAATTTATATTTAATTAATTTATATTTTTATTTGATTTAATTAAATTTCATTGTGTATATAAATGGTGAAATGCTGTGGTAGGAAGTGCTTAACTCAGAAAGTTTACTTTGATACAGAATCAAGTTATGAGCATGTGGGGAACATTATTTAATCAAACAACTATAACTATATACCATGGATTTTATTGCACAGAAATAGGTTTTTCTCCATGAAGCTTCTTTAAACACATTTCATTTGGCTTAATACTCTTTATGTCCCTGTTTTTTTGTCATTTTCTACTTCATGTCACTATGTATGTGAACTGTTCTGCACACATGCGCATCCCCTCTCTGCCACCTGCTCACGTGTATCTTACTACACAACTTCTCTGAACGTGCCTTTCCCATCATGGCCTGTTTCTACAGTCCTGGGTTCAAATATACTCCATGTAAATCACATGAAAACTGAAAGTGAAGCTGGTGTCTACATGACAAGGAAAATGTGCTGCTTGTTTTTCTGGCCATAGATCACCTCATGCAGTATATGTCATGCATTTATTTGCAAATTTTCTGATTTCATTGATCACTCTACTCTCTTTTGAATCTATACCATGTTTTCATGATGCATTATTCTTGATGAGCTTCGAGGTTGATGTAAATTTTAGCTCTTGTGACATGAATATTCATAAAAATGAAAATAATACACAAATTATTTCAAATTTAATTTACATTATATTAATTTATATTTATATTGTATTAAATTAAATTTAATTTTTTTTATAAATTATATAATATAAATTTAATTTTTCTATATGAAGATGTGAAGTCTTTGTGTATATTCCTAGGAGTGGTAAATGAAGGTCTGGTGATATTTTAATTTCTACTCTTTGAAGAAACCTCCACAAACCCATTCAAATGCTTTCAGATGAGACTGCATACCTTCTAGATGTGGATAAACACTCCCTTTGGATGCAGCTATCCCAGCATTTGTTATCAGTTTATCTTTCACAATGACCTTCTGACAGGGACAAGACAGAAGCGTATAAACTGTATGTTCACTTCTCTGGTGGTTGTGGATATTCAACTCTCAAGAGGATTTGTTAATTTTTTAGATTTCTTACGTTATTGTATTTTTGCTCTATTCATAACATCTTTACCTATGCTTAGAAAGTCAGTAGTCATCTGAGAAATGTGTTTTCTTCCAGTACCTAAAGGATATATCTTTTTAAGTAAGATACAAAGTGCCTCCTCTGTTCAATATATATATTTGGTTCACATCTGCTGAAAACCATTTTAATTTATATATATAAATTATATGCTATAAATTTAATTTATATTTATATTATATTTAATTGAATCAACCATGTACATAAATTATATTATAGATTTAATTTATATTATATTTAATTAAATTTAATTGTGTATATAAATTATATATTATAAATTTAATTAATTTATATTTGTAACATATTTAATTAAATTTAATTGTGTCTGCTTGATTTTTTGCTTTGCAAATTTTACATATTACAGTTTATGCACAGAGTTCAACATGAATTCATATTTCAGAATTGTAGCATTTAGGAAATATAAACATTATTCCTTACAAATCGGTCCCTGGTAATAATGTCACATAAGAACATCTGTGAAAATTATTTTGACTGGCTTTGAATATAAAGGTATAAAAATATGTGACAAAATTTTAAGTGTGTATGCTTGGCCAGCTTTCAGGGGAATTTCGAACTCTCTACTTAGCGGCTGATGATGTAAAGTTAATAGGAGAGAACGGGCCACTGCGGATACACGTACGTCATATTCTATATTATGATATCTACAAGGAAATGTGCATCACTTTTTACATCAGGTGAGCTAAGTACATTCAGCCATAAGAGACAAAATATTGGATTTATATTAGTGTCATGTGGCCACATTTTCCTTGATGTTGTATGAAAATAAATCAGTGATGACAGATGGTCCATCATATCTTAGATCATGTTACAGTGTCACCTCCACAAGGAGACACAGGAAAATGCAATGAATTTCCCTCAGATACCATAATTAAACATAACATAAATATAAATTAATTAAACATAAATTAATTTTATAACATAATTTACATACATGATTACATTTAATTAAATATATTCTAAATATAAATTAATTAAATGGAAAATTAATTTATAATATATTATTTACATGCATATATACGTAAATAAATTAAAATGGTTTTCAGGAGATGTGCACCAGATAGATAAGCACTCAGCTTCCAGAAAATATAGATTATTAAATAAAAATTTGGGGATGAGAATAAACGAGTTCACTGTGAACACTTGGTCAGATGGTTTCTAGTCACCCTCAGATAACGCATGTTAAATCACATTGTTCACTCTTCATAAACATTTGGATACAGCTTTGTCCTTCATCTGTCAGTTCCAAGAACGTCCCACCAAACTAGTGAACCTACCTTGTGTCATTTTTTCAACTTTGAGTCATTTATTCTTTCACATTCAAGTGTCATGTCATGCAAGGTGACATCCATCCCAGTTGCTAGCAGAGAAATCTGGAATTATAGCCACATGTCATCACATCTGCACAGTCCTGGCATTTTAATATGTGTCTTCTCAGATAAAATATTATAGACACACAACAAATGACATTTTAACATGTGTCTTCTCAGATAAAATATTATAGACACACAACAAATGACATTTCAACACATGTTTTCTCAGATAAAATATCATAGACAGACAACAAATGACATTTTAACACGTGTCTTCTCAGATAAAATATGATAGACACACAACAAATGACATTTTAACATGTGTCTTCTCAGATAAAATATTGTATACACACAACAAATGACATTTCAACACGTGTCTTCTCAGATAAAATATGATAGACACACAACAAATGACATTTTAACATGTGTCTTCTCAGATAAAATATTGTATACACAAAACAAATGACATTTCAACACGTGTCTTCTCAGATAAAATATCATAGACACACAACAAATGACATTTTAACATGTGTCTTTTCATATAAATATTATAGAAACACAACAAAACATGGATCTTGTCCACACTCACAGATGTCAGGAGGCTGAAAGTCAAGTTTCCAATATTTATGGTAATTATGTGACACTAAGCAGCCACATAGGGACTGACCTGATGAAGGTCATGGTTCCTTTTTCATAGAAGTCACTGAAGTGAAATATAGTTGAAAAAGTAGCAACCCTGGTGAGCATGACTTCAGAGACTGTGATACAGAAATGCATATAGTTAACATGTGGAAGAAGGACACACTGATAGGATTAGTGGTCAACTAGATGTTCACATTTTAATTTGTGCTGAGAGATAATATACATATAAGTGAAAACTGTTTCAGTTGGAAGTCCCTTTTAACTTTTCTAAGTAGATCATTCATTATTTTTGAGAGCCTCACGTGATTCCATCCCTCCCCTCCCCCTCTCCTCCTGCAAACCTAAACAGTCACCCATATCAGCTCTCCATCCAATCACAGACTCATTTATTGTTGTTTCATATTTACATATACGTATGTGCCCATGTGTGAATGCTCACTTCTGTTTCCTATATTGAAAGATTAATCATCCCGAGTTAGAACTATCCATCAGAGAGAGTTGGAAGTCACTTCAGTCACTGATTCAATCACTGTGTCCATGTGAGATTCCGACACTTTGGAGCACAACTGAACCTTTACATACCAGAGAGGTCATTTTTGAGAATGAATAGACTTTGTCATAGTATGTAGCAAGGTCCTTGCTGTTGTTCCATTTGGGGGTGGGGGCCAAGTAGGCACAGAGTCAATGACACAGACTCTGGGAAAATGTCAAAACAACAAGCTCAGTTTATTCAGGAAGAGGCAAGGCTTATATACCCTCCACCCCACCCTGGGAGGAGGTCTGATGAATATGCATCTGCTGGTGTGACATAGCTGTCTCTCATTGGTCCAGGTTATCTCCAGATCATGTTTCAACTCCTGTTGCTAAGACCCTTAGGCAGACTCAGGCTGGCTCTCAGAAACTATCTTTTTTACTTGTTTAGGCTGTCTGGTCCTCAAGCCCGTTAGGGATGAGTCATCCCACAATAATAGAGGGGTTGTACGTTCAGGACAGAAGACAAACATATTGAGATGGTTTCCTTCCAAGGAAAAGGGCTACAGTCCTCAGCCTTTCCATGACCATATGTGTGTGTGTGCCAATCCATGCATTGGGTTGTTCTATCAAAGTGTTAGTGTCAGGGAAGTCTGGGTTGTTGATGAGTTGCATTATGAAGTATACTACAGTGAGATATATAGATAATATATTACATATAATTATTTTGTATAATATAATTACATATAACATCATAACATATAATTAATTATTATTATCTATAATTATATATAACACAAATAAAAAATGACCCTATGTCTGTGGATACAAAGACTGTGTCCACATCAGACCCTAACCCTGGGGCCCAAAACTGAATCTTCTTCCTAAACACCCATAGGTAACTGTTTGAGAATTAACAGATTTTGTAATAGTAGGCCAGGGGGCGGTGGTGCATGCCTTTAATCCCAGAACTCGGGAGGCAGAACCAGGCAGATCTCTGTGAGTTTGAAGCCAGCCTGGGCTACAGAGTGAGTTCCTTGACAGTCACCAAAACTCCACAGAGAAACCCTGTCTTGAAAATAAAATAGGTTTTGTAATAGTGGGAGAGCTGTATGTTTAGGAGAGAGGACTGAGATATGGAGACAGCACACACCATGGGGCTCAGAGATTTCATCCCCAGCACAGTGTGTGAGCCCACCTTTCCATAGCCATGAGTAGGTATGGACCCACACATGAGCCTGACTGTCTGGCCCCTCAGAGTATTCATATCTGGAAAGTCTTGGTGATCGAAGAGTGGCATGATGAGGGAAAGATAAAAGATACAGTGCATGCGTCATACATGATGCTTAAATGACCCTCCATGCATGCATGTGTGAGAGCCTGTAATATAGTCACAGGAAGTCACATGAGGAACGTGCATGAGCATATTATAAGACTCGATTCCTTAAGTACATAAAATGCAAATTATCCGTGTGTTTAAGCCAAAAGAAGGACAGTATTAACTGAAGAAAATATGATTGTTATTTTGTGTTTAGGCAAAAGGATGGATGCCGACTGTATGCAGTTCTGGCTAAAAAGTTACTTTCTGCCACATTCATCACATTGAGTGAGTAAATTACAAAAACAATGTATATAGTACATTAATTTCATATTACTTTAGTCGTTGCTTAAACACAATATGTTGAGAAAGTAAACAAATGAAGAAAAGTTTTTGGGTTTTTGTTTTGTTTTGTTTTGTTTTTCATAATTGCTTCAGATGATCCCACAGCAACATGGACCAGAAGACAGGGTGGAGATCATTATATTACAGGATTGTGGATGTTTGAGAATACATTTTCTACTCTCCCAGAGACCTGGGTTCATGTACAAGGAGATGGAACTAAAGGTGCGTGAAATATTCAATCTGGCACTTGAGGGGCAGAGGCAGGGGATCTCGGTGAGTTTGAGGCCAGCCTGGTCTAATGAGAGTTCCAGGACAGTCAAGACTGTTGCACAGAGAAACCCTGTCTTGAAAAACCAAAAAAAAAAAAAAAAAGAAACAGAAAAGAAAGAAAATAAAAAAATATTCAATCCATGATGGTAATGATCCTTCATTTTGACTCCACATATAAAACTCCCATAACCCCCATCAGCCCATAAACCAATTGTAAATCTTTACAATTCTCTCAATCTTAAGTGGATAAGTGATTCTTAGGACACTTTTTTTTTTTACAATTGCTTGAAAATAAAATAGTGAAATATGCTATGAGGTGTAAAGAAATTATTGTTGGTTAATTATGTGGACTTTTTTGTAACTGCAGTGTTTTCTAGTGTAGAATCATAATCATTTTTATTAATAAAACTGAACAAAATATTTTGCCTGATGATACAAGAAATCATGTTAGTCTGAAAGTTCAGCAAATGACTTATGATAACTGAAAAAGTCTCTGTTAAATCACTTGAAATTTGTTGAGAGTAGGGAGAAGATCCATCCATTTTTAGTTGGACTCTCCAACAATTTCCATATTATTCTTGATTAAATATTGCTTTTTAGAGTTGTATGTACAAGGTTAAAATACACATTTAGGGTATACTGTTTCATAGGAAACATAAAAAGTACATAAATTTGCTTTTTAATAGTACAGATTTAGTCAAATCATTTACTGTGTTTGGTGTTTGCCGATTTTCACTCATGATGCAAAAATGTATATTTGAGGTAGAATTTTGTGACACACTCCTATACTTATCATTTCATATATCATCACATAAATTATTTTTCTTGCCATTTTTCAAATAGCTGAACAGTTTGATTAAATGTCTTAAATCTTTTTAATTTCACAAGTGTTTTCTTTCTTACTTGTAGGATACTAATGACTGTCACTGACAATTAATTCAATGAAATATAAAATTTGTTCAATTTCATTAAACTATTTGGTGGGGAAATTCTTACTTTACACATACATAAACACATTCAACAAATTCAAAGCAAATGATAGAAACCGTTTATGGTATCTAATCAAGAACAAATTTTCCTTCTCAGGATCTGGTGTATTTTCATTTTTATTGTATTTTGTATCAAGTACCCACTTCATCATGTACATGAAATTTGTTGAAAACAATGGAAATGTAAGAAATTTGAGTGCAGTGTTCTGTAAGTATGATATCTAAATTAAAGTTGTTGCAAACATGTTGCCTTTGAATTTTCATATTAAAATGTTTAACAATGGTTTTCAAACACTTACTCACTCCAGAACTTAAACCAAGAAGTTTATTATGTCATCATGTTTATTGGAAAAGTAACTACATTTAAATATCTCATAATATATAAAATTCATATCAGACATGTGTACGTCAATTGAGAAGGACCTTGGGGTATCCAGAATGATGACCTGGACTCTATATTTAAACATATGAGGCAAAATATCATTACTAGTCTACAAATCTGAAAACAAATATTACATTACATATAATAAATATCAAACTAATGATTGAATATGGTGTTTGCAATGGCATTTTAGAAGGAAATTGATTAATGAACCACCAAAAGTGAAAATGCACACCTCCATATATGGGCTGCACAAATTAGGCTTGATTGGTTTAAAAAAAATTATGGTTTTCGTGTGTGTGTGTGTTTCTTCATTGGTTGGAAAAGGGTGATGGATATCAGGGGAGTTGGCAGGAATGTGATCTTAATCCACAAAACAAAATTCTTAAGACACTGTATTTAAAAATCAGTAAAGTGATACAGTTCTGGACAAGAAAATTTGAGTCAACTGTATTTCAGAAGTTGGCAGCTTTCTTATGGTGATCTCTTTTGACTTCTTACATGAAATGGAGCAAAAGAAACCAGTCTAAGTAAAGAATTATGGGACTTTTATGTCACCTTGACTGATCAACATGGAATTCCAGTTGGAAATATACAAGATATCCTCAGAAATGGTAAATAACTGTGCTTTGCTACTAGAAAAAATATTGATCTGTCATAAGAGGAAAATCACGAAAATTCTTGATTTCCATCCCTGAGTCTCAAACAGTGAAGTGAAAATTGTGGAGTAAATAAATTCTATTTTTACTTTGTATATTCCTGTATTTCACAGACACCTGTCTGCAATGAAGATATGGATTTGGTAAGTGGAATGTGAATAAACTCCTTTCTTCCAAAGACTGAGTCCTTTTAGGTTAAATCAACCATTTTATCAAAAATACTTCACTGGGAGAAATGGGATCAAAATACATTGTGTTAAAAGTTTTGAAATAATAGTTTTAGGTTAAATCAATCATTTTGTCAAAAATACTCCATTGGGAGAAATGGGATCAAAATATACTGTGTTAAAAGTTTTAAAATAATACAAAGAGGAAGAAACAAATCTCAATCCTTGGTAAAAAATATAAAAATATGCCTGAAAATCATCCTTCAATATCCCCAGTTACAGAATTCTACTGCCTTTTTCACTTTTTATGTCTGTGTTTCAAATAAAAAAAGTTAAGTTGCCTTAGGACACATAGTCCATTTTTTTTCAGGTAAAGTAAGTAAATTTAGTAAATCAATGAAGCATTAAATATGATGTGATGATCTTCACTCATCACACATTCCTGTATATACTATAAAACATAATATCTTTATTGTTATTTATGTATTTTCATTGATGTTCTTAATTATACAGGATACAAAACTGAGACAGGAAATATAGTTCCGATGATGTAGAGAAAGGCACTGGAAAAATGTGGTTTGGATTGCGCAGAGAAAGGCACTGTGGCAAATGAATTTATGATGACACAGAGGAAGGCACTGTGGGAAATTTATTTCTGATTGCACACCAAAAGTCATGGAGGCAAGTTAATTCTGATGACACAGAGAAAGAGATTGTGGGAAATGTAGTTCAGATGACATTGAGAAAGGTACTGTAGGAAATGAAGTTCTTATGCCACAGAGAAAGGAACTGTGGGAATGGTAGTTGTGAAGACTTAGAGAAAGGCATGCTGGGAAATGTAATTCTGAAAATATAGAGAACGGAACTGTGGGAAATGCAGTTCTGATGACATTGGGAATGGAACTCTGGGAAATGAAGTTCTGATGGGAAATAGAAAGGCACTGTGGAAAGTGTAGTTCGATGATGTAGAGAAAGGCTTTGGCAAATGTAGTTCTGATTACGTAGAGAAAGGCACTGTGGGAAATGTAGTTATGATGACACAGAGAAAGGCATTGTGGGAAATTTATTCCTGATGACACACAGAAAAGCACTGTGGGAAATGTAGTTCTTTTGACATAGAGAATAGAACTGTGAGAAATGTAGTTCTGATGTTGTAGAGAAAGGCACTGAGGGAAATGTCATTCTGATAATGTACAGAAAGGCCATTTGGGAAACATAGTTCCTATGAAACAGAGAAATGCACTGGGAGAAATTTATTTCTGATGACATAGAGAAAGGAACTGTGGGAATTGTAGTATTGAGAAGTTAGAGATTGAAACTTTGGGAAATGTAGTTCTGATGACATATAGAATGGAACTCTGAAAAATGTAGTTGTGATGACATAGAGAAAGGCACTGAGGGAAATGTGGTTCTGATGAGACAGACAAAGGCACTCTGGGAAATGTAGTTCTCATGATGGAGAGAAAGGCATAATGGAATATTTATTTCTGATGATACAGGGAAAGGCACAGAGGGAAATATAGTTTTGATAATATAGAGAAAGCACTGTGGTAAATGTAGTCCTGATGATGTAGAGAATGGTACTGTGGTAAATGTAGTTCTGAGACACTAAAAGAAGTATAGTGAGAAATGTGGTTTGGTGACATGGGGAAAGGAACTTTGGAAAATGTAGTTTTGGTGACCCACGGAAAGGCACTGTGAGAAATGTAGTTCTGAGAAAGTAGAGAATGGAACTTTGGGAAATGCAGTTCTGATGACATAGAGAATAAAACTGTGAGAAATGTAATCCTGACAATGTAGATAATGGAATTTTGGGAAATATAGCTCAGATGACATAGAGAATGGAACTCTGGGAAAGGTAATTCTGATGAGATAGAGTAAGAAACTGTGGAAAATGAAGTTCTAATGAAACAGAAAAGCACTGTGTGAAATGTATTTCTAATGATACACAGAAAGGCACTGTGGGAAATGTACTTCTGATGATGTAGATAAAGGCACTGTGTTAAATGTAGTTCTGATGACACAGAGAAAGGCACAGTGGGAAATGTAGTTCTAATGAAAAAGAGAAAGGAACAGTGGGAAATATAGTTCTGATGATGTAGAAAAAGGCACTGTGGGAAATGGAGTTGTGATTACAAAGAGAAAGGCACTGTGTGAAATGTAGTTGTGATGAAACAGAGAAAGGCACTGTGGGAAATGTTGTTTTGATGACATAGAGTAAGGAACTGTTTGAAATGTAGTTCTAATGAAACAGAGAAAGGAGCAATGTGAAATATAGTTCTGATCATGTGGAGAAAGGAATTGTGGGAAATGTAGTTCTGATGACATAGAGAAAGGCACTGAGGGAAATCTGAGGGAAATGTAGTTCTTATGACATAGTGAATGGAATTGTGGGAAAATGTAGTTCTGAAGATGTAGAGAAAGGCACTGTGGGAATGTAGTTGTGATTATACAGAGAAAGGCACTATGGCAAATGTAGTTCTGAGGATGTAGAGAAAGGCACTAGGAAAACGAGTTATGATGACACAGAAAGGAACTGTGGGAAATGTAGTTCAAATGATGTAGAAAAAAAGCTCTGTGGGA